>NC_065447.1:223097747-223710598 GCF_917563875.1 Diabrotica virgifera virgifera
ATAGCAGTCTGATTTTTGCATGAGAGTTTAATCTCTGTTCGGAGAGTTTAAGTCTGTTCTGTCCTGTCGGACAAAATAAATGTTCCGTTTTCGTGGTGTGACTGTTCCAAATTTTTAACCTGTTCCACAATTAAAACTGCCCCTGTTTCAGTGTTCCCATATATTAAAGTTTATCCGACTAGACTAGGGATCCAGACCTATATTTAATAAAATATTTTAGAAAAAATTTGTATCAAATAATTAAATTTATTTTAGCTCTCCTTAGTACCATATTCTTCTACACATTTTATTTAAAAATAAAGGCTGATATATTAAACAGTATTTTATGGAATCAATCCATCAGCAAAAAAATAAAAAGGGGATATATATGAGACTAAAGCAAAAACTATCTCTATATGCAGCTGCGAGGTATGACCACTGAAATAAAGAACACTGGCAACTCTAAGAGTAACTAAAATGGATTTTTGTAGAAGACGACAGGAAAATCTAGAACAGAAAGGTTTACCAACGAACGCATAAGAGAAATAATAGGAATCAAACGAACAAACACAGATAACTTATCAACAAAACAACTTATCTGGTTCGGACATATACAAGTAATGAATGAACACCGATTACCAAAGGAAATACTAAAATGGCCACCAAAAGTAAAGAGAAAACGAGGTAGACCGAGAAAGATGGAGTGAAGGAATGGACAAGGAGCTGAGAGAAAAAAACATAGAATACAGAACATAGTCTACCTATGAACGTTATAAACCGACATGCGACATGTAGTAATAGTATCAAATATAAAATCATTGCCCGTAAAATACAGTTTCAATAAAAATGCTAGAACGACAACAATCCTGTTTAAGGAATGGCGTATTGACTTTTGAAAATAACAGAAAAAATACTTGAAAAGTTTTGTAATTTGTTTGTTAACTGCTCTGCCCATGCATCATTTCTTGTCCGGAAATACATATAACTTCACTTATTCAACAGATGGATCAAAAAATAATTTCTGCTATTTAGAGAAATTATAGAAAAGAAGTTCTACTAAAAATTGTAGCTAAAATGGATTTGTATGACACGACGTCCTCAGCTAATTCCAATGACATGGAAAGAAAAATTTCAGTTTTCTCCGCTTTTCATAATAATAATAATAATGCCAACAAAAATTGGTACTTCTGAAAATTGCATAAAAATTGTTTTATAAAGTATAGGTATTTTGAAGAGGTAGAAACATATCTCTCATAGAAAATTAGGAAAATACTTATTCTTCTTGACGAAAACAAAATGATGGACGAAGATTTTTCAAGATTTGTTTCTTTTTACGACAATTTATCTGTTTTGCAAGATACTGAAGATCTACAACCGAACAATGAAACCACTTAACTAAAAAATATTGAAGCCACATTTAAGACAGAAGATCAAACGTGCACGAAGAATGTTGTAGAGGACATAAAAAACAAATCTTCGTAGAATAACAAATACAGTCGAACCCGCTTATTGGAATAGCCTTCGTGCCCGTCAAAAGTATTCCTATAACTGGGATATTTTAATAAGCGATCATTGGTCGCCAGTGGAAACGTTTCGGGACCTCAAATTTGTATTCCTTAAACCGGGATATTCCTTTAAGAGGTATTCCAATAAGCGAGTTTGACTGTAAAAGGAATATGTGTCTTTGGAAATTAATAAAGAGGTGGATCAAGAAAAAAAGACTGAATGAAATTAACACATAAATAGAATACCAAAAAATGGAATAGTAAACATAGAAGAAAAATCTTCATCCCATAGAAAACGATCTACGAGAATAACCCGAAGAATGAACAGGCTTCTATGCCTATAGAGAAAAGAAGAAATATGATGAACTATTTTACTCCACAGATTAATTAATAATTTTACTGAAATGATGTATTCATTACATGTCTTTTCTTTGCATATTCCTATGGATATGCCAAATTCATTGGTTAAGACGTGGTTTATACCTTATTTGAATGTCTGTTCCCATCAAAACTGAAAATACACAACGTTCCTGAGATAATCATCTCACTAATATTCTACCCGTCTAAAAAGAAACCAAACGTTGATACAACCATTAATATCGACTACACATTTCACTGAATTATCACCTTTTCAAAATATGGTTACCCTTATTCAGTTTCCCGCTGTGACAGTTTGGTGGGACAATGCGTGATAGGATAAGATGATTATTATTGATAAGCAAACAGAAATTATATGGGTACCAAAATAATATTAAATAACAAAGATTTAGAGTCAACTGAAAGAAGCTATGGTCTTGTAAACAACTGAGATGATTTAAAAAATTAATAATTTTAGTACATGAGAGCATGAGAGATAGTGGTACATAGAAATGTATTTTAAAGAAGAAGGAGACATAAATTAAGATTAAGATTGACATAAAAGATAAAAATCTATCTTTGAGACTTTGTAAGCACCTGTTATCAAAATAAGAAGGGAAGAAGAAGACCAAAGTATATTGATGTGATCTTGATTATTGATATGAGATAATATTTTTATATGTCATTTAATTTAATCAATGCATTAATAATAATCTAATTAATTTACCAGATCACATATCAATATGTTTTCAATCTCAGGGCTTTTTATAAAATTAATTACTTACATACGTGGCTTCTAAGTATTTCTTAATGGTTCCTAATCGGGATAGGAAAGAAAAGAGTAAAATAATAACACATATGGGTTACAATTGTAATCAAAATATTGTTTATTTTATTTAAATGGCAATCACTGCTTAATATTTGCTATATCTTATTTTTCTTAAACATAACATTTACACATGGGAATCTTATTTTCTTTTGATTTCCAATTGAAAGTTTTTATTAACATTTAACTATTATGATTTATTAGCAACAATTCTATTTAAGTTTGATGAAGCTTTTCTGATATTATTGATTATGTTTCTTCAATTTTAAATGTGGTATTTACTACGAAAAACCCATACATTCATGTCCAAACAAATGAGACTGACCTTTTTCTGGTGCACTGAGAATGTCTTCACACAAGATCCGTTTCCTGCTATCCTTGGCTGCAATCCAAACCTCGTCCTGGCTTCCAGTAATGTTCTCCTCTGAAACTAGCTCGTATAGCTCTCGTTTCCTGCTTCTGTCGTGATGCTGTGTTCTACCTTTTTCGAAACTGCAATCAGCTACCGGGAACTCTTGGCTCAAGGAGGTTCTTTTACTCTCAACCTGGCCTACCTCTCGTTCTACGATAGATACTTCACACTCACGGAACTACACAGGCTTTCTCACTCTCCGTACACTACCGTCTACTACTCGACTTCACTTCTCGACAGCTCAAAACATTCTGATCTCTATTTGTCATTCATTCCCCTACTTTCTAAATATCCCTTCCAGATTCACAAATCAAAATTCCACCACCAACTCTCATTCGCAGTATTCCTCAAAACCAATTTTTAAACTTTCTAAATATGCTTAATGGATTTCAAAGAAAATAGTTAATTCCCATTCTAAAATTACTTTCTACTATATACAAATTTTAATGACCTTTTAACGATTTCACTTGAGTCTTATTTAATCACTTCTTAAAATTAAATATAACAATTTGTTGTATACAGGTTGTTCTAAATTTATATGCCCGTGGTTGAGAAAATTGAAAATATTTTATATTAAATTGAATTTTGTCTATAATTATCAAATTTTAATTTTCATATCAAATAGAAATATAACAAATCCCCGCCTTGTATTCGATAAAATTTATCTGCATTTTTAAATAAATTTTCTCGAGGCAAAACCAACTCCCTGTATATTTCCTTACTTTAATCTACGTCTTATATCCTAACTTACTATCTACTTCATGTAATTCTGTCTTTTATTCGTGATATTTGTATACATCGTGAATATTATAAATTCCTCGGATCTTTTCCGAGTTCCTGTGCCTCAACTCATAACTATTTATCCCATTTTCATTATTCACGATATACGGGCCTTCGAAAACAGGCATCAACTTTGCGCAAATGCCCCCAGGAAGATTTGATACTCGTAATGCCCTCACGAGTACTTTTTCACCCTTTTGGAAAATCACTGGTCTTCTTTTTCTATTTTGTTCCTGTCTTTGGATATATTTTTCGTTGCTTCGCCGTAATCTTCTCTGTACGGTTTCAATCACCTGTTGATATTCTTTTGGCTCTTGGTCTTCCCATGGCCTTATCGGCAGTACACCCTTCATGATGTATTCTGGGGTCTCTTTTGTTACTGTGCTCGGAATTGTATTTAGATACCTTTCTATTTCCGCCATTTTCCTGTCCCAGTGGCGATGTTGACCATCTGTTGCAATGCGGAGAAATTTCGTCACTTCCTGTATGAATCGTTCCGAAGGATTACTCTGTGGATGCCTGATGCTGACAAAATTTGTCTCTATTCCTCGTTCTCGAAGTTGTCCCTTGAAACGATCATTTCGGAAATACGTTGCATTGTCCAGTAGAATCTTTTTTGGTGTTCCTACTATGGCTATAAAATTGTCGATTTTTCTTAATATTTCTTCCCCCTTTGTGGTGCGGCAACTATATAATTTTACGTATTTTGAAAACACATCCACCATTACCAGAACATGTTTGTTCCTTTTAGTGGTCATAATTAGATCGCTTAACATATCTATTGCTACAATGTCTAGTTTGTTTCGGGCTTCAATATTTTTGGCAACATTTTCGTTTTTGAAATTCCGACTCTTATATTTTTGACATACATCGCACTTCTGGGTAATTTCCTTTGCAATGCGGTAATCCTGTCGGCTTATGTAATTTTCCCTAAAAACGAGCCAAACTTTTCTGCTACCGATATGCCCATTGTCCTCATGTAATTTCTTTATTATCTTTTCGGCCAATGTCTGTGTCACTAAATATAGTTCCTTTCCGTCTATTCTCTTAAAATATATGTTATTTTCTGCTTCCGCTCTTCTTTTCTCTCTTTCCTCTAGGTCTTCCTGGTTTGTCCTTATCTCATTTAACGAATATATCCCTTCTTCTTGTATTAATCTATTTAGTCCCACCTGTAGAGTAATTGTTTCCTTTTTTCCGGTGTCCTCATCCCGTGTTAGAGCGTCGGCTATTATGTTGTCTTTTCCTTTTATATATCGGAACTCAAAATCATACTCCTGTAATAATAGAATGCCTCTATGTATTCTATTATTTACTAATCTATTCTTCATGATATGTACTAAAGCTGCATGGTCTGTTTCGATTGTGAATTTTGCTCCCAATAAGTAAAACCTCAATTTGTTTACGCAATATAGTACACTGGCAAACTCCAATTCTGTAACACTATATTTTCTCTCATGTGTTTTAGTCACTCGAGATATAAAACATATCGGTACTTCTTGGTCGTTTTGTATTTGAGACAGAACTCCTGCAAATTTTTGTATGGACGCATCAGTTCGGAGTATAAAAGGTAAATTGTAAATGGGGTGGTATATTTTCGTTCCTTTTGAGAATTCTCGTTTTAATGTTTCGAAAGCTTCCTCCTGTTCTTCTTTCCAATTCCATTTTATTCCTTTTTTAAGCAATTTTATCAGAGGAATTTCCTTTTGGCTCAAATCGGGAATCAGCTTTTTAAAATAATTTATCGTGCCAAGAAAACCTCTCAATGTTTTCAAATTCGTTGGTCTTGGGTATTCATCTATGAGCTTGACTCTGTCTTCGGCTAATCTTACTGTTTTGGTGTCCAATTGAAAACCCAAATAAATGACTTCTTTTTGAAAAAATTGACATTTTTCAATGTTTAATTTCAATCCCGCTGTGTCCAATTCTTTCAGAATTATTTCTATGTGTTCCAGATGACTCTGAGTATCTTGTGAAAAAATTAATAAATCATCGATATAATGAACTATGAAATCTTCATGGCGATTCAAAATGGTATGTAGAGCTCGGACGAGTGCAGCACAAGCACTCTGCAATCCAAATGGCACTACCTTAAACCGGTAGACAATACCATCAATAGAAAAAGCGGTGTAGTTTCTACACTTTTCAGCTAACGGTATCAACCAAAAACTGTGTTTTAAGTCAATTTTCGAAAATATGTGTGACCCGGTGATTCTTCCAAAAATGGCCTCGATGTTTAGAGGTGATTCATATTGTGATACAGTGTGCTGGTTGATATTCCTGGCATCTAAACATAATCTCAATTCTCCATTGCTTTTCTTTACTATCACAATCGGGTTAACATACGGTGAATCACATCTTTCGATGATTTGATCTTCCAACATTTTATTTATTTCTTCTTTCACCTCTTGTCGATACTTGTATGGAATCGGGTAAGTCTTTGATCGAAAATTTCCCAAGTTTTTCACCTCAAATGAATGTTCGTACTTTTTCGCCACTCTGTTTTCCTCATTGATCAAATTTTCGTAGTTTCTTAACATCAACCGCAATTCTTTTTCTTTCCCTTCTCCACATATCAATTTTCTGTCTTTTTTTTCAGATTCTTCACACATGTTTACCGTGCATTCTGCCTCCTCGTTTGCATATACCTCCTCTTCAAATACTACTGTTTCAATCGTATTCTTTTCACTTTCATTTTTTAGCTTTATTTCTTCTTCTCCTGAGCTCGTCTCTTCTTTTGAGGAATCCCAGGTTTCCTTTGTTTCTGATACTCTCAAACTTTCTTCTTCTGGGCTCAACTCTTCTTTTGAGGAGCCACAGGTTTCATTTTCTTTTATCCTTTTCCGACCTTTTCTCCTTTTTTTTCTTTGTCCTTGCTTCGCTGCCAAATTCATTTCCACTGTTTGTTCTTTACCTGATTCGTCCGTATTTTGTTTCTCATGTTCCTTGTCCTGTTCTTTTTCTTTTTCTTCTGTTAGTTTCATCGTATTATTTTTAAAATCTATCACTACATGTTTTTCTGCCAATTCGTCAACTCCTACTATCATGTCATGTGACATATTTGGCATTATTACACATTGTAGTGCATACATATTCTTACCCAGTCGTACCATTACTCGTATGCCTTCATTTATAGTTGCCAATGTCCGTTTGTTTGCGCCCACTAAATTTACCCTAGGTATTTTGTAAATTAAATTTGTTAAGTTAACTTCTTCTATTAGTTTTCTGTTGACCAATGTTATTTCAGATCCAGTGTCTATCATAATTTTAATTGGTTTCTCGTTGATAAATCCATCCACAAATTTTAAATTAACTCCATTTTTCTTTTCGTTGTTTCCTGCCAATTTAATAAACTCCTTGGGGTGACAAAAGATTCCTGTTTGATTTTTGGTTTTTAGTGAGCGCCGTCGTGAAAAGACGCCGGTTGCTCATCGTTGTTTATATTTTCGTCATACTGTCTCTCTCCGTCATATTCATCTGTCTGGGTATTATTTACTTCTCTTCTATTTTCTCTTGGTCTGTCGGATCTGTTTCGGTTTTCTCGATATCCCTGTTCATTTTGTCTACCATTATTTCTGTTTTCTTGATTTGAGCGTGTGGTGTTTCTATTCTGGTATTCTCGATTTCTATCCTCATTCCATTGCCTATTTCTTTGTTCATAATTTCCTCTTCCGTTGTCTCTATTTTCGTTTTCCCTTCTGGGATTAAAATCTCGTCTTGTATAGTCCCTCCTATTTTGATTTCTATCTCTGTAATCTTGTGTTTCTCGGGGCCTGTAATCTTCTCGCGACCTTCTTGATTTTCTTTCTCTTAGACGTGATTCTCTTATTTGTAGGAATTGGCATAAACTATCTATGTCTTTGTAATTTTGCAATGTGATATGGTCTTCCAGCGTTTCTTCGAAATGTCTTGCAATCAGTTCGACTAATTGTTCCGATGAGTAATTATATTGTAAATGTTTTGCATTATTGTAAATTTGCAAAGCATATGTCCTTTCTGATACACCCATCCTATCATTGTATTTCCCATTTTGCAATTCCTTGTTAATTTCCAATTGTTGGACCTTTCCCCAGAAATAATTCAAAAATTTTTGTTCAAATTGTTGCCAACTGTCAAATTCTTCTTCTTTGCAATCGAACCATAGGCTTGCTTCATATTTTAGATGGTTTCTGATAGTTTCTTTTGCTGTTTCGAAATTTCCGATGTGCTGTATTTTCTTTTTCAGGCTATTTATGAACGGCACTGGGTGTAATCTTCTTACATCCCCGCCAAACCTTATCTTCACGTCATCTGTGCTATGTATAACATTTTCTCTTCTTTCTCCTACATTTTGTTGAATATTGATTTCCGCAATCTTTCTTTCCATTTCTTCTCTGATTGCTTGAATAGCGTTTTGCAACTTGTTTTCCAAACTTTCCATTTCTTTTTTCTGGCAATTCGTTATCTCCTTTATTTTATTTTGAATTTTCATTTCTTGTTCTTTCATGTGATCCTTAATTTTCATTTCATACTTTTCTATGCGTTCCTCCATTTTCTTGTTGTTCTCTTCTATGGCTTGTTTTGTTTCCTTCAGATTTTCTTGCATTATTCTTTTTGTTTCATCCATTTTTTGATCCAATTTTTGTTGTGTTTCATCTATTTTTTGTTGTGTTTCATCCATTTTTTGTTGTGTTTCATCCATTTTTTGATCCACTTTATCCATTTTCTTTGATGTTTCTTCCTGATTTTTCTCCATTGCTTGTTTTGTTTCCTCCTGATTTTTATCCATTTTTTGTTCTATTCTTTGTGACTGGAGTTGCATCATTTGTAATAATTTATCTATTCCTGATAATTCTTGCTGTTCTGATGCCATGATTGTCGTGTCTAAAATATCTTCTTGGTCTGAATTATTCTCTTGATTTGAATGTTCTTTTTGTTTTTTGTTGTCTTTGCTTTGGCTTCTTGTCACAGACATTTGTTTTCAAGAAGTACTGTCCCCGCCAAATATGAAATTTTACTAGTATGTTACCAAGACGACTTTTTCTCACCCAAATATTATAAATTGTCAATAAATATATCAAATGTAAATATCGTAAAAATAAAATATTAAATCATTATGTAAAATTTGTACCTAAAGAGATCTAAAATTTTATGTTATCAAATGTAAGTATCTCACTTTTTACCACAGGCATATAAATTTTCAAATACCGGCTTTACTCTTTCTATCCTTCAAATTTGCCACTAGAAATACTTAACAATGCTTTCCACGTTGGACGACAGTTGATGTGATCTTGATTATTGATATGAGATAATATTTTTATATGTCATTTAATTTAATCAATGCATTAATAATAATCTAATTAATTTACCAGATCACATATCAATATGTTTTCAATCTCAGGGCTTTTTATAAAATTAATTACTTACATACGTGGCTTCTAAGTATTTCTTAATGGTTCCTAATCGGGATAGGAAAGAAAAGAGTAAAATAATAACACATATGGGTTACAATTGTAATCAAAATATTGTTTATTTTATTTAAATGGCAATCACTGCTTAATATTTGCTATATCTTATTTTTCTTAAACATAACATTTACACATGGGAATCTTATTTTCTTTTGATTTCCAATTGAAAGTTTTTATTAACATTTAACTATTATGATTTATTAGCAACAATTCTATTTAAGTTTGATGAAGCTTTTCTGATATTATTGATTATGTTTCTTCAATTTTAAATGTGGTATTTACTACGAAAAACCCATACATTCATGTCCAAACAAATGAGACTGACCTTTTTCTGGTGCACTGAGAATGTCTTCACACAAGATCCGTTTCCTGCTATCCTTGGCTGCAATCCAAACCTCGTCCTGGCTTCCAGTAATGTTCTCCTCTGAAACTAGCTCGTATAGCTCTCGTTTCCTGCTTCTGTCGTGATGCTGTGTTCTACCTTTTTCGAAACTGCAATCAGCTACCGGGAACTCTTGGCTCAAGGAGGTTCTTTTACTCTCAACCTGGCCTACCTCTCGTTCTACGATAGATACTTCACACTCACGGAACTACACAGGCTTTCTCACTCTCCGTACACTACCGTCTACTACTCGACTTCACTTCTCGACAGCTCAAAACATTCTGATCTCTATTTGTCATTCATTCCCCTACTTTCTAAATATCCCTTCCAGATTCACAAATCAAAATTCCACCACCAACTCTCATTCGCAGTATTCCTCAAAACCAATTTTTAAACTTTCTAAATATGCTTAATGGATTTCAAAGAAAATAGTTAATTCCCATTCTAAAATTACTTTCTACTATATACAAATTTTAATGACCTTTTAACGATTTCACTTGAGTCTTATTTAATCACTTCTTAAAATTAAATATAACAATTTGTTGTATACAGGTTGTTCTAAATTTATATGCCCGTGGTTGAGAAAATTGAAAATATTTTATATTAAATTGAATTTTGTCTATAATTATCAAATTTTAATTTTCATATCAAATAGAAATATAACAATATATAAGGTGATCTGATAAGTAACCTCTTTTGAAATAAAAAACATGTTTTTTAGAAAATTCTTATATTATTTTCGATATAGTCTTCTTTTAGCCCAGTAAAACGATATCAGTGATTGTTCAACTTCTTTATGCCATTCTTTATTCAAAAATAGGCGTTGTGTTCGTTAATTTTATATCTTCGTTCGAGCTGATTCTTTTATTTACGAGCCATCTCTTTAGATTCGGTAACACATAATAATCGAAAAGGGTCAAATCAGGAGAATAAACCGGATGAAAAAGCAAATATACGCCCGAGTCACGAGGTGTTTTCATTGTTATAACGTTCTTGGGACCCGATGCATCATCTTGGTGAGATCACACTTTTTCTTCTGCATATAGGGACGTTTCTTACTGAGTTCCAGCTTTAATTTACGTAATCATGCACAAAAATAATATATTGATAGTTTTACCTTTTTAAAGATAGTCAGTTTAAATTATGCTTTTGCAATCCCAAAATAGAGTGTGTCCCAAAATACCCATGATACAAATACAATCCCAAAATACCCATAAAATCTCCGACTCATTGAGCAACTCTTGGTCGTTTTGAAGCATTTTTATGGCTTCAGTCCACTGCCATGAGTTCATTCTGTTCCCTGGAGTTTAGTAGTGGATCCAGGTTTGATCTCGTTACCAATCGATGCCAAAAATTCGAGGAATTGCGCTTCATAAGTTCCAAATATTGCTGAGAGGTGGTCACACAATCATGTATTTGACTAATGATTAGTAAACTCGGCACCCATCGGCAGGATAAGTTTTTAAATTCAAACTTTGTTCAAAATATGAGTAAATATAACACAATATGCGCTCTTTGAGAATTATGGTGGCCTCTGCCAATGGACGCTCCTTTATTATACGATGAGCTAAAACCATTCATTTCGTGAACTAAAAGTAAATATGATTCAGATTGATTACAGAGTAGGGCGTCTAACATGTGCTTATACGTATTTCGAATTCAACTTATTCTCATCAGAGCAGCTGTTGGATGTAGAAACACTACACAGGTGCTGTGGGAGACAGTGCTTCCACACAAGTGCTCTGATGAGAATAAGTTGAATTCGAAATACGTATAAGCACATGGTAGACGCCCTTTTCTGTACTCAAATCTGAATCATCTTTAATTTTAGTTTATATTTTTATTCACGTTTGTCTGTACAAAAGGAACCAGTTCGCTAAAGATTATTATCATGGTGAACAACAGGTCGTGAATGCAATTATAGATTTTCTTGTCGAGTATTTAACCACTCTGTTCTGTTTTGTTTTTCTATCTTAAAAAGAGCAGAGGATAATTAATTCGAATTTTAGCTGCTGTCTCATTTTGATTTATCATATCATGAATTTTCTTTAAATTTTTCGGTGTAACTGCATCAGAAAGCTGTCCAATACGTGGTTTATTCAATGTAGATATAAGGCCACTACAAAAATCTCGAAACCAAATCTTGACAGTGTAGGATAAAGGAGAATTAATCTCATAATATTTAGAAACCTCGAAACACGTGTCGAGGAATAGCCCGATTTGAATCAAAATAAAACCCTTTATTTTCATGTTGTCAAAATATTTATCCGCTTTTCTTTTGTTTGCTTCACCTGTTTCTCAAATAGTAATGTTTAATGTCTCGCAGAAACAAAATCAAAAACAAAGAGATCAGGAGAAGCACAAAAGTGACTAACGTCATTGAAAGGATAGCCAGACTAAAAAAATGGGCAGAACACATAGCCAGAATATAGTATGGTATAGTTAGACCCAAACCCAGACATCCAAAGTGAAAGCTATCCTTCAGCACCAAATTGTTCTATATGGTCCACATAATGTTCAGAAAAAAGTCACACCATTTTGAGCGTCGGGTTTGGGGGGGGGGAGAGGGGGGAGAAATCTGCAAATTCGTAGTTTTTTAGGTTTTTCGTCAATATTTCTAAAACTAAGCGGTTTAGCATGAACAACCCTCTACACAAAATTGTTTTACAATAAATTTGAAATAAAAAAGGCCCCATGCATAACCCTTCTAAAATGAACGGTTCCAAAGTTACGGAGGTAGTAGTATAATTGGTCCAAAAAAAGGTTGAACCCGGACATCCAAATAAAAGTTTTCCTTCAACACCAAATTGTTCTATATGGTCCACATATTGTTCAGTAAAAAGTTACACCATTTTGAGCGTCCGGTTTGGGGGGAGATGGGGGAGAATTCGGTAAATTAGTAGATTTTTTACGTTTTTCGTCAATATTTCTAAAACTGTGCTTTAGCTAAGGAATGTTCTATGGAAAAATGTTCTACATAAAATTTAAAACAAAAAAGGTTCGATACATAATTGTTATAAAATCAACGGTTCCAGAGTTACGGAGGGTGAAAAGTGGAGGTTTTCGATACTTTTTATATTTACTGATTTCTCCCCCCTCTCCCCCCAAACCAGACGCTCAGAATGGTGTGACTTTTTTCTGAACATTATGTGGACCATATAGAACAATTTGGTGTTGGAGGATAACTTTCACTTTGGATGTCTGGGTTTTTGGTATAGTTATATCATAAATATTGCCCAAAAAATATAAAAAGTATCGAAAACCTCGACATTTCACCCTCCGTAACTCTGGAACCGTTGATTTTATAACAATTATGTATAGAAACTTTTTTGTTTTAAATTTTATGTAGAACATTCTTCTATAGAACATTACTTACGTTAAAGCATAGTTTTAGAAATATTGACGAAAAACGTAAAAAAACTACTAATTTACCGACTTCTCCCCCCCATCTCCCCCCCAAACCGGACGCTCAAAATGGTGTAATTTTTTACTGAACAATATGTGGACCATATAGAACAATTTGGTGTTAAATGAAAACTTTTACTTTGGATGTCTGGGTTAGGCCTTTTTTGGACCAATTATACTATACTACCTCCGTAACTTTGGAACCATTCATTTTAGAAAGATTATGCATAGGGCTTTTTTTATTTCAAATTTAATGTAGAACAATTTTGTATAGAAGGTTGTTCATGCTAAACCGCATAGTTTTAGAAATATTGGCGAAAAACTTAAAAAACTACGAATTTACCGATTTCTCCCCCCTCTCCCCCCCAAACCCGACGCTCAAAATGGTGTGACATTTTTCTGGACATTGTGTGGACCATATAGAACAATGTGGTGTTGAAGGATAACTTTCACTTTGGATGTCTGGGTTATGCCATCTTTTGGATCAACTATACTATACTAATAGCAGATGGGTGATAGACAAAGAGGTTATTGGAATGGAGACCAAGAAAAAACAAGAGAAGCGTCGGTCGACCGCTTACAAGATGGACTGACGATTTAAAAAGGGCTAAATATAAACTGGATGAGAGCGGCACAGGGTAGACAGGGTTGGAAACAAGAGGAAGAAACCTATGTTCAGCAGTGGACTTAATAAATGCTAGACTATCTAGAATTAATGTTTAATGAGGAATAATAGTTAGACTTTCCATAACTACTGTCTTTTGGGCTAAACACCTTAATAGGCCAAGATTATTTATTTATCAGACCACATGATAAAGTGAGCTTGTGAACTGTTTTAGCAAGAAAGATCGTGTCAATTCTTACTGAAAAAAATTACCCTAGGATATCTTGGAAAAATCAAAAATAATCTCTCACTTTGGAGATATATTTAACACAAGACAGACATCAAGTTCTTTAAAGTTAATAGGTCAATGTATTTTTTTATTTTGTAAGAATATTTAAAAGAGTTTAACTAGATTTTGATTTAATGACTTGAATAATATATTGCAATGTGATATCTTTAAAAATCTATAATAAAATTGTTGTTTTTATTAATGCCATAAATTAAATTATTTTATCTTTTTATCGGGCAAAATATACTTAGGTAAACCACGGTAGACTTTCTAGTCCAGTCACTGTGGAGGAAAACAGGTCAATACCTCTAAATTGAAAGTATTGACATCGATTTTGAAAAAATTTGCAATCGGGCTTATTTTACCCCCTCTTCATAAGTTGGTGAGTATGCGCTAGGTTAGCTTTTTTGTTTTAAGGGGTGAAAACCACCCCGTTTAGAAAAAAAATGAAAATTAAAACATTTTATGGTTTTAGTTTGAATTATAATAATGATGTACATTCTCAACCCTTGAACAATCTTAAAAACCACCACTTTAATAAAAATAGTTGTAAAAAATCGTTTAACAGATTCAAACGTTTTTGTAGTGCATTCATATTATCTACAAAGTAATTATCTGCTTAGTCAATTAGTTTTCTGGTGACTGTCAAACTAATTGACTGGCGCCCAAGAGAAGACAAACGCAGCAGAGGACGACCACCAACACGCTGGATGGACGACATTAACCGAATATCCAAGAAATGGCAACAAGAAGCACAGAACCGTAAAGAGTGGCGAAGAATTGGAGAGACCTATGTCCAGCAGTGGACAGAAGAAGTTGCATGATGATGATGAATAGGGAACTTGCATAAATTTTTAAATTCGGAAAAAATGTTATAAATCACAACAGAACATAATTTAAAACATGTATCAAAGATAAAAAAGTTTTGTTTGTCTTTCGTTTGGCCCCTAAAGACGATTAAAAATTCAAATTAAAACAGGTGGTCCAAAACGCATCGCGACGTCACTTGGTTTTACATTTACATTTTTCCAATAAAGTAAACAGAATTTTAAATTAGACGTTATAAACGTCAGTAGAAAATACATTTATGTGACGTTACAAGTGTTTTTGATCGTTTGACCTATTCATAGAAAATTTGTACTTTTACAAAATGGTTTTATTTTCAATAGTAAACCTTCATTCCTTTCCTTCAAAAACAGTATAAAACTACAATTTTAACAAACTGGTATATATTATTACAATGACATACGATAAATGTCATTAGAATATAAATATTTTTGACTTATTCCACGACGATGAGCTTGCCAAATACCCAAGTAGGTGGAGGCCAATAAACTAAAGAATGAGAAGAAGAATATACCTAAATATAAGGTTGTGTCTAGGTATACGCTAACGTGTACGCAAATAAAAAAGTTAGAGTGTCAGTGATTTCTTATTTTTTATTTGTTTACGCCCGGCTTCATAATCAACTTAAAGTGAACATTAACTAAAGTTCACTTTAACGTTGACATTTATCCATATGAATTGCACTGACAAGGGTACCAACTTAAAACTTAAAGTCCACTTTAACTGATTATGAAACCGGGCGTTAGTGTTTGTTTTTAAATTAACTACGGAGTGCGGACAATTATTTAGTTCTTTTAATGAGTTTAAGAACATTTTAAAACAGTACGCAAAAGATAAGAGACTATAAATTAATATATATTTTTTTTAGTTATAAATGAAATAGTATTACCGTAAAAGATTAAAATAAAAGGAAGACCTAAAGCTTTCACAATAATAATTAACTTGTTTTGAAGCTATTATCCTTGTGGCATTTTTGTAATCAACTATTCTAAATGGGAACTAAGCCACAATTTAACTAAAAAATTGATTTTATTAACGTTTCGACTTCTAAACCGGATGTCGTTGTCAAAATACAAAATATTATTAAATTAAACAAAAATGTTGTTGCTTAGTAAAAAAATTTTTCTAATAATTTATTTAATCTGACTAATTTTTGTATTTTGACCATGACATCCGATTTGGACGTCTAAACGTTAATAAAATAATTTTTTTAGTTAAATTGTGGCTTATTTTGCATTTAAAATAGTTGATTATAATAATTCACTTACGTATAAAAATCATTTTAACAATATTTTGTACCTACATGTCATGTCAACTAAATACATATAATTATTTTGCTAACCTAAATATATACTTTTATATATACACATTGATTTATTATAATTAAGTTTGAAACATCTGAATAGTTCTGCTTCCCTTCCCTTAACAAATATGTTTCCATCAAACAAACACTAAACATATCAAAATAGCATGTACCAAAATATATAGTCACTGCGCAAGCTAAATAATGACGTCACTGGCTTGATGAAGTTTAATTCGCGTCTACCTAACTTTTTTATTTGCGTACACGTTAGCGTGTACCTAGACACAGCAAAATATAACCATAATAAAAACTAATGTAAAACTATGTGACGTCACGTGCCGTTTGAACTATTTTATACCGCTGAAGACTTTAAATATGTATTTCTAAGTTATTACGAGTTTTTGAAGCGTGAAATTTTGGAAATCTCATTTTTAAACAAAACTGAACATTATTATCTAATAAGAAAAAAATGTGCAAGTTCCCTATTATCTGCTTATGCAGAGTGTCCACAAACTCTTCTGACAAATGATGACCATGAAGCATTTTTGACACTGGATTATTAAATTGTTAGGTATTCTAGTACTAACGTCTACTCTTGCTTTAAGTGGGTAGGATGCACCATCTTCCAGAAAAATCGATTTGGAATTTTTTTGTTTTTTGAATTGCATTAAAAAAAATGAAAAAATAAAAAACGGTGTATTTTACAGACCTAAATCAAGGATAAGTAGTACTAGACCTTATAATTTATTAATCTAATGTCAAAAATTCTTAAAAATTAAAGTCAAAATGTTTTGCTATAAAATAACCGTTGCCTTTGCCAAAAACGGACGCCTATGACCGATAATAGAAATTCGCAATTGATAGAATTGATGTATCTCTGGAAGATGCATACCAGTTTTCGTTTTTCTAAATAGAAGCGTTCTGGAGGTATTAAAAAAACTAATTACAAGACGCCATCTTTAAAGAGCCCTTAGAAAACATTTTCGGACTAGGTGAAATGGATTAACTTGTCCTTAAATTATCTGAGGAATGAGGAATGTACAGTCTTCGTTTGTCACGAGAGTTTCTGGACATCCTGTATAATAATTTTGGTTAATTGCAACACTTCAAAAGTTTGAATGTACATTTACATACATTCAAAAATTCCTTTCTTGTCGACATATATCTTCATTTAAAAATCAATATAAGCTGTCCCATGTCTTCAAAGAACGATCAAAACTCTTAAACAAAAAAGAGACGTCTACAGTTACCTGACTCACTCTAGCAGACATAATCAATTTTTGAACTCTTTGAACTGAAAATCGGGTGTGAAATAAAGTTCACAACGTGAATATGTAAATTCTGAATAATAAATGCAAAACTGTAGCACACGCTGCTTGATGTAACGAATCGAGTTCACATAAGATGGGTTTTTATATTTATACCGGTTTGTAGTGTTTGGAAATATGGAAAATATTGTCAAGATTACAACTTAAGACTAGCAGAAATATATCTTGTAAAAAGTGACACAAGGAACAATAATAATTAGTATAGTCTGTTCGCTAAACTCAGACGCAACTTTCTAGATATTTTAGTCGGTAATTTTGCCAATTTTCCTAAAATTGACAAAAAATAATTACTAAATAGTTAATAATCACTAAGTAGTTAGTAATTTTGCCAATTTTTGCAAAATTGGCAAAAAACAAAAAAATTATCGACTAAAATATCTAGCCAGTTGCGTCTGAGTTTAGCGAACCGACTATATTAGTATTAGGAGGCTTGGTTTGTTTCAGTTCGTTCAGAAATAGCCATATATAGGCCTATTCATTCAGTCATTATTTGTTTCGAGCTTCTGTCATGTGTCGTCTAATATTAATATATCTATTAAAATATCTACGTCATACGTCTTTGGTTTGTATCATTGGTACATATATGCAATAACGTAAGACGTAGATGTAGATACACACACCGGCAAAATTAGCCGAACACCTTAAAAATGGGACAGGTTTGATGTCTCAAATTTCCTAAATTTGTTGTCCGATTTGAGTGATTCCTTTAGTATGTTATAGCCTCATTTATTTAAGAATATCGGTATAATAATATTGTTGCTAGACAGGTAAATGTTATTTTATACCGGGTGTAACAATCATACTGTGTTTTTTTCTTAAAGTTCGGAACACCCTGTGGAATATTCTAGCCTATATAAAATATTGAAATTAAAACTCAATTATAGCCTCAGGCTTTCTTAACATTTTCTTTTTTGACTCATTTGCTTATGTTTGAAAATAAAAAAGTTATGTCCTTTAAACAACTAGCCATGGTTTTCATCAATAAATCCTCATAGTAGGGGAGGAAAGTAGCAGTTACTCAAGCGTTATGGGTACCTATTGGATTGTGATGAGTGGGTGCTAAAACCAAAAAAAGATAAGTTAAGTTTTCCATAATGTGTGGGATCCTCCATCTTTTAATTTAATTTTCCATTTCCATCAATCGGTTTTTCCGATTATAGCTCCATCGTAGCGTCTATAGCGTAGTTCGCAGTTCCTTGTTGTTATCTACTCCAAATTTTACTGTATATGTTCCAATGCTGAGATATTTGGTTTGAAAAATATTTGGGATATTTGGTTTGAAAAATATCTCAGCATCGATATTATAAAAATATCTTATATACAGTTGAGTCTGCGAATCTTTACCCGTGCGTCATCATTTAAAGCATACGAAATAAGTCGATGATAAGTCGGAAATTGAAATTTATTAACCCAACATCAAGTCACTTATTGTCACTTGCTGTTGCGTTTAGTAAATTTCAATCTGCGACTTATCATCGACTTATTTCGTATGCTTTAAATGATGACGCATGGGTAAAGATTCGTGGGCTCAACTGTATATATTGAAAATATGTAACAGCTATTATTACTAGCAAACAGTTGTAATCTACCAGTTATGACTTATGGAATGGAGACCATGACACTTATAGAGGTACCAGGCAATAGCTGAGAACGACACAGAGGACGATCGAACGAGCTTTGTTAGGAGTATCTCTGAGGGAACATATACGCAAATGAAGAAGTGCAAAGAAGGTCGAAGGTGGAATATGTAATTGAAAGAATTGCGCAAATGAAATGGAACTGGTTAGGACAGGACAGGTGGCACGGCAAAACAACGACAGGTGGACGAGAAACATTGTACATTGGAGACCTCGCGCACACTCGTAGTAGATTAAGACCACAATAACGATGTCTAGATGCCATCAAAGCCAAAGTAGGGAGAAACTGGCACCAAATAGCACAAGACAGAGAAAAGTGGAGAGCTCACGGGGAGACCTTTGTTCAGGAGTGGATTAAGCAGTCTGAAGAAGAAGATTACTAGAAAACAGTATCCTAAGCAACGTCGAAGGTAGTTGTCGAAGCGGTGTGGAAAGTTGAAATCTACTACATAAGAGACAATAAAACATTTCACTTCTTCTTCTTATGGTGCCTATCCGTTACGGATGTTGGACACTAACATGGCTATTCTGACTTTGTTGACTGCTGCCCTGAAAAGTCCGGTAGTGGTTAAGTTAAACCATTTTCGCAGGTTATGCAGCCAGGATATTCTTCTTCGTCCTGGACCTCTTTTCCCATGCACTTTACCTTGAAGTATGGTCCGAAGTAGGTCATATCGTTGTTCATTGCGCATTACATGGCCCAGGTATTCCAGTTAAAACATTTCACGGCAACTGTAAATGGGTTCAGTGACAGGCCTATTTCAGTTTCAGATAAATAAGATCACTTTTGCAAAGTGTAAAATGAGATTCGATATGTTGAATCAAATTCGTGATTCTGAAATTACACCGTTTTGTAGTATTAAGATGTAATATATAATATATTATGTTCTTTAAAAATGAAGTCTTGTAAAATATGTTAATATATTTTGTATAATAATATTTCGAAATCAACATTTTACAATAAGATTTGCACAGTAAAATTTGTGGCTGAAAATATCACGATTTTTATTTTGTTGTAATGAAATGACCAACAATCAATTCTTCTTCTTCTTCATGTGCCTTGTCCGTTGCGGACGTTGACGATCATCATAGCAATTTTAATTTTGTTTGCGGCGTTTCTGAATAACTCGATCGACGTTAGTCCAAACCATTGGCGCAAGTTTTGAAGCCATGAGTGTCTTCTTCTTCCGGGTCCGCGTTTGCTTTATATTTTACCCTGTATTATCAGTTGGAGTATATAATATTTATCATGTCTCATAATATGACCGAGGTATTCAAGTTTCTGTTTCTTAATTGTGAAAGAGATTTCTTTTTTTTTTCCCATTCTGCGCAGTACCTCTACGTTGGTGGTGTGAGTCGTCTAGGATATTTTGAGAAAACATCGATACACCCACATTCCTAATGCCTCTAGCTTTATCATTAATGTTTCCGTCAGTGTCCATGCCTCTGCGCCATACAGCAAGACTGGAAATACATAGCACTTTAGCAGTCGTATTTTTAGTGGGAGAGATATGCCGGAATGGGTGAATATATTTTTCATGTTGTTAAATGTTGCTCTTGCCTTTTCAATTCTAGATCGTATTTCGGTTGTTTGATCCCATTTCGAGTTGACGACTGTTCCAAGGTATATATACGAGTCAACGTGTTCAATTAGTTGGTTTTTTAATTTCAATTGTCTGGCATGTTTTTGAGTTTTGTTGACTAGCATCCATTTTGTTTTATTTATGTTGAGGTTTAGTCCTCTTTCTTCGCTCGCTCTTTGTACCCTGTCCATGAAGTTCATCTATACGACTGTACAATCAATAACAAAGAAAAAGGTAAGAAAAGATAATTACAATTACCTATAAGCCCTAAAGAACGTCTGGTTAATTTTGTTAAAATTCTGTCAAGAAAGTGTAAGTTTAACTTTTAATAAAATTAATCGTCGAGGTGTGCGTCAGGGTTGTGTGCTTTTTCCACTACTATTCAATATATATAGCGAGACAATATGTCAGGAAGCGTTCCTAGAGCAAAACACTGGTATGAATATTAACGGAGAATTAATTAACAATATACGATACGCTGATGGCACGCTAATAGTAACAGGTAACCTAGCAAATTTACAGTATTTGATGGAAAGCATAAACACTCATACCAATAAGTATGGTCTAAAACTGAACATCAAAAAGGCTAAATTCATGATTGTAACAAAGAAGCTATACACCAATGTGAATTTAACCATAAATAATCAGCCAGTTGAAAGAGTTACTTCCTACAAATATTTAGGGGTTTGGTTCATTGATACTAATGACCAGACAAGAGAAATCAAGAGGCGAATAGAGGTAGCGAGACAATCGTTTGTCAAAATGAAAAAGTTCATATGCAGCCGAGACATAAATATAAACTTAAGAACGAGAATGCTGTGTTTTTTCCGTTCTGCTTTACGGCATGGTAGCTTGCACACTGAAAAAGATAAACATAAAAAACATTGAGGCATTCGAGATGTGGTGCTACAGGAGAATGTGGAAAATACCATGGACAGAAAGAGTAACAAGTCAAGATGTTTTGCCGAAGATGGAGAAGGAATGCGAAGTCATAAAAACCATACAAACGAGAAAACTGGAATATCTAGGCCACATAATGAGAGGAGAAAGGTACTCTCTGCTAAGACTCATAATCCAAGGAAAAATCTCGAGAAAGAGAAATGTGGGACGTCGGAGGATTTCCTGGTTGCGAAATTTAAGGGAGTGGTATGGGTGCAGCTCAATACAGTTGTTCAGAGCTGCAGCCAACAAAGTTAAGATTGCTGTGATATTAGCCAACCTCCGATAAGAGACGGTACTGCGAGAAGGAGAAAAAATTAAAAATAATATCAAAAATAAAACTATTGGGATCAACCTTCTGGTAACAACTTCGTGGTCTCTAAAAGTTGCAAACTAACGAATTGCCGGAGCAAAGAACTTCTCACTTTCCGCCTGTCCAGCTGGTAAAAATTCCAGCGAAGATTAGTCACCCATACTCAGAATAGGAGTAAAACTAATATAAATAAATAATATTTCAAAAATTAATAACCATTTTCAATTTCGTTGCAACACGAAACTACAGCCGCATGATTATTACAGTTCAATCAGAGAGTACAGCAAGCACCTCTACCGGTTTCGAAACTTATTAGTCTCTCATCAGGAGGTACAAATGCTGCTCTCTGCGTGCAGTCACGGATTGCAACGAACGAAATGGCAGGGATACCCTAGCGGCAACTGCTATCAAAAAACTTAGTTTTCAATCTAATAGCACATAAAACAACATTCAAAAATGATATTCTACATCCTACCAGACTGAAAACAATGGGAACCTTCTCTGGTAACACCTCCGAGGCTTTTACAATTTGCAAGCCATAACGTGCTTAGACTAAGGAAGATGAGGGAATTTTACAGTTTATAATTCACGTCCCATATGCTCTGCGCGGTAAAGTTCCAACGAGAATGTGCCTCCTGATGAGAGACTAATAAGTTTCGAAACCGGTAGAGGTGCTTGCTGCACTCTCTGATTGAACTGGAATAATCATGCGGCTGTAGTTGTATGTTGCAACGAAATTGAAAATGGTTATTCATTTTTGATTTACATGTTTACACCGATTGGAGTACGAAGGGAATCATTCTCGTTGGAACTTTACCGCGCAGAGTAGATGGGACGTGAATTATAAATTGTAAAATTCCCTCATCTTCCTTAGTCTCAGCATCCGTTTATGGCTTGCAAATTGTAGAAGCCTCGGAGGTGTTACCAGAGAAGGTTCCCATTGTTTTCAGTCTGGTAGGATGTAGAATATCATTTTTGAATATTGTTTTATGTGCTATTAGATTGAAAACTAAGTTTTTTTTTAATAATATTTCGTTGTAAAACGAAAACAAGAGCCGTCTTATTTTTGATTAGTTCACAGAACGCCAAATAAACTCTGACCGATTTCCATCCTTGTTAGGATTTCCTCAGAGAGCGCATATTTGGTTCTCTCTGAACAGCCAAACTTCGGGCGGGCATCGATTCACAACGGCTTCGTTGTGAATCGAGGCTGGCCGCCCACGGCTGTCGATGTTTTTCAATTTTAAGATATTAATTAGTTTATCGTGCTGTCATTGTCAATTGCTTTTTCGAAATCAATAAAGCATTTTGTGCTTTAACCCTTTTATTCATAAACAGAAATCCACATTACACGCCCGATCTTACGATCTTATTAAAAAATCACAACCTAGATAGGAATAAGTTCGGCGTGATTCTCGTATTAGAGCTATAAGGTCAGTAATGACCGAATTAAAGCCGAAAAACGTACCGACAGAATGAAACTGTTGAACTGGCGATAATTTCCACACGATCGGCGAGTAAGTGCTCCAGAACCGACTATGTATCTGGAACGGTCGAACAAGGCGAAATTATAAGCCATTAGCGAACTACAGTTAGATCGTGCACCTCAGAAATAGTGACCAACTAAGGATGAGGTTGAGGAAGTTTTAACGGCGATGAAAAACAACAAAAGCCCTGGAAAAAAGGGTATCAGCAGAAAACTCAAAATATGGAAGAGACTATCAGAGAGAAAAAATCTTCAAACTAATATGTCATATCTGGGAAGAGGAAATAATACCTAAAGAGCGAGCGGTGCAAATCTATAATATATTCAATACATAAGGAGACCTGTCAAGTTGTAATACCTATAGAGGAAGAGCACTCCTGGATGTCACATACAAAGTACTGGCAACTATACTAAAAAGAAAAATAGAAGTATACACGGAAAACATATTGGGCGACAATCAAGCGGGTTTTAAAAAAACGGTCAGCGAGTAACCATGTATTTATGCTGAAACAAGTTTTTTCTGGTGCACACGAATACGACATACCGACCCACCTTCTCGTTGTGGATTTTAAGGGTACTTATGACAATGTGTGTGTGTGTGTGTCATCGAATTTCCTGACTGTGGACTTAATCCATTAGCCGAACTTATTTTTGCTCTACAGATATTTATCTCACATATTACTATTAAAATAAGATTTTGTATTTTAAAGATATACCTAGATTCTATAACAATAAATGGATAATTTAATCTTTAGCTACAATCATACAATATTACACATTTATATACATATATCTATATCATAAATATATTCTAGTATTATTCAATATTATTCTTTATTATGTTTTTTTTTTATTATTATTTTCTTTTTTTTTTTTTTTTTTTTTTATTTTTTATTTTTATATATATTTTTTTCTTTCTTTTTTTTCTTTCTTTTTTTTCTTTCTTTTTTTTTCTTTCTTTTTTTTTCTTTTTTTTTATTATTATTTTTTTTTGTTTTTTTTTTTAATTGTATTATAAGGAATGTCACCAAGGAGTACTTCTGCTCAGGGGTCTTTCAGAGCAATGCACACACACAAGACTAGACCACGGAAAGGTAGGTAGACAAATGGGATAAACACAGGTATTATAGTTTACAATTTTAATTTTATACTAAGTATGTGTTTAATTAGGATCTCATATACACGTTCGTCTAAACTAGATAATATTGTTATTAGATTAAAAGGTCTTGTAATATTGGTTTCTCTATATACTTGATTCATGAAATGATTTATTTCGATTATCTTTAGTCTACAGTTTAGTATCATGTGTTCTGCAGATCCTAACTCACCACATTCACAAAGATTACTATCACTAAGACCTATTTTAAATTTGTGTTCTGGAATTAGACAGTGTCCAAATCTAAGTCTGCATATATATGAAACAACGATTTTTTCGCCGTGATAATGATTAAACCAGGATTTAGCTGGAATATTTAATTGTATGTTTTTATAGAATAGCCCTTTTGTTGAGTTGTTATACCATTGTTGCCAGGTTTTGGTTTTATTGCTAGTAATATTAGCGTAAATATCATTTAATGTTAATTTATATTCACTTTCAATTTCTTGTTCGGTAGCCTTCTTAGCTAAAGTATCTACTATTTCATTGTGTTTAAGATTAGAGTGGGCTTTTACCCAACAAAATGATATTTGTTTGCCCTTATCCTTAAGTGCGATATATGCCTTAATAATATCAATATATATGTAGTTTGATATGTCCTTCAAACTTTCCAGTTTAAGTAAAGCACTTTTGCTGTCTGTAAGGATTAGGAATTTCTCTTCATTATTGTTTATACTGCTTATATACTGCAATGCTCTCAGTATTGCAATAAGTTCTGCTGAAAATGTTGTAAAATTTTCATTAAGTCGTATACCCTCTTTATACCTTGTCCTAGGGTCCCACACGGCAGCGGCCACCCTCGAATTCATTTTTGAGGCATCGGTATAAATTTGGTAATGTCCCGGAAATAAAGTTTCTATATCCACATTAAACATGGCATTCCTTAAGTACACTGGAAATTTCGAGTAATCTCTCATGTAGGTTGGTTGTATGTTTGGTATATTGTTTAGATTTATCTGAAACATAGATGGCAGAGTTGATGTATGTAGTTTATTTTTAAATTGTCTTAATCTATTGTAACTTTCAGCAAGTAGTAATGTTGTCTTTTTCCTCCAGTATTCTGTGGTTAGGTCATTTATACAAAGTTTGTGGCAGTTGTTACATATTATGCTTTCTTTAGTTATCATTTTAGTTATAAATTTTTCACACAGAATTTTCCTTCTTAACCATAACGGTGGTTCATTACATTCTACGCTTAGGTTTGATATTGGAGTACTCATCAAAGCTCCTATACATAATCTGAGACATTTATTTGAAAGGATGTCTATTTTTTGAAGATGGGTTTTGGCGGCTTGATTGTAAAAGTAACATCCGTAATCTAATATTGACCTTATATATGACCTATACATTAGTAATGCTATGTTGGGATCTGCTCCCCAGGTTGTATAGTTTACTGCTCGTAACGCATTGTACCCTTTGTCAGCTCTTGCTACGATATACTCAATATGATCTTTCCAAATCATTTTCCTATCCAGTATAATACCCAAATATTTAACTTTAGGTTGAACTTTAAACGAGACATTTTGCAACTCCACTACTTCTGGAATGTTTCGTTTTCGGGAGAATATACAAGCTTGTGTTTTTTTTTGTTGATATGTTTAATGCTATTTGATCTAGGTCTTCTTGTAGATGTTTAAATACTGTATTTATTTTTCTACTGCCTTGTTCTATTTCCAATTGGTCTACATATATGCATATATCATCTGCGAATTGTAATATTTTACCTTGTTTGCTAGTAATTATGCTTTGACCTATATGCGCTGTATAAATAGTGTATAATATTGGACTTAAGATGCTCCCTTGGGGTAACCCGATGTTTGAAACTCTGGGTCCTATTAGTTTGTTATTGATTTGAAGATAAAGAGTTCTATTGATGTAAAGTTGATGAAGTTTCCAGCAGAGTGTATCTGGCAGTCCTATTTCCTTCATTTTGTGGTATAGAAGTTGTAGGTTCACATTGTCATATGCGTTTTCTATGTCTATGAATGTAGCAAATACCGACTTGTTGGCGGAAAATGAGTTATATATATCCAGTATTAAGTGCGTTAAATTTTCCATCGTAGAACATGATTTTCTAAAGCCGAATTGTGTTGCAGGTATTTTAGAATTTTTTTCTAACCATAATTCTAGTCTACATTTAATCATTCTTTCCATTGTTTTTAACACACATGATGATAGTGAAATGCCTCTATACGAATCCGGACAGTTTGGTGATTTGTGTGGCTTAAGAATTGGAACTATGATGTACTCTTTCCATGCACGTGGTATATCCATACTCATCCAGATATTGTTTATTACGTTTAGTAGTTGAACTTTCTTATGTATGGGTAAATTATACAACATACTATAGTGTATACCATCTAATCCTGGAGCTGAATTATTATGTCTTTTTAGGCAGTTCTTTATTTCTTCCAGACTAAATGCTTCAGTGAGAAACATGTTGTCTTCGTTTGCTTCGTCATTGTCATGTCTATTATCCGTTGGGTTCCTGTGATTAATTTCTCCTTCTATAACCCAAGGTCTAGCAATTTTATTAAAAAATATATCTGTCCACTCATTTTCAACTATCGGATTATTGGGAGGATTATAAACGTTTTTTAATTTTCTGATTTCATTCCATATTTTGCTAATAGGTGTATTTTTATTTAAACTACTACAAAAGTTTTTCCAAGAAGCTCTTTTGCTGCCTAAAATAATTCTTTTTTTATAAGCTTCTGCTTGTTGATATTTTAAGTAATTATCGTAATTAGATAGTCTTTTAAACTGCAAAAAAGCTTCTTTTTGTTGTCTTATAGCGTCCCTACAATCATCATTCCACCATGGTTTATTAAATTTTGCATTGGGCCCTCTCTTCCTCTCTGGAATAGAGCTTTTACTAGCTAAATTGATTGAGTCACAAAATGTGGAATATTCTTGCTCTGAACCATCTGATATATTATTATTCTTTTCATTGTTTAAGAGATAGGTAAAGAAAGCCCAGTCTGCCTTTTTAATATCCCATGTAATTCTAGATCTAGATATATCATTAGTGTCAATGACAGCATTACTATTAGTAACGTTACTATCAGTATTATGGTTAAATTCTATTACTATTGGGTAGTGATCAGAACCCAGACTCAAAGTTTCTGTGTGCCAATCAAATTTGTAATAAATATCCCTAGAGCAAATTGTTAAGTCTATAGCAGATCTATTTAAATGCATAGGTTTACGAATTAATGTTTCTGACCCATCATTTAGGAAATTAAGTCCACATTGCTCCATAGCCTCAAAAAGATAAATACCTTCTTGATCGGTGACATCACACCCCCACATTTTATTATGGCAGTTGAAATCTCCCCCTATTAAAAAAGGTTTGTGTAAACTATTGAAAAATTTAACCCATTCGTTTTTTGACACACATAATTTGGGTTTTGCATAAATGGAATATAAGTTTAAGTTTTTATTATTTATCTTAATCTGTACTGCAACGCACATGACATTATTTATTTTATAAAAATTTAAATTGTTCTGAAAATTGATATTTTTTCTTAATAATATCGCTACTCCTGCATAACCATCTGATCTATCTTCACGGAAGATGTTATATTGGGAAAAGCTTATCTTTGAATTTGGTTTTAACCAAGTTTCACTTAAAAGAATAGCTAAGAATTTATTTTCGAAAATGTACTTTTCAAAATGGCCTTTATTGTTCACTATTGATCGTGAATTCCATTGTAAAATCTTATTATTTACTAGGGCCATTTAAAACTTTTTCTATATTACTTTTAATGTCGTCTAAAATTTGTTTGTTTGCTATTGGAATTAAGTTTTTGTCTAAGAAATTTTTAAATATTGTTACTATATTATCAGTAATTTGTTTACTAGTTAGTGAGTTTTGTTGGACTATTTTTGTTTGATTTTGATATAATGGGTTGTTTATAACTGGTAGCGACGGGTAAGCAGAAGCGCTTGCAGTGTCCAGTATATTTTCGTGTTCTTTTGAATAAGGATAAACTGATTTATTTTGAGCTCCTTCGCTCCATTTTCTTTTGGTTGTCACTGTGTACCTATTTCCTGTGTTTGTTGAATTTAGGACTGTTCTATAGCTACTGCTGTATTTTAATTTTGCTTCTTCAAAAGGTAAATTTTCATTTGCCATTATATATTTAATACCCTTTTGTTTTTCAAACTCAGCGCATTTGTTTCGATCTAATGCTGAATGGTTTCCAAAACATAATATACAAGTGGGATCTGTTAAATCACATACATCTGAATCATGTTCCTGTCCGCACTTGCTGCATCTTTTCTTACCACGACATTGTGACGTAACGTGCCCGTACCTAATGCAATTAAGGCATTGTATTACTCTTGGAACATAAGGTTCCACTTGGTATATCATTCGCTCAATGATTACTTGTTTTGGAATCATTTGGCCTCTGAAAGACACCACTATCGTACCCGTCTCCACCAGTTGATCATTTTCTTTTCGCTTTATTCTTTTAACGTTTATTACTTTAAAATTGCCGTATCTTGGAACAATAATACCTTTTAATTCGTTTTCTGAAATATTTTTGTCTACCCCTTTAATTACCCCACTCTTTTGAGTAAAAAAATTTGGAATATATAAATCGTAATTTCTTTCTATTAACTTTTTACATTCCACTAAAATATTAGCGCTTTTATATGTGTTACATTCAATTTTAATTTTACTTTTTCCTATAATATTAATATTAACAATATTATCTTTAATTGCAGGTACTGCACCTAAAATTAACCGAGCTGTCGCGATACGATGCAATCGGCCGATGTTCCCTTCCTTATTCTGCATAAAAACAAAATAAGGACCTTGGTCACCTTGACTGTATTTATTTTTCACCTCTGACATTATGGACTGGCCTATATTATTATTTGTTTTATTGCTTACCTGATAATCTGGTAAAAAGTTTTTTGGATTTGTTATCGGTACCTGTTTTGATTGTGTATTAATATTAATATTTATAATTTCCTCAGACCGTTTTTGTTTTTCATTAACTTCATAATCCATATTACTAGCAACATCGTCAATCCTTCCTCTGTCAGGTGGATTTCCTCTGCCATCTGAATTTAATTCCATTTTTTGGTAAAAACAACAACAACTCTAATAATTAGCACTTCGATCACACAGAGAACTATTCGCTTCCGCTGCTACAATCGAACTGTACTTATGACAATGTAGGTAGATCAAAACTGATGAAGGCACTACAGGTGTTAAAAATTCCCATCTAAGGTTATCAGACTGGTATAAAAAAAAAACATACCATACATAATATTATGACGCTTCAGAACACTACAAGCGCTGTTAAGATTAATGGAAAGAAGAGCCAATTTAGTTAGAGTTCAGAAATGTATAAGAAAAAAGTGGATCCTCTGTCCACTACGCTGTTTAATTTGGTCCTTGAAAAGATAATAAGACACAGCAATATGAATAGAGCAGGAACTATATTTAATAAGAGTCACTAGTGTCTAGCCTATGCTGATGATATTGTACTTTTTACTAAGAGTAGAAATGAATTAGAAAAAAATAGCTAAGAATTTTCTAGATGCCACAGGAAATACATGGAGCTGAAGAATAAGCAAAAGAAAGGCAGAAAACTAAATATGGAAATTGCATTAGGGAGTGAAATTCTAGAAATTGAAGAGGTCGAGGATTACATGTATCTAGGAGTTCTTGTGACAAATAAATGCGAAGAAGAAGTAGAAACAGATCTACGAATAGCAAGAGGAAACATTTTTGTGCTGGCAGTTTGGAAAAAATAATAAAATCCAAAGGGGTATCGAGAAATACAAAAATATGGAAAAATTACAACAGAAAATTGAAATATGGGAACGACGAATATTAAGAAGAATTTTTGCAGGAAAGTCGATTGAAAAAGGATGGGAGCGAAGAACAAATTCTGACATCTATGAAATATTCGGCGAAGAGAGACTAAGCGATTTTGTTAAAGCAAGAAGATTGTAGTGGCTAGGTCATCTTGTTAGAATGGAGGACAAAAGAGAAGTAAAGAACATAGCATGGAGAACACCGGGAATAAGAGGAAAAGAGGCAGACCGAGGAGAAGATGGAGGGAAGCAGTTGCGGAAGATCTACAAGAAAAAAAGATAGAAAATGGGAGGAAAGAAGCTAGAGACAGAAGGAGATGGAAGAGAATTACTAAGCTATAGGCCTGAAACGGCCTGCTACAAGATTTTATATATAAACTGCATTTTTGAAGGTAATTTTTAAGTTCTATTACTTATTGCACATAGTTATCCGACATATGCGCACCAACGGATTGTTAAGCCAAAGATTGTAATGTCTTACTCCTTAGATATTCTGATACAATTTTCGTTATGAAAGTCTTAGTTTTAATAAGTTTAATATTTTATTCGTATATTATTCCCGTAAGTGACTGAAAAACTAATAGGGATGTTCACTAATTTTTAAATATAGTTAAATTCAATAGATTACAAGGTATATAAAAACGTAACAATCATAAAACTGTTTAAAAATGTATATTTTTTAAGATAAATGAGTTCATAATGTTGATTTTCTTGGAGGCTAGAAAAACGGCACCCTGCAGCGAGGCTACGGTCTCTGACGTCAGCAGTCGTAACGTCTTTGATCGACGACTAGTTTTGTATACTTATTTACGAAGTGTATTTGAATGTGCGCAGTTTTTTACGTATTTAATTATTAAAAATAAAGCCAAATAAGTGGTGTTTTGTTCCTGGGTGTGTAAATACATCAAAAAACAGTTCTGACAAGATTTTTATTACCGTTCCAGCCAATTTAAAACAGAAAAAGAAATGGTTTGTTGCAGCTAGAACTTAAAATAACTAACTTAAAGAACTAACTTAATAAAATAAACATTATAGAAGTTTTCCAGAGACTTTCGGCCCTTGGTAATAATGTAATTGTTCTTTCTGCATTTACATTTTTCAAAAATACTTATTAGTTTTCTCAGGATTCGAAAAAAATGAATGAATGAATTTAAATAGCATTGGACCAAGATTTTGCACCTACTCCCTTAAAGAGTAAATGAAAAAGTTTCGGGACTTCAAATTTGTATTCCTTAAACTGGGATATTCCTAAAAACGGGATTCTAGTAATACATACAGTAAAAGTAAACCTTGAAATAACTACATGTGGATGTAGGTATGACTTTATATTATATTAAAATCATTAATAATTGAGTGAAAAGATTGGTTGAAATGAAAATGTATAATTCAAAAATATTTTTTACCTTGGAACAGTTGTCAACTCGAAATACGAAATAACCGAAATAAGATCTAGAGTTGAAAAGGACAGAGCAACATTTAACAACATGCATGAGAAATATTTTCACCCATTGCGACATAATATCTCTCCCACTAAAAATGCGGCTGCTAAAATGTTATTATTTCCGGTCTTGCTATATGGCGCAGAGGCCTGGACAATAATGGAAACAATAATGAAAAAGCTAGAGGCATTCGAGATGTGGGTGTACCCACGTATTCTCAAAATATCCTGGGCGACCCACACCAACGTACAGGTATTGCGTCGAATGGGAAAACCAAAAGAAATCTCTTTTACAATTAAGAAACAAAATCTTAAATATTTTGGTCATATCATGAGGCATGATAAATATCGTATACTCCAACTGATAACGCAAGGTAAAATAGAGAGCAAACGCGGACCCGGAAGAAAAGACACTCATGACTTAAAAACTTACGCCAATGATTTGGACAAAAATCGATCGAGTTATTCAGAAACGCCTCAAATGAAATTAAAATTGCCATGATGATAGCCAACGTCCACAACGGACAAGGCACATGAAGAAGAATAAAAATATTTTTAATACACCTAACCAAGGTAAAGTAATAACCAGCAAATGTATGTATACAATATGCATGCGTACAATGCATGCATACAACTTTCTCTATTTTTTTTTGTGGAGTATTAAGCATTTATTTTTTTAGCTTAAAGAAGACATGGAAAATTAATGGGAATATACACTCAGTAAAGCTGTGGTAGATTTATTTTTTTACAAGATGCCAATAAATCATACACCATTGTTACATCTACACTACAGTCGGTAGTTCATACGAATCGGCTTTCTGAAAACCTTCTTCCCTTTTATTTGTTTATTTTTGTAAAACCCAAAATATGTCCTTACAAACAGTCTATCCACTTTAAACTAAACAAATTCACTATAAAACTCCACTTTAACCCTGATAAAACAAGAAGAGAACAAAATAAAATGACCTGAAACGTCAAACAGGTAAACAGTAACACTATGAGAATGGCGCGCGCTTGGGGTATGCAACTAGTGACGTCAGGCCAATAGAAAGCGTTCTTGAAATTTAAAATAATGCTAGATTTCTAATAAAGATTTTTTATAGAAAGGCTTTTTCAATTTTGTTGAAATTTTGGACAATTATTCCTAGGGTGTTTCTTAATCGTTTTACATGTTTGAAATGACTTTTTAATTTTTTGTGAACATCCCTATTGTCCATCAACGTACTGGTTTTGAAGATATTTTAAGGTTTTTTTTTGTGCTTCAACCCTTATTAATTCATAAATGCACGCCCGATATTATTAAAAAATCACAGCCTAGATAAGAATAAGTCCGTGATCCTCGTATTAGAGCTATAAGGTCAGTAATGACCGAATCAAAGCCGAGAAACGTACCGACAGAATGAAACTGTTGAACTGGCGATAATTTCCACACGATCGGCGAGTAAGTGCTCCAGAACCGACTGTGTATGTGGAACGGTCGAACAAGGCGAAATTATAAGCCATCAGCGAACCACAGTTAGATCGTGCACCTCAGAAATAGTCTATTAACAACTTTGAGCTGGCACGATGATATTTTGGAAGTGCTCATTAAATTATTATGGCCCAATAATTGAATGATAATTTGAAATCGTACGTTGAGTTGAACGAGACTTGGGGTGATTAAATACGAAACAGAGGTTTGTTTAGTAGTGGTTGCCAGTTGGTGCGAATGATTGATTTCGTTGAAAGTGTGAGAATTATTGTGTTACGTATGTTTATACGTGTTTTTTACTATTAGCCGACATGCAGCGATGCAATTGTTGCAATACACTGCTCTACAAATCGAACGTGTATTTTTAAAATGGTCTATCATTTAAAACCAAATTTAACACAATACATCAGTATTGCCAATCGGCGGATAATTATCCGATTTGGGTATCTTTTTGAGAGTTGTCGTATTTTCTTCGTATCTTTAAATAAATCGGATATTTGCGTATATTTTTCAGTGTATCTACCAATTTACTACAACAGATTAATTACAAAAATAAACTTAAAGAAAATCCGCTTCTCATTCATATATTCCCAACAACACATTAATTTTCTTTTGTTCCACCCAAATTTGTATAAGTAGCCTATAATATATTGGATGAATGTTAGCGACATTCGATAATTTTCATGGTAATTATTTAAGTAGGGACAGATAAGAAGGGATAAAAAGGACCTGTGCGAATTGTTTTGTTTAGAATTTGAATGCACAATAATTGTCTCCACTTAAGGCATACTGATCCAATTCAAATTTCAAAATCAGGGATTCTGCCGTCCGATTTTATTTATGGGTTTTTAGTCTTTAAACATATGATAGCTACTACACGATTTAGTTTTATTTTTATTTTATGTAGTGCAGTGCTTAAGTAAACGTCTGTTGAAATAAGTCTTGGTTTGTGAAAATACTTTTTTTATAATGGATAAATGGTAAAATGAAAACATGAAGCTAATATATATACATATTTGTTTTCTAATTAAAAAAAAGTATTTTCATTGCTATTCGTTCTACCATTTTCCAACGCTAATGTCAACGGTGTAACCAGGAAAATCCTAAGGGGGGGTTAGGGGATATGGAATAGTAATGGTGTTAAGCGTATAGAGCTCAAGGTACATCCCAATGGGGGGGGGTTAAAACCCACAAAACACCCTGGTTACGCCACTGGCTAGTGTAGAAAGGGTTTTCAGTAATGTATTCAATATAAAAACAGAAAAAAAACCTCTTAAATACATCAACAATTAGAGCTTTATTGGCGACAAAAGTTGGTGTCGGTAATACAGGCTGTGTAAAATTTACACCTTCAAAAAAATGTTACAATGTAACGTGTGGGAAAAATAAAAAATAAGAATTTTGTACTTTATTATATTATGTTTTTTTTGTGTGTTTTGCATTACGTAGGTACATGTCTAGGTTTTTAATGTTTTAAGACTGTCAGTTATGTTTCTACTGTTTTAGTTGTAATAAATCTTTAGTTGCTAAAAGAGCGTTCGGACCAATAGTTTTTAAACGCATTCATTTTTTTTTAATCCTGAGAAAACTAACAAATATTTTTGAAAAATTTAAACGCAGAATGAAAGATTACATTTTTCCCGAGGGCCAAAAGTCCCTTAGAATAAACAAAAATATTTTTTTGAATGAGATATTTGAAATTAAAAATCACACTCAATTTTCTCCTTTTTTTTTCACCGCTGTAACTTTATTCAGCAGAAAATCCAGCAGATTAAAAATTATTCTGTAATAAATAGTCAGATAAAAGAATAACACTGGCAACATTAATTTTAATTACAGAATAATTTTTGACGTAAGTATCCAACGTTGTAATTAGGATGATCCTAAGAGGGGGGGAGTTAAAAGTAATGGATGGTCTCTGGGAGGTATGGAATAGTAATGGTATTAAGGTAGAGTAAAAGAGAAAAGTTTTGGAACAAATAAAAAGCAGACAAGAACACCATCCGGTCATTCGAGAAACGCTATATAGGATATATTAGTCTAAACTCTGAAATTGTCAAGAGATACATCCATTTTTTAGATGAAAACTTTACTGTTTAGCATCATATTATACGCAGAAGATTGGAAGCATCATATTATCACGGAACGGGTTAATATTCATACCGTGTGTTTACTTTTAAATTAGATATATTAGTACACCCAATACATGGCAACACTGCTTCCCAGCTTCCCACACCTAAGTCATCCAAATGGCGGGGGTTAACCCACAACCCCCCACTGTTTACGCCTATGAGCTTATCATTTCGTGACAAATCGGATCTTTTTCGAGCGATCATCGGATAATCTAGAGAAATGCGGTTGGAAACACTGCAATACATACAGTAGGCCCGAAACCTGCTTCTTCCCCTGCACCGACAATGATTGAACGTTGGCTCTTGGACAAGGGTTTGCTAAGCCTATTGTTATAGTGGAAATGAATTGGGCATACTAAGGAAAGACCAAAATAATATATCCAGTCTTTTCCAATTCAAAATAATATAACCAGACGGGCACTCGAATACCAACTAAACGGAAGAAAAAGGGAAAGACCCGATAATAGCTGGAGAAAAACTGTTATAAGAGATCATAACGGAATGGACCTGAGATGGCGGGAGATCAAACAGGCAGAGAGAGATAAAGAGGAATGTAAAATACTTGCAGAGAAAATTTCAAAAGAATAAAACAGAATAAAACAGAAGAGAATGAGCTGATCCAGCCAATTGCCATTTTTCACTTTTGGCTAAGAAACGCACATTAGGAGGGAAGGCAGTAGAGAGCGATATACACTACACTTCTTCTTCTTTTGGTGCCTATCCGTTTCGAATATTGGCGGTTAATCGGGCTATTATTTTATTAACTGATGCTTTAAATAGATTAGTTGTTGTGGAGAACCATTTCCTCAGGTTCTTTAACCTCGATATTCTTCTTCCAATTCCTCGCTTTCCGAATACTTTGTCTTAGTGCCATTTCTCATTATGTGTCCGAGATATTATATCTTTCTCTATTTAATCGCATACATCACTTTTCATTCTTTTTCCATTCGTCGTAGTACGGTCTCGTTGGTTATCTCGTTCGTCCATGATATCCTTAGGATTTTCCTGTATAGCCACATCCCGAAGGCTTTAAATTTTTTCTCCATCGCTTCAGTGTCCAGGATTCAACTCCATGGTATAATATTGTGAAGGACATCGTAGCCTTACTTTTAGAGCAATGTGAGCCATGTGAGCTGAATGCTTCGACCGCTTTCGACATGCTTTCGACATGATGGATTCGACCGTTACTTGATGGAAGTTCATTTTATCTAACAATAAAACACTGAAAACGTTAGTTTTCTATACTTCCACAAAATTTATTACAACTAAGTGACTATAGATGTTTCGGCAGAGTGCCTTTCTCAAGTGATATAGTTTACAATGTTTTTTAAGTATTTAACTGAAGAGGTTGAGGAGTGGGGAGCTGTTTGTCTCGAATTGGTCATTCAGAATTATATCCGTATTTTTCAATTTATTATTTTCCATAAATTCTAAAAAAGATAGCTTAAGACCTTTATTTTGAGTATGCAGAATTTGAAACTCTTCATAAAAGAATGATTACGATCTAGAAAGTGAAGCGCGTATGTAGATTTGTCTGTTTTTCTATTGTTGAAAGCCCTTTTGTGTTCTGCTATCCGTTTGTCAAAGGTTCTGCCAGTTTGACCGATGTAAGTTTTCGGACAGTCACCACACGTTAGTTTGTACACAGTACACACCACTCTGTACTTGCTTTCTCTTTCGGCTTTTATTGTTCTTAATATATTTGCTTAAGTTGTTGTTAGTTCTGGAAGCTGGTGTTATTCCTTTCTTTTTTATGTATCTGGCTATTTTTGTTGATATCTTGCCAGTATAATATGTGAGAGAGCACAAGGTACTGGGTTCTTTCTGTGGTGGTGGATAGACTAATTTCAGGGCTTTCTTTGGAGAATGGAGTTTTTTGTTTAAAATTTTGTTAACTGTTTGTTCGTTATAGCCATTGTTTACTGCTATTTGTTTAATGATGTTTAGTTCAAAATATAACTTCGAGATAGAACTAAACATCATTTAACAAATAGCAGTACACAATGGCTATAACGAACAAACAGTTAACAAAATTTTAAACCAAAATCTCCATAAGAAAGCCCTGAAATTAGTGTATCCACCACCACAGAAATAACCCAGTACCTTCTGCTCTCTCACATATACTGGCAAGATAACAACAAAAATAGGCAGATACATAAAAAAGAAAGGAATAACACCAGCTTTCAGAACTAACAACAACTTAAGCAAATATATTAAGAACAATAAAAGCCGAAAGAGAAAGCAAGTACAGAGTGGTGTGTACAAACTAACGTGTGGTGACTGTTCGAAAACTTACATCGGTCAAACTGGCAGAACCTTTGACAAACGGATAGCAGAACACAAAAGGGCTTTCAACAATAGAAAAACAGACACTTCTACATACGCACTTCACCTTCTAGATCATAATCATTCTTTCAATGAAAAGTTTCAAATTCTGCATACTCAAAATAAAGGTCTTAAGCTTAAGCTATCTTTTTTAGAATCTATGGAAATTAATACATTGAAAAATACGGATATAATTCTGAATGACCAACTCGAGACAAACAGCTCCCCACTCCTCAACCTCTTCAGTTAAAGACTTAAAAAGGCAAACACATTGTAAACTATATCACTTGAGAAAGGCACTCTGCCGAAACAGCTGTAGTCACTTAGTTGTAATAAATTTTGTGGAAGTATAGAAAACTAACGTTTTCAGTGTTTTATTGTTAGATCTATTTTACTTCTTGTGAGGGATCCCATTGTTAGTTTACTATTGTTCTGGTGTATTCTTGATAAGCAGTTGGGCATCTTTAATTTTATTTTTTCTGATGACCATAAATTCAGTTTTTAATATGTTTACTTATAGTCCAAATCTTTCACTTATACACTACCCAATACTATAAATTTGTACCAACTATGTCCATAGGTTCGCTACTGTAGGATGGTAAGACCATTTCTACGCTATGAAGAGATATTTTGAACATTTTTATTTCACTAACTTTCAGATGTTTAAGACTGCATGTTATAGATAAATAACTATTAGTCACTACTACTTGGAAATACTTATGGAAAACTTCGAAGTACATAAAATATTTGTGTGGTTGGTTATAATATAGTAGTCATATAGTTGGGAAAACAACATTGTTATAAGGTACATGCATACTAGTAAATTATAGATTTCAGAGGCAATAAAAAATAAATAAAATTGTTATTAAAATTATTTATGATGGAAAAACAAGCTTTATAGTAAATCAGAGTTGACATTAAAGTTACCATACACTCTAAATACATTGTGTTATTGATAAAGATATTTCACAACAAGCTTATAAGTACTAAATATACAGTGATGAGTACGATAATAACCGGAAAAATAACGCAAAAGACGGAAAACATAATACGTTGTGATATAAAAAGAGATGAACCTAGTAGAGGTAGGAAATTTATCAATAGAAACCTATAAATTTAAAAGAACGACTAAAATCCTTTATAAAATGTATATTTGTTAAAATTTGCTAAAAGGGCTACATCACAGAACTAGTTTTCGATCGGATGACCGATCATCATCAGTGCTGGCGCGCACTCAACGAAAAAGGTACGCAATATTAATAAAAATGTTAATTCAGACAACAGAAGCAATACTTAAAATTTGTCCAATTCTTGGTTCTATTGGAACTACAAAGCGATGTTCATCAATTCATTATGTTCGTTAGTTGATCCAATGTATTACGTTTATTGAATGGATGAACATCCATTTATTAATATTACGAATACTGTTCACTGAGCCAACGAACACTATTCATTGAAACAACAACGTCGTTAATTGGCCGACGAAGACTATTCGTTGTGTCAATAACAGTGTTATTTCTCCTAAAGTATTTCGTTTATTTCTATAATTATTTCAGTTTATTCTTACAATTAATTCCGTTCATTCCACAATAAATACGGGTATTTTTACAAGCAATTCTATTGATCACTAATATGAACGTATTTTATATCGATAATTACTGAATGCATTAGCTCAATATATGATATTAATTGATTAATAATAATTATGCAAATCCCCTTTTTTGTCCTAAACCTAATGGACTTTATACTGTGTGATTTCTCATAATATGATTTCACTTATACAGTGCGCTAGAAAAAGTGTTGTCCCCTTATTAACTTATTTATTTTTAGCACATAAGCAAAACGGTCGGACTGGTCGATTTTTAAAATAATCAAAGTATATTATAACATCAATGTTTCGAACTTTGCGAGATCCCTCTTCAGGTGACAGCCACAACTTTGGTATTTTTAAATGGGAAAGTACATCATGTGACAGCTCATTTAAAAGCGTTTGAAATAGTGATTTCAACAATGTATACCACTTTAATCCTTTTGGAGAGCGCAGGTGCAAAATTTTGATCGAATTATTTTTAAACGCATTCATTTTTTTGGAATCCTGAGAAAACTAGTAAGTATTTTTAAAAAATTTAAACGCAGAATAAAAGATTACATTATTACCGAGGGCTGAAAGTTCCTTAGCTTAGAATAAACAAAAAGTTTATTTTGAATGGTATATTTGAAATTAATAATCATACTAAATATTTTCTCTTTTTCACCCCTGTGACTTAAAATAATTATTATAGAAGTTCTCAGGGACTTTAGGTCTCGATAATACTGTAATATTTTATTCTGCATTTAAATTTTTCAAAAATACTAATTAGTTTTCTCATGATTCGAAAAAAAAGGAATACGATAATAGGCACGAAAACGTCCTTCCAGTACGGACTACACTTGGAATCGAAATGAAATTATTCGGCACTTCGGCAGAGGTAACAGCATTGTTTAACAAATAACGATAAGGAAAAGCCGTTACATTTCAAATGGCCAAGCAAAACATTTATTGTTTCAACAACTTCGTTTATTGCTAACATGAACGCATTGATTGTGGTTATTAAATGCAGCAGTAGATTGATTAATTCATTCGTTGTCACAACAATCAGTTTACATATATGGAATAATCAAATATTACTCTATATTAACAACATTTGTACATTGTTTTAATGAAATCTGTACGTTGTCACGATAAACCAAGGTAATTACTTATCATCTACGAAATCAAGAAAGTGCTTTGCTGCCAGAATTACCATTATTTATTAAATATACGAAACTAACTTTTATTGTCTGAATAAATTGAGTGTTATTGATTAATGTATTCTAGTTATTTTCACAATTATTATTCAATCATTTGACAATAACCAAATATATTGATCAATGTCTAAAAGTTCGCTGAAACAAAAAATTAAATTGTTGTTACAACGAAATACTATTCAATAATCACTATTAATCAATATTACGAACTAAATTTTTTGAGTGCGATGCTGACATGCTAACCACCAAAATAAAAAAATATATGGGTAATATAAACCCTTTAAAAATGATCCGTCATGGAAACATATTCGTGATTCGTGAACTTGAACATGAACATGGATATACAAAATATCCCATGTACTCTGCTCGAGTTACCATTTGAGCCCAAATTAACTTGTTCGCATATTGACTAGATGATTTTATCATAGTTTTATCGTTTTATCAAGTTTTTAAATATTTTTTTATTTTCTCGTTTTGGCGTATGTTTCTATAAAGAAATGATTTTTTGGATAAGCTGTAAAAATTATTTTAATTTAACATATTATTCTACATCTATACCTACCTGATTTAAAAGTTAAATCTTCAAACATTTTCATTCTTCATCAAAAAATACCCATGGATCGATTTTTTTGCACCTCAGTGTAGTTTCAGAATCTTTCGCATTTGTTCTCTGTTTATGCTATCGAAGGCTTTTTCAAAGTCTATAAACAATTTTTTTATTTATAAAGTTTTTATAAGAAAGGTTGTTTCTTGCAGTTCAATAGCTTGTTCCAAGATAATTCTTAAAGTATAATATAAATGTGGTCGAAAATGGAGCTGTAACGCGAAAGCCTGCTTGGTTGCTTCTTAGTGTCTTGGCTAGCTGTGGCTTCAGCCTATTCAATACGATTTTGGAAAGTAATTTGGATGTGGTACTGAGTAGTAATATTGGTCGCCAATTCTCGCATTTACATAGATTGTCCTTTTTTGGTATCTTAATGACTGCATCCTCGTTCCATTCTTTTGGTAGCTCCTCGTCGGCCCATATTTGGTTAAAGATTTTGTGTATCATTTCTACTGATTCGTTTGCGTCGGCCTCTATTAAATCTTTCGGTAAGTTGTCACTTCTATCAGCTTTGCCATTTTTTAGTGGTTTCAGTGTGTTTATATTTCTTCTTTCATAATTTCATCTGTGCTAATATTTAACTCGTGTATTAAATTTTTCTTAGTCTAAATCTGATGTTGCCTCGTGTTTTGATTTCAGTTGCTACTGAAATCTATTATTTAATCGTATTTAAAGTAGACCAGTATCAGCTGTCTAAGAGACTCATTAATATTCAGCTCAGTGGGGTGCTAGTGTTGAAGGTGTGACATTCCATAAAGAAGGGATCTACCGGTTTTATGAAATGATCCACTATTCATGTAATTTCACACCTCCAATAGTAGCACTCTATAACTATACATACAACTACTATACTTATAACTTATAACCAATCACACAATTAATATACAGGGTGTTTGGTAAAGAATGGACCATAGCTTAACCTTAGATTCCTGAGATTAAAATAGGTCGAATTAAGCTAACTTACCTTAGTAGAAAAGTTGATAATAACCGAAATACTTGTCAAAGTTAAACTTGTATATTATTTATTTTTGAATATTTCCTGACAGGCATGGGACAACAACACGAAATTTGGTAAGCTATGCTGGTACTGTGCAGCGTACTAAATTATGTTAAACAAACGTTTCTGGCTACTACCAGAGGCGTACGACGGGGGAACGTGAATGGTTGATCCTTCCCAAATTCTACGTCACTGGTGGAATTGCTATTTTAGTGCAATTTTTTGATTCTCTAATACTTTCTATGTAAATAACATACTCTTCATTCGTAACGATAAAGCCATTAGTTTTCGAGATATTTGAAGCTAAAAACGAAGGAGCATAATACAATAATCAAAATAAGTGTGCCTTTTCATTTTTAACTTCAAAAATCTCGAAAACTAATGGCTTTATCGTTACGAATGAAGAGTATGTTATTTGCAGAGAAAGTATTGGAGAATCACAAAAATTACACTAAAATAGCAATACCGCCAGTGGCGTAGAATATGGGAAAGGTCAACCATTCACGTTCCTCGTCGTACGCCTCTGGTAGTAGCCAAAAACGTTTGTTTAACATAATTTAGTAGGACCTACCTATACAGTACCAGCATCACTTACCAAATTTCGTGTTGTTGTCAAATGCCTGTCAGGAAATATTCAAAAATAAATAAAATAAAAGTTTAACTTTGACACCCTGTATTTCGGTTATTATCAACTTTTGTACTAAGGTAAGTTTAGCGTACTAGTACACTTTAGAAGACCGAAAATAAGCATTTTTTCAAGATTTTTTTCTCAGAACTCTTATTAAAAATGAACATAAAACTTTTTACATATTAATATCTGACTATTGTCTAAAAATATATCTTTTTTCATTTATGCACGTACACTAATATTGTAAGATGGCGCCAAAGTCGAGGCCTCCAAAAAAAGTAGTTCCGATGGCGGACAGTTAATCTCAGGATTGGCATCTCTGAAACAAAAAATTCGTACGGCATTTGAAAAAGGAAGGTTTCTAACGTAATAATTTACCACCGTTAGTCAAAAATTCTGCAAAAAAAAAGATTTTACGGAAATTTTAAAAAAAATTGTGAAAAAATCGCCCGTTTTTCTTCAGTTTTTCATGGTTAAAAAATATTTATTTTTTATTTTTTGGTCAAATTGTGGTAAATTGTCACGTAAGTGACCTTTCTCTTTCAAATACAATACGATGTTTTTGTTTCAGATATCCCAATCCTGAGATTAACTGTCCGCCATCATATTTCGTGGCCTCGACTTTGCGCCCTCTACAATATTAGTGTACGTACATAAATGAAAAAATATGTATTTTTTTGTACTCTATAAGAGTTAGATATTAACATGTAAAACGTTTTATGTGCATTTTTAATCAATGTTCTGAGAAAAAAATTCTTGAATAAAATGATTATTTTTGATCTTCTAAAGTGTACTAGTACCTTATCTACCTATTTTAACCTCAGGAAACTAAAGTTAAGCTATGGCCCATTCTTTGCCAAACACCCTGTATATGTACTTAGTTTTCCCTTAATATGACCAGGTAACGGTGGCTATAATTTATCTAATACAGGCAGTCTTAATAGTTATTTAACCAACAAGTGTATTAATAAGGGCGATTAACAATTGAGATATTTTAACGCGTGACCGGCGCGAGCGCGTTAATGTTCGAGATTGTTAATCGCCATTTTAATTCACGAGTTCGTTACAAAGCTTTTCCGTCGACCGTACTTTTCAGAAATAAAGATATATCCATCTTTTGATTTTTCAAATACACAGAATTTTAGTAAATAATGACATACAATGACAGATAGTACTAACAGCGGCTACTTGATTTTAAATTTTTTAGTGGGAATATAAATAGGTACATGTTTAGTTGCCTACACCACGGGTCACTACCAATCATAGAACGTTTAATTAATTTATGGAAACAATGTATGTTTTGTTGCCTATAATGAAATCGTTTATTAATAGGAAATCATTCATTAATAGGAGTCATTAATCAATGATTTTGAGGGTGTTAAAATTGATCATAAATGGACGGTCGACGGAGAAACATCTAAAAGTTATAAAAATGTTAAAAATATCTCTTCATAGCATAGGAATGCTCTTACCAACCGACGCGACGCGACAATAGCAAATCTATGGACATACTTGGTACACATTTATAGTTATTGGGCAGTGTATATAAGGAACATAAATATCATGGCGAATTATTCAACAATACAAAGATTTGAATTCCGTTACTCGGAGATGATCGTGTGAGCGTCTACCACATCTCTCTTGCAATTACATTTTCTTTGATTTAACCGCACGTAGTAAACGTATAGGATATGTTACTAGAGCATTATTCCATAAAATCTATGTTTGGATATCTCTAAAAAATTCCATCATACTTTGAAAAAATTTGCAAAATTTTCAAACATAAAACACAATAATAATATATAGCGACGTTTCGTTACTTTACATCTTTATTTATCCATTAACATCTGCCTAACGCAGCATAATCTAAAAACAAATAAATTTAAAACTTTTTTAGAAACGAATACATTGTTGAATGCCGCTTAGACAAATGCAGAGTAAGTACACAAACAAAATTTTCGTAAAATATTTTTCTTCTTCTTGCACGTCTTCCTGAAATGACGTTATAACAGTTTATTGATACCGATTCAAACACCGGACGAATTGTGCTACCACGTTAATAGTGCGTTATTATACAGGGTGTCCCGAAAAGATTGGTCATAAATTATACCACAGATTCTGGGGTCAAAAATAGGTTGATTAAACCTCACTTACCTATATACAATAGTGCACATAAAAAAAGTTACAGCCCTTTGAAGTTACAAAATAAAAATCGATTTTTTTTCATATATCGAAAACTCTTAAAGATTTTTTATTCAAAATGGACATGTGGCATTTTTGTGGCAGCTTCATCTTAAAAAAAAATTAAAGTGAAATTTGTGCACCCCATAAAAATTTTATGGGGGTTTTGTTCCCTTAAACCCCCTTAAACTTTTGTGTACGTTAAAATTAAATTATAATTGTGGCACCTTTAGTTAAACACGATGTTTTTAAAACTTTTTTACCTCTTAGTACTTTTTCAATAAGCCAGCGTTTATCGAGATATTTTGAGTATTTGTCGAATCCACCACATATTTGTATGTGGTAAGTACGATTATAGTTATAGAGACCTATTATAATCAACAACTAAATCTGAAAATTTATTTATAATTTACATTTTTAGGTATATTTTGGAAAAGAAGCCACATCTCGCTAAAAGGTGACTTATCAAAAAAAGACTAAGAGGCAAAAAACTTTTAAAAATACTGTGTTTAACTAATGGTACCACAATAATAGTTTTATTGGAACGCACACAAACATTTGGGGGGTTTAAAGGAACTAAATCATCTTGGAGGAGATTACTAACTCAGTGAGCTTTATTAGTGGACTGTTTAGCATAGGGTGAATTTAAAATAGAATAAAAAAAATAACAGTAAAAAAACCAGACCTTAAAGTAAATTGTAATAAAAATATTTCCTACCTTGTCATTTCTCGTTGCACAAGCTGGAGCAGGCCTGCTATTTTTCGTACTGCTATTGCTGAGTAGTATAAAGTATAAATCACTCGCGAGGACTATATTGAGTTTCTATACACTTTTCGGAATGATTGTAAGTGACTGTTAACCAAGAGAGTTGGTTGGCGAATTGTCTTTTTAAAAATGAGGCGAGTAGGCAGGTAATTACATACAAAAAACTTTAAGGTTTTTACTTGAAAATAATGATAAAAATTAATACATACTCACTGAATTAGGTATTGGCCTACTCGTATATACGGGGTGTCCCATAATATTGAAAAGAAAATGAATTAAAATATTCTTTACAAAAACAAGAAAATTAAAAATTGTTATTCCTACTTATGTGGACGAACCACAACCGCCCACCACAATACGCAGTATTGTTACGGCTCAAAAGGCAAAGGACATAATTTTACTATAGAGCGTTTATATATACCACTATTAGTTTTCACTGTGGCCACTCTAACTATACCATCAGATCCAGGATGACCCTCAATTATACGGCCCAAAGGCCATTGTAGCGGGGGAATATTATTTTGGCGGATTACCACTAAGGTACCTAGTTGGACGTTTGGAGACGGATAATTCCATTTAGCCCTTTGATGAAGAGTTTGGAGGTACTCCTTAGACCACCGTTCCCAAATCTGTTGGTGCAACTTATTTAATAATTGCCAACGATTCAACCGATTGTGCGGAACATCGAGCAACGTTTCTTCGGGCGGAGCACTCAAAGGCTCCATGGTCAAAAAATGTCCTGGAGTTAACGCACTAAGATCGTTTGGGTCTGAACTTAACGGGCATATTGGCCTCGAATTCATGATGGCCTCAATTTGAGAAAAAATAGTATATAACTCTTCAAAAGTTAGTACTTGTTCTCCAATTGTGCGAATTAAATGACCCTTTACCGTCTTAATATTAGATTCCCATAAACCTCCAAAGTGTGGAGAAGAAGGGGGAATGAGATGCCATTGAATAGATTCATGAGAAGCAGCTTGTGATGCCAATCTGTTAAGTTCTGCTCTGGCTCCAACAAAGTTAGTGCCATTGTCACTATAAACATGTTGACATCGGCCTCTACGACTGACAAATCGCTTAAACGCAGCTAAAAACGCGTCAGTGGATAAATCAGATACGAGCTCTAAATGAAGAGCTTTTGTTGAGAAACAAATAAAAAGCGACAAATACGCTTTAAGAGTTTGAGACTTTCGAAGTTTGGAAGCTCTTATAGGAAAAGGGCCCGCAAAATCAACTCCAACATTACTGAAAGGTTTTAGTTGAGATATTCGAGCTAGCGGTAGATTTCCCATTAACGGAACTGGAGACAAAGGATTCACCTTAAAACATTTAACACATTTAGATAGTACTCTACGAATGGCTCGTTTGAAAGATATAATCCAAAAACGCTGAGAAATTAGGTATTGAACAGTTTGAAGCCCGGCGTGTAGATATTGCAGATGAGTAGATTCAATAATCATATCAGTTAATTTACAACTGTTGGGAAGTAATGCCGGAAATTTGCGATCATACGAAATGGGCGCATTAGCTAGGCGACTACCTACACGTAGAATTCCCTTTGCATCGATAAAAGGTGAAAGCTTTCTTAAATTTTTTGGAAGCAGCTGTTTATCTTGGATACAATTTATTAAAGTATTAAAAAAGATCTGCTGTGTTCGTTTAACAAAAACCAGTAAGGAGTTATGTTGCTCCAATAAACTTAAACAACCTATTTCCAGATTACCATATCGGTTTTTGGTTACATAATGGAAAAAACGAATAATGTAACACAAACATCGAACACACCTATTTAAAGACGAATGACGATCCAATAAAATATCTAAAAAATTATTGGGAATTTCAGCAATCAATGCGACAGTCCGCACTTCCAAATTTACATTAGTAGACTCCTTTGAATTAAGTTCAAAGAACGTTAGCGGATCAGATTGTAAGAAGGTTGGCCCCGCCCACCATTTGGAACAGTTAATTAACTCAGAGGGTAAGCAACCCCTTGAACCAATGTCAGCAGGATTTTCTTCAGAAGGAACATAGTGCCAACATGAAGAAGTTACTCGTTCCTGCACATAAGCTACTCTATTGCTCACAAAAGTTTTCCACTGATGAGGGGAAGATTGTAACCAACGTAATGTAACAGCAGAATCAGAATAACAGTATATTTCCTTGATTTCTACTTTATCTTTAATAACAGAAGAAACAAAGGAGACTAGTCGAGCCACTAAAACCGCAGCAGACAATTCTAATCTGGGAATAGTAAGTCCCTTATTAATGGGTGCGACCTTAGATTTAGCTATAACAAAAGAAACAAAAGGTTGGCCTGAAGGTGATAAGCATCGAAAGTACAAGACAGCGCAGTAACCTTTCTCGCTAGCGTCACCAAAACAGTGAACTTCTAAGCGTAAAATATCGTCAATTAATAAACGACGAGGTAAATTTAATTTACTCAAATATGCTACATCATCAATGTATTTTTTCCACAAACGGATAATTTCTATTGATGGAGCATCATCCCAACCAATCTTTTGAGTCCATATTCTTTGAATAAGGTGTTTAATTAGAAATGTTATTGGAGATAAAAATCCAAGAGGATCAAATATTTTTGCTAAATTGGACAAAAGATGACGTTTTGTACAAGAAGAGTCTAAAACTTGAACTTTAAAAGCAAATGTATCCGAAGAAGCGTCCCATTCCAACCCTAATACTTTAAGTGTTTTGGACGAAATATCATCATTAAATGTAAGAGGTTTTATTGCTAAATCTGATACAGCTAATCCTTTCAATAAATCGGGTACATTACTGGACCATTTTTTCAACTCAAAACCTCCTTTGGCAAGTAAGGCAATAAGTTCGTCTCTTAGTGCTAAGGCATTTTCGAAACTAGGACAGGAAGAAATGATATCATCAACGTAGGTTCCAGTTTTAAGTGCCTCGGCTGCTAGAGGAAACGAATCCCCGTCATCATTAGCCAACTGATGTAGACATCTAATAGCAAGATAAGGAGAACAAGAGAGACCATAAGCGACTCTGTTGATACGAAGATCTCGAACAGGTTCAGAATTATTAGAACGCCAAAGTACTCTTTGATAATCTGTTTGAGTAGGATTAATTAAAATTTGCCTATACATTTTAGAAATATCGGCCGTAATTACATAACCATGCAATCGAAAATTAATCAAAATTGTACAGATGTCAGTCTGAAGCTTAGGACCAGTGAATAATTTGTCATTGAGTGAGGGTTGATTTGGAAGATGCCCGGAACCATTAAAAACGACCCTTAATTTACTTGTTAGACTTTCAGGTCTTAAAACACAATGATGCGATAAATAGTAAACATAAGGTGAATCGAAGTTATTCAATGGGACAGGTTCCATGTGACCGAGCTCAACAAATTCCTTCATAAAGGTGCGGTATTGGTCATAAAGTTCAGGAGATTTTTGAAGCCTTCTTTCTAATGAATAAAACCTACTAAGAGCAAGTGATCTAATATTAGGAAAGACAGGATTTTCTTCCTTAAAAGGTAGATCTACTACAAAGCGTCCTGAATGTTCACGCGTATAAGTATTCATAAACATATTTTCCACTTTAGCGTCATCAGGAGCTAAGCAAAAAACTTCAGGGACTGCTTCTAATTCCCAGAATTTCTTTATTTGCTGATCCAAAGAAACCGTATCTTCAACTTGGCAAAATAAAGACGTAAGAGTAGGTGCCTTTGAAATATTTACTTTTCCCATAAGCACATAGCCAAATATAGTATTAATTGCATCAGGTTCATCTTGATTGCCGTAAATACGTCCATCCAAAAGAATGGTAGAGAATACATCAGCTCCTAAAAGAATGTCTATGGATCCTCTACGAAAGAAGTTATCATCTGCTAACTTTAAATTAGCAATATGGGGCCAAGTATTAACTTCTAAATTACATAAAGGCTGATCCTCACATATTTTTGTCAAGACTAACGCATCGGTTGTCAAAATAGGAGAAGATTTACGTACTGGTTTAAAAGAAATGGTAACCCCACCTAAATTAGTGTTCGACTGCATAGAACCTAATCCTTGGATGTTAGCTGAAGTTTTCATGGGACGTAAACCTAAACGCCTAAGGGTCTTTTGACAGATGAAGGACGTCATGCTTCCCGAATCTAACAGACACCTAACAGGTTGGTAGTTACCGTGACAATCAAGCACCTCAATACATGCAGTGGAAAGCAAAGTACTTTTATCAGCGGAAGAAAAACACACAGAAACGGATGATCCAGTCGTTGAATTTAAAGTGGATGCCGCCGAATCTTGAACATTCTCTTCTTTCTTAGAAGAGGAGAAGCAAAGGAGTGTATGATGTTTTTTATGGCACGAGTGACAAGTCCATGTAGATTTGCATAGGCTAGAACGATGTGATCCAAGACAGTTAATACACATCTTGTTCTTTTTTATTAATTGAAATCGATCTACAGGAGATTTTGCCAAAAAAACGGAGCATTTATAAATGGCATGGGTATCATTAGTTTTACAGATAGAACATTTTGGTTCAGGTTCTGTTTGAGCAAGCAATGATGTAGATTTGGAAGAATTAGGTTTTTTAGAAAAGTTAGATTTTGGTTTAGTGTGAAAATCAATATTATCTAAAGCGAGACAACTTTGATTTAAAAAATCAATCAGTTTTTTATAGCTTGGGATGGTTGAATTATTATGAAAAAGCTCAAAACGTGTTACTAAAGAAACAGTTAATCGTTTTAAAATCATTTGAACAAGTATAAAATCCCAATGTACTGTGGGTAGTCCTAGCTTATTTAGAGATGCCACATTTTTCGAAAATGTATCTAACAACTTGCGTAGTTCTTTTGGATCTTCTGAAGTCAGTTGTGGTGAACTTTCAAGGTTATTCCATAAATTGGCAGCGATTACCCTAACATTATTAAACCTTTCACAAAGCAGATCATAGGCAATTGGATAATTGTTTGCTGTGATGTCAATATGATCCACAGCATCGCGCGCTGCACCCTTTAAACACGATAGTAACAAATTAAATTTGTCAATTGGCTGTAAGTAAGTAAGAGTATGAACGCGAGCATCAAACTGATCTATAAAACTTCTAAATTCAGTTATTTTTCCACTGAAAGATGGCAATTCCGGTTTTGGTAAATTAAAATAATTTATAGGTAAAGGATTTTGAGACTGTGAAGTTGATGTAGTTTGCTGACTTGATGTTGAAGATTTTCTAAAGGCTTGCACGTATGTTAATTTAATTTTATAATATAATTTGTCAAAATTACTACGGCAATCATCTTCGACTTTAAATAGCGCGTCCTCATTATCTTGCTCAGAAACTAACATAATTATTTTATTATGAAGATCATAAAAATTGTCACGAATTTTTTCCAATCCTTCATACATAACTTCCAAAACCGGGTAAAAATTCTTATCGTCAGCAGCTACCTTTAAAGCAACAGCATGAATTTCAGTCATTTGTTGCACTTCAACTTGTCTTAAAGATTGATATTTTTTAATTTTATCTGCCATTTTGTAAATTTAAATGTAGAATTAATAAATTTAGAAAAATATGAAATTAGCGTTAGGAAATAAAATAGGTTCACCACACGAAAATTAATAAAATACAACCGAACTTTGTGCTAATAAAATAGAAAACTATGTCCTCTGCTATTTGAATATTTATAGACAAAAAATAATTATAAAACATAAACCCTTTAAATAAAAATTACTGTGTAAAATAAACACACAGTTTCATCTATAATAGAGTCAACCTGTATAATAATTATTATAACAAAATTTGTCTATTGGCCGACGTCGACAATTTAATAATAATTACTTTTACATTAATGTGTTCCTTTTTTACTTAAAAAACAACATTAACTGAGGTATAGGTACCACTAACGATCGGCACAAACAAAAAACCAATGTACTAATTGATACGTGATTTTAATTTTGTAAAGAATATTTTATCGCCTTATGTTAAAGAATAACAAAAAATAAAGTCAAAGGAAATGCGGTTAAATAACCTGAATTTGATTCTGATCTTTGTAAATTAGCAAAGTATGACAATAAAATCAAACAATTCAGGTTTAAAAGAAACTTTCCCCGACTATATTACCCTCTTAGAAAAATGAAAAATGCAAGAAAAAAATATAGAAAATGGATCTATCAGGCTCGTAACGGATCAATAAATCATCTTGGAGGAGATTACTAACTCAGTGAGCTTTATTAGTGGACTGTTTAGCATAGGGTGAATTTAAAATAGAATAAAAAAAATAACAGTAAAAAAACCAGACCTTAAAGTAAATTGTAATAAAAATATTTCCTACCTTGTCATTTCTCGTTGCACAAGCTGGAGCAGGCCTGCTATTTTTCGTACTGCTATTGCTGAGTAGTATAAAGTATAAATCACTCGCGAGGACTATATTGAGTTTCTATACACTTTTCGGAATGATTGTAAGTGACTGTTAACCAAGAGAGTTGGTTGGCGAATTGTCTTTTTAAAAATGAGGCGAGTAGGCAGGTAATTACATACAAAAAACTTTAAGGTTTTTACTTGAAAATAATGATAAAAATTAATACATACTCACTGAATTAGGTATTGGCCTACTCGTATATACGGGGTGTCCCATAATATTGAAAAGAAAATGAATTAAAATATTCTTTACAAAAACAAGAAAATTAAAAATTGTTATTCCTACTTATGTGGACGAACCAGGAACAAAACCCCCATAAAAATTTTATGTAAATACATATATAAATAAAAAAGAAGCCGCATATCGATAAAAACTCGCTTATAGAAAAAATACTAAGAGGCAAAAAAGTTTTAAAAACGTTGTGTTTAACTAATGTTACCACAATAATGAATCAATTGGAACGTACACAAAAGTTTGGGGGGGTTAACGGAACAAAACCCCCATAAAATTTTTATGGGGTGGGCAAATTTCACTATAATTTTGTTTTAAGATGTTCCTGCCATAATAATGATACATGTCTATTTTCAATAAAAAATCTCTAGTAGTTTTCGATATATTGAAAAAAATCGATTTTTATTTTGTAACTTCAAAGGGCTGTAACTTTTTTTATGAGCACATTTGTACTAAGGTAAGTTAGGTTCAATCGACCTGTTTTTGACCTCAGAATGTGTGGTATAATTTATGACCAATCTTTTCGGGACACCCTGTATAGTGCGTTATTTAAGTAGCTGCACTCGACTTGGGAATAAAAATATAAAGAAAAATGTTCCACGGGAAACCGAGAAAATACATATTTTAACATATACCGATTTTGAACTTAGAGATTCTAATCAATTACTTTTAATGGGAAATAAGCCACAATTTTACCAAAAAAATTATTTTATTAACGTTTCGAAGCTCAAATCGGGTTTCATTGTCAAAATACAAAATACTACTAAAATAAACATAAATGTTGTTGCTAAGTAAAAAGAAAATTCTTCTAATAATTTATTTAATGTGACTCATGTATATTGGCAGTTCAGACGTATATTATACATTTTAAAGTAGAAGACTTTAAAATGATATCGCCAATATTTATGAGTTGCGGTCCTGGGACGACTTTACTAAAAGATAGTTCATTCGATTACATGAAATCAATCCTAACTCAAGAATATCTGTCACAAAAAAAACAGCATGTGATTTGTCTTTAAAAAGACAACCAAATGCAACGATGACAGTTAAATAAAACCAGGAAAAAACCTCGTGATATTCATTTTCTCATCAGCATCTTTCAGTGCGTCACAGTTTTTCGATTTCTTTCTAACGCATTAAATTGTATGTGACAGAAAAAAGGCACGTCGGTGATTACATACATTTATAACATTTATGCTAGTTGTGGATAGATTGCGCTATAATCAAAAAAAAATTATTTACGAATTATATAATATATCTACGAATATAATCTCTACAATTTATAAGACTATACAAATCAAAGAAAATACCATTTTATAAATGCAATAAACACAATTGTTTTGCTTTTATACCAAATTGCTAATAAAATGTGACAACTGTCAGATTTAACTAAAATGTCATGTTAGAATAAATGTTATAAATGTGTATTATCACGGACTTACCTTTTTTTCTATCATTTGTGACGCACTGAAAAATGCTCATGAAAAGGACCATATTATCCCGACATCATAAGTATTTGGTCTTACATTTAATTTACTTTCAAAAAACTAATACCAAATTCTGACTTTAATATGTTTAAATTTTAAATAATATTAATAATACATAGATATACAATAAGTAATACTAAAATATAAAATTTGTACTAACTTGATATGTTATTGACTTACTAATCGTGGTATTTTCTTTCTATTGACTTCCTCTTTCATTATGGGTAACCACATCTTACTGCATTCTACCAAGGAATTTGCGACACAATTGGTTTCATTTAGCATAATTAGAGCCGCTTCTTTGATTTTTCTCTTTTTACTATCTGATTCTTTCAGGACTATACTCGAATCTCTCCACTGAACTCTGTTCATTATCCCATGCATGTTGACATATTTGAGATCTATCAAATTATCTTTTTTTAATATAAGACTGATGTTCACTTATTCTAACGTTTAATGGTCTTGATGTTTCACCTAAATAAAATTGTTCGCATTCACAAGGTATTATATAAACACAATTCTTTGTTCTTTCTTGTTCATTGTTAGGTTTAGTTTTAGATAGAATAGATCTCAATGTGTTTGTTGCTTTGAATGTTGTTGAAATGTTGAATTTATTTCCTATTGTTTTAAGTTTCTCGGATAGTCCTTTTATATATGGTATTGATATTTTCCTCGTATTATTTCTTGTGGATGTTATACGATCCCGTTCTACGTGGTTCTGTTCTATTCGATCCAGTCTTGACAATTCCTTATTTATAAACGATAAGGGATAATCATTTTTTAATAAAACATATGTTAACAATTGTTTTTCTTCTAACAATGAATTTTCGTTAGAACAAGTAATTTTGGCTCTATCATATAAGGATTTAATGATTCCCTTCTTAACGTTGATGTGATTTGATTTGTAGTTGAGATATCTGTTGGTGTGTGTTGCTTTTCGATACACTTGAGTCTCATATCCAGTATCCTGCTTTGATACTAAAACATCGAGAAAAGGTAGAGTGTTATTATATTCCTTTTCCATTGTAAATTTTATTGTCTCTTCTTGATCGTTTATAATATTTAGGAATGTATCCAACAATTCTGATCTATGAGGCCATATTGAAAATACGTCATCTATATATCTCCACCATACTGTGGGTTTTAAATTTTTTTGTTTAGAAATGATATTAGTTACGAAATCCTCCATAAATATATTAGCCAATAATGGAGATAAAGAAGAGCCCATTGCTAGACCAAAATTTTGTTTATAGAATTCATTATTTAGTTGAAAATAGGTATTATTAGTACATAATGTCAATAACTCCATTATAGCTGATACATTTTGGTTTGTCCTAGTTGTCAATGTATCATCATTTTCTAATTTCATTTTGATTATGTTTAAAGTTTTATCTAATGGCACATTTGTAAATAAACTGTTTATGTCAAAACTTACTAAAATATTATTTGGATTAAATTCAATATTTGATAATTTGTTTAAAAAATGTTGTGTATTTTTTATAAATGTGTCATTTTTATTTGCAAATGGTTTTATAATATTTAATAAAAATTTTGATAGTTCACTACAAGGAGAATTCATGGTACTGCAAATGGGTCTAAGTGGAATATTCGCTTTATGAATTTTCGGTACTCCATAAAAATGTGGTATCTTACTGTAATGAGGTGTCATTAATTTTCTTTGATAATACGTTAGCCCATTCTGGTGCCGTGGCAGTTAGTAGGCATTCGCATCGGGTAAAATTTTTTGGAAAATATGAAAATATACATTGTTTTAAGCTATTTTCCCGAAAAAAATTTGCGGATTACTCATTCATTTAAATAAAAATCAACTTTAAAAATTGGTTTTTTCCATACATAACCTTACTAATTTCAGACATATTTTCCCCAAATAGAAGTGTATATTTTATATTTGTAGGTACTGACCTTTTATTTATATCTTATTAATCCATATTAGTGCGGTATAATTCATTATTTTTATTAGAATACTGGATTATATTGAAAATATTATAATCCAACAAAATTTTAAATTCTCTCTGTCAACATTTTTGCAATCAAGTAATCAAATTCACAACACAAAATCACAAAATGTTTATGACATTTAGATCGACATTCGACAACGACTGTGCTAGGTTGCCAATTTTTATCGTAAGGTTTTCTGTTTCAAATATTGATGTAATTTAAAATTTTAAATAAATCAAAATATCTTTGGAATTTGAAAATTTGTCAAAACAAGATTAGTTGTCATTCACGTTTAGTATCGAAAAATGGATGTAACTTCTTATTTTGATATTAATAATATCACACAAAAAAGCGATTTAGAATTAATCCAACATTTGCAAAGTGTTTGATTAATTAAAAAACAGTTTAAGTGCAAAGAAAGACAGTGTCGCCGTTTATGTACGGTGAGGTCAATGGAGAGATACAAATTAAACTATGTTTATTAGGGTGGGTTGTGATTGCGCGCAGCGGTCAAATACCTCCTGCGGTTCTCTCACTCTGTTACCCGTAAGTTAGGTTTGGACCGAAGGGTTAGGTCTTCCTCCTTTCTGACCGCTGCGCGCAATTGCAGTCTGCCCGTTTATTAATTGTAAACTGCCATTTATTATGTAAACTGCCATTACCATTTGCCAGCTGCCAATGTCAACAAAAAAAGAAGAAAATGTCATTGTCAGCTGTCAATGTCAAAAAAAAGAAAAAAATATCACTGTCAGCTGTCAATGTCAACAAAAAAAAAAGAAGAAACTATCATTACCATTTGTCAGCTGTCAATGTCAACAAAAAAAGAAGAAAATGTCATTGTCAGCTGTCAATGTTAACAAAAGAGAAAAAAATGTCATTGTCAGCTGTCAATGTCAACAAAAAAGAAGAAAATGTCAATGTCAACAAAAAAAGAAGAAACTGTCATTACCATTTGTCAGCTGTCAATGTCAACAAAAAACGAAGAAACTGTCATTACCATTTGTCAGTTGTCAATGTCAACAAAAAACGAAGAAACTGCCATTATCATTTGGCAGCTGTCAATGTCAACAAAAAAAGAAGAAAATGTCATTGTCAGCTGTCAATGTCAACAAAAAAAACTGTCATTGTCAGCTGTCAGTGTTAACAAAAAAATGTCACTGTCAATGTCGACAAAAAAAAGAAGAAACTGTCATTACCATTTGTCAGCTGTCAATGTCAACAAAAAAACGAAAGAACTGTCAGTACCATTTGTCAGCTGTCAATGTCAACAAAAAAAGAAGAAAATGCCATTGTCAGATGTCAATGTCAACAAAAAAAACTGTCCTTGCCAGCTGTCAATGTCAACAAAAAAAGAAGAAAATGTCACTGTCAGCTGTCAATGTCAACAAAAAAAAAGAAGAAACTGTCATTACCTTTTGTTAAATATTATAAATGTCATTGTCAGCTGTCAATGTTAACAAAAAAATAAGAAAATGTCATTGTCAGCTGTCAATTTGTAACAAAACAATAAACGCCAACAAAGTTGAAGAAAACTGTATTGTTAAATTTGAATTGTTTAATTACTACATAGTAGGTGGCACTAGCAATAAATATAAAAATTATGTCACACATTAAAAATCCCTAGATTTAAAAGATAAATCGAGAAAAATCCCTCCTGTACCGATGCCCGTACGGTCCAGGTTTGGTTAGGTTAGGTCCATTTCCCTACAAAAATGCGTCAAAATTTGTTACTTGTAAAACTAAAATTTTTTATAGATTTGGCAACATCCAGCAACGTCACATGTAATTATCAATATGGCGGTCTAAAAAAGTGTATAAAATCCAATTTTCAAAGTCTTATTATGAAAACTAATGGATAATCCGCAAAATTTTTTTTTGAGAATAGCTTAAAATAATGTATATTTTCGTATTTTCCAAAAAATTTCTCTCATAGCGGATGCCTACTAACGGCCACGGCACCGATCATTCTTAAATTTGAATAGAGTTTTATAGATTTTGTTTTCCAATGTCTTCGTTGGATCCTTCGTTAATTTTGTATAAGGTCCATTTGTAATTAGATCTGTAATTTTGTCCTCATATTGTATTTTATCCATTATTACAGTTGCATTTCCTTTATCCGCTGGTAGAATTGTTATGGAGTCATCATTTTTTAAAGTTTTTAAAGCTTTCATTTCCTCTTTGCTGATGTTCTGTTCAATTTTATTAGATTTTTCCAATTCAAGTTTAATAGTACCCTATATTGTTCTTTTTCATGAGTTGGTAAACACTGGGATATTTTTTCAACTGAGCTAATTATATCTAATTGTCGAATAGATGGATGAGTAAAAACCTTTTGACAATACCAAATTTTCCGTTGCGTTTAAATGTCTATTTGATAGATGGACAACTGTCGCTAATATGTCATTATTTTTATTTAGGTTATCAAAAGTATGTACTCGTATACTATTTTGTTCTAAAAGAATATTAAATTTATTTAAATGTATATTTCTTTGTTTTTGATATGAATTTTGATAAATTATTTGTAAACTAAAAATACCTAATTCGATCAAAATCAGAACTTGATATCATTCCGAAAAGCAAATCTTCAATACTTACGATGTCTTGTTCAACAAAAAATAAATTTGACCTATGAAATTGTAACCTTTCCCGGGTCATTGATAAACTGGCTCTATGTAGAATATTTTGGAGTCTTCTGCTTGAGTATGCTGGCCGTAACTTCAAGCCCTTTGGTATTAAATTGTCCCTACATCGTCTTAAAAATTTAATTGAAAATTGACAGTGTGCCAGTTTCTCGTGTAAGGTTCCAATCTTCTAAAATTTTGACAAACACTAGGCCCATACCGGTTTCTTAATGTTGTTCTGAAGCTATTTTCTTGTGGCATTTTTATAATCAAATACTTTTAATGGGAAATAAGCCACAATTTTACCAAAAAAATGATTTTATTAACTTTTCAATAATTCTTGAAAATTGACTAAACTCTGTTGCCAAATCTATCCGCTAAAAAATTTTTTTCCAATAATTTTGATTTTTCAGTAAAAAAAAAATCGGCAGATTAATTTGAAAATTAAGAATTTTGATTTTTCGGTAGAAAAAAGGAGGTAGATCGGTAGATCGGTAGATTTGAATTAACAGGTAACTTGACGTTTTTTTGCAATGTCATGATTTCCGATTCCAAAAGGTGCTTATTTCTATAGACTGGTCTTAAAAGTTGATTTTAAAATTCCTAATATCTGATCTAAGCTTGTACTTAGTTACTAGTACTTACTATTGCCGAAACTGTCGACAAAACCAATAAAAGTTAATGGCGTCAAAAAGCAACAAACCATAAACTGGTCATAAAGTTTACTCTGCGTAAGTACATACAGTGCGTGATTTTTTGTTTCTAGAATGACTTAAATCGTCTTTACGCCTGCAAGTGTTTCCTCATTGCCTACTCTGGAGCCAACGTTTAGAGCCCACCCTGATTGATATATAGCCACCAGTTGGCAAGAAACAATCACTTTTAATTGTCGGTCGTTGCAGGTCGGTCAAGTCAACAGCAATATTCAAAAGCTACTTCACCACGGAGAACGGAGAACAGATCCGTCCTGAGGTATTCAAGTTTTAGGAGATATTTTCTTCATTCCTAAATGGTTTTAACCATAAAACTAGGACCATCATCATATCCTCTCAGAGTTAAAATCTTCTTGCTTAATAATCTGCAAGTCTAGAGCTTGCGTTACATATTAGAGTATTAGATACTTACCCATAAACACATTTTATTAACTTCCCAATGTATTTCCTTTTTTTTCCTTCTTTTTCTTATTCCTCTCTATAGCAATTCTGCTTGTTCATTGGCGGATTGACACCTCTATGGAAGATTGTTACTCCATATTTTGCGCGGTCGGCCAATATTTCCTCTGACGATTAGTAATTTATAGGGAGCTGATTTTATGCTAAATGCATATTGATTGTGTATTTCGCATATTTGGGATTTTAATTTTATATTTTAATTTGAAATATTGTTAAAAATTGATTGATCTTTCTTAAGGTTTGGTCATTAATATTATGTAGTAGATTTTTTAAGACCATAATTTTAAGATAAGATAAAAAATGCTCAAGGCCTAATACAAAAACTGAAGAAAGCAAGTTTTTAAATGTGTTCTAGATTCTATGTTTGTCTTGTAAGGTGGAAATTAGCAATAAAGATTACTATACGTTCTGGCATCCTCCTCATCAAAGCATTTGATACGGATCTCGTTTCTTCTTTTGCTCGTTGAATGTGTCAAAACAATAGAAAATATCTGTATCAAATGCTTGGTATATGGATGGTTTTTCTATATGGATAACAACTATCTATGTCAAATCCAAAAGGGGGGGGTGAGCATCATAAAATACACATGCATATTATGTGTCTATTTAAAAACATTTTTGTTCAAACGAAAAAATTTTAAATTTTTTTAATTTGACAAAAAGGACTACCTGAAGTCGACCTATTCACTACATTTTCGGTTTTTTTAGAAGACTCCCGATCTTTACCCACAATAGGATAGGTAGGATGTTAAATGCCTCATTGTTAAAAGAATATTTACACCTCTAAACATCGTTTTACAATTTTCTAATGGAAATTTAAATATGGTTTAAATCAGATCCCGTAAATCAGTAAAATTAGTCACCTTTAGTCGGTCAATGCGACTGTTTAGTTTTTGTGTAAAAGTCCTTTTGTTTATGAATAGTGCAATATACCAAAAGATTCTAGCCTGTTTTATTCCCGGATCAGAACCTATCCCCAGCTTCTTTACACAAATGGAAAATTATTCTGCAAAGCATGTAGTAAAATGGTGACTTTAAGATTGCTTTCTTCCTCTTTTTTCTTTAATAAATAATATTTGGCTGCTTCCTCATCATCTCAAGTTTAAACAGTTTGAAAAAGTATGTGTTATTGTCGTAGATACCATCTTAGCGAAAATTTTCGGTTACACAGCACGTCGGATCTAATGCCATCCCCTCTTTGTGAACACACACACACACACACACACACACACACACACACACACACACACACACACACACACACACACACACACACACACACACACACACACACACACACACACACACACACACACACACACACACACACACACACACACACACACACACACACACACACACACACACACACACACACACACACACACACACACACACACACACACACACACAGCACGTCGGGTCAGAACTACATAAGTCAAAATGCAAGAAGATGAGTGAATCGAAAGTAGTTGATCAGTTACCCATTGACAGTAGACAATCGTTGATAGCTTCATCCAATGAACAATATTTTAATTCAGATTTATGCGAGGCGATGACTTGTGCAAACATGTCTTTGAAAAAACTGGAAAATCCTATGTTTAAAAGTTTTTTGGCCATATATTCCAAGAAAAGTATTCCCGATGAAAGTACATTGAGCAAACATGATTTATTTGTTTTATTGTAGATAGATATGTTGTTTCTCAAAATGCGCATTTTTTTAACTTATTGTGCATATCTTGCGCATTTTTCGTAATTTTTTACTGCATATGTATGCGCATATTTCAACAAAATTGCTCGCATATAAATCCGCTCCCTAAGTGATTTATCTCTTACTATTTTGACCACACCGGTCTCCAACATTCTACTTATGTGGTTATTCCATTCGTTTTTTCTATTTAGTATCCATTCGTTTGTACAATCTACGTTGCATTTTCTTCTAATGTCGTCACTCCTCTATCGACCTCTCAGCGTCTTTTCTGTAATTCTTCTCAGAACTCACATCTCTGCAGTTATTGTGCTATTAAGGCATCCTGTCAGTCTATTTGCTTTTTGTACTTGATCTTTCACTTTTTTGTCGAGGTTTTCATAGGTGGACAGTATGATTCCAAGGAATTTTATTTCTATTACTCGTTCAATAATAGTAATGCTATAAATTTACTGTTGTTTTAGATTTCTGAGATAAGATTGTCATATTAAATCCCTTAGCTCTTATGTGAAATCTGTAGATAAGTCATTGCAGACAATCTTCATCGTGGACTATCAATATTGCGTCGTCTGCATAACAGGGTATTTTTACTTGTTTGTTTCCTACTCTGTATCCTCTTTCTTTGTTGACACTTTTGATGATTTCGTTCATCAGTCCTCTGCCTAAGTCTACAGATTCTGTCAGTTTTACATATTTTCTGACGACGTTTTCAATAGTTTTTATGATTGGAGCAGTGATAATCACTGATAATAGTTATTACTAGAGGTGTTTTTACGGTTATTGGTGTTCAGTAATACCCTTCTGTTTATTTCTGCGATTTCTGCTCTCTAAATCATTATTTTGACCATGTTACCTGTAAGAAGAAGTCTTCTTCTTACATTATTTTGTATAGACATGACTCTGTCTTTTTTTTTTTCAATGTGCCTTCAATAAGTTGTCATTCCATCGTTTTCGTGCTCGTGCTCTTCCCAATGATCGTCTTCATATTAGGGAACCGTGTCTCGCCGTCCTCACTACTCTCTTTGTTATCAATCGGCTTATGTGGTTATTCGATTCTATTCTTCTATTTCTTACCCTGTTATTATTCTCAGTGTTCCGAGTGTTCTCCATCTTACATCTCCGTCGTATATCTGTACTTCTATTTCCGTCCCATAGTGTATTACCATTGATTTTTCGAAGGGTTTTCATCTCTGCTGTGTCTAGCAATCATTTTGTCCTCTGTGCCAGGTCGTGTTTCTGCTGCATATGATATTAGTGACTTCATGACTATTTTGTAAATTCTGCCTTTCATTTCTTTTCCGATATTTTCATTCTCTGTTCTTTTTTTATATTTTTTTTTAGAAATAGAAGACGAAATAAGAAGTAAGAATAGTAAGAAGGAGTGGCTGGTGAATTTAACCAATAACTATTTGTTTTCATTTTCTGTTGACAACCACTGTCCATTTTTCTCCATGTCTTGGTAGAGGTGTGTAATGATTGAAGTTTGTTCTTAGACCAGAGCGGATCAGTTTTGAGACAAATGTGAGAGGTGGCATTCGGATTTTTGCAGATAAAATTAAGTGACAACTTCAGTAATTATAATTGACTTATGATCCTTCTCAAATATGCCCGAAACATTAATAAAAAAATTAAAATATTTAAAAATTTCGAAAAACATCGATTTTTTTCTAATTTCTTTGCTTATAACTTTAAAACGATTCATTTTGGAACAAAGTCGTAAAAAATAAAATAAAGATAATTGAATTTTGAATGATATACGACTGATTATTGACTGTTGAATGATATACGACTGTTTCAAATTATTACCCTTTCTGCAAAATAGCAATAAATACATAATAAGGGGGCAAAATCAGCCTGTTTTTGTTCAATGTTTTTCAACCACTCTGGTTTCACATAGAACCTTCGTAATTCGCATAAAAAATTCTTATAATAAATATACTTAAATCTCAAATTTCATTAAAATCGACCAAATATTTAGATTTTGCATAATTATTTTGCAATCTAAATTTTTTTAAAAAAGTTCAAATTTTTAACTTTCTGAACGGAAAGTACACCATATAAAAGTTTGCTATAAAGGTTTTTTACATATAAACAGGCGCTTTACCTACCTAATTCACCTTACAGAATTAAAATCAGATTATTTAAGCAGCCTCAGCAATGTTTTAAAGTTGTAAACAATTTTTTGGCTTATAAACAAATTAGTGTTGTCGCTAGGAGGGGGTGCAACGGTCTCCTTTATTTAGATGGACTTACCCAAGTTTTTTATGTATTTTGACCCGTAGAACACGAGTTTTTGGGTAACAGTTGATCCGGATGTCGATAAGATTGTTATAAACAAAGAATTTGAGGAATTACATCTTCTTCTTCATGCACCATGTCCTTTCAGAACGTTGGTTACCATCATAGCTATCCTAATTTTATTCACTGCCACCCTAAATAGCATGCTTGTATCAACACCCTACCAATCTCGCAAGTTCTTCAACCATGAGGTTCTTCTTCGTCCTGGACCGCGTTTGCCTGCTATTTTTTCTCGTATAATATTTTGTAGCAACCTATATTTGGGACCTCTCATTACATGTCCGAAGTACTCCAGCTTTCTCTGCTTGATGCTTTTTATGATCTCAGTAGTCTTGCTGAGACGTTCTAGTATTGTGGAGTTTCGAATCTTCTCCACCCAGGAAACTTTTAAAATTCTTCTATAGCACCACATTTCGAAAGCCTCAAGGCAATTTAGATCGATTTTATTTACAGTTTAGGACTCGACACCATAAAGTAAGACCGAGAACACGTAGCAGCGAAGTAGGCGCATCCTCAATGCCAATTTTAGGTCTCTGTTACATAACACCTTGGGCATCATTCCAAAAGCGGCTCTAGCCTGCTCTATCCTAGATCTAATTTGGCCGTGATTTTCTGCGTTACAATTTAGTTGCTGTCCAAGGTACACGATTTTATCAATTTGCTCAAGTAAGGAATTACATAACATCGATTTTTCGCAAAATAAAACATTTTTTTGTATTTCTTGGGCCATTCTAAGCAAAAAATGTCCTTACAAGTTTTTTCATAGGATGCATAGTTTTCGAGATAAAGGCGATTGAACTTTCAAAAAATCGAAAAATTGTAATTTTTGAACCCGAATAAGTTTTGATCAAAAAATAAGATAGCAACTCTGCTGGCAGTATTTGAAAGTTTAAGGCAAATTATACCGGTTTTGATTATTTGCATTGCTAAGAATTAATTTTTTCATTTTTAAATAAAGCTATTTATTTATAAATTGGAAAATTGCCGTTTTGACCTATTTGACCTATTTATTTATAAGCCAAAAAATTGTTTATAACTTTAAAACATTGCTGAGGCCTCTTAAATAATCCGATTTTAATTCCGTAAAGTGCATTAGATAGTTAGAGCGCCTCTTTATATGTAAAAAAATTAACTTCTAAATGGTCTACTTTTTGTTCAGAAATATTTTAAAAAATTTGAACATTTAAAAAAATTAGATTGCAAAATTATAATGCAAAATGTATTATATCGATTTTAATGAAATTTGGCAGACGATTTAAGTATGTAACAAGAAATTTCTAAGCGAATTACTAAGGTTCTAAGTGCCACCAAATTGGTTAAAAAACATTGAATAACAATAGGCTAATTTGCCCCATTATTTTGTATTTATTGCTATATTGCAGAAAGGCTAATACTTTAAGACATTTTTAACCAGTCGGATATCATACAAAATTCAATTATCTTTATTTTATTTTTGTAGGACTTTGCTCCAAAACTAATCGTTTTAAAGTTATAAGCAAAAAAAAAAATAGAAAAAATAGATGTTTTTCTAAATTTCTAAATATTTTAATTTTTTTAATAAGGTTCCGGGATATTTGAGAAGGAGCATAAGTCAATTATTATTACTGAAGGTGTAACCTAACTTTATCTGCAAAAATCCGAATGTCACCTCTCGCATCCAAAAATAGACGTTTTTTCACAGATCAGCCCTGGTCTATCTACTGTTAATAATTTTTCGTTATTATATTTTATTAACCATTATTGTGAACTTGTTTCTAACCTTTTCGTGACATATTATATGCGATAGGTCCCTAAATAGGCAACATTTTTTAAAAAAAAAGTAGATAGTAAAATATTGTCTTAGTACTTTATTTCCAATAATACATTAAAATTTTTAGAAATAAAGGATGTGTAAATATGAATCTAAAACTATTTTCTTGTTGCTTTTCTATGATGTTTACTATGAGTCATCATTATCAGCCGGTTTAAGGTCCACTGCAGGGCGTGGGCTTCTCCTGTTATTTCCAATTATCCAAAAAGCACGGTCTTCCTCTGTTTCGTTTCTCTGTTCTTTATCTTCATTCGGTTAACTTGCGTATCCACCTTCCATTCTTCATTCCTGCCACGTGGCCAGCCCATCTCCATTTCAATCTGCATGCTCTTTCCAAATCATCTGATTCTCTTTCATAGGTCTTCGTTTGTGATCTTGTGTTTTTTTGGTACTCCTATCATTAAACGCTCCATCCTTCTTTGTGCTATTTTTAGTTTTGAAGCATTGTTCAAAATACAAATTAAGCGAAAAAGGATTTATAAAACCAAATATTACAATCGGAATTACTGGTTTTATTCAAATTTAGAGTGATTTAGTTTTTTTGCAAACATATCGTTTATAAAGCGATTGCTGTAGTCCTTCTCTGTTCTTCTTTTCTGCAGAACATTTTAACTTGCGGTCAAGAGATGTGAAGAGCTGCTCCCGCTCACCACTGCTCGGTAATATATGGACCATTGTGTCAATGGTAAAAATGTAATAACGCATGTGATTGAAGTCTAGATGGTCTGACAAGCAGGCTACTTATTCTCCAATACGAATGGCCTTCCAGCAACACTTTACTTCGGCGGAGTGACAGTGACTGCTTCGACCCCGGTCAGAGTTGGAAAAGTACTTCTCGTTGTATGTAGTTACTTGATCTGGTGGTCTATCAAATACTATAACAATAACAATAATCTTTTTGGTATGTGTTGTTTTATTTAGACTTTATAAATAATTAGCGTCAAATTAAAAAATGATAATACATTAACAACTAAAATAAAATAAAGATATATTGTATACGCGATTTGGAAATATTTGATAGCACGTTCTTAATGTCTTTCTCCAAATCGTCAATTTTATTGATCTTCTACGCGATCTTCCTCTACTTCTTATTCCCTCTGAGTCAGTGGAGTAGAGCATGGGTGACACCCCGGGCGGTAATCGATGGTGTCACCCCAAATCTTAAAAATAAAGATTGTTAAAATCAACGAATAAAGCCGAATAACATATGTTTTGGATAATGAAAAAATTAAGAATTAAAATATCATTTTTTCTATCTGTACTAGCGGAAAACTCTGAAATCACATTTTCTATATTTATGTTTTGTGTTGCTTCATGTTTAACAGTTAATAAACCGGGGTTATTTAGCCTTGTTTGCGTCACTGTTGCTCGCAAGTAATCCTTGATTAATTTTTGCTTACTAAATTTTCATTCACATGAAGCAACCGATACACAAATGGTCATAAACAATTTTAATACGACCGTTCAGTTAGGGAGGGATTCCATGAAATCCCATTCAACATTGAGTTTTAAAAAGTCTACAGCTAACCATTTAGAGGCTGTAATATTCACGCTTTAGACCGTTTGGAAATGTCTTCTGATCCTTGGTATTTCTAGCAGGTGATCTGCTTCTAATACCTCTTGATAATAAAAGTCACAAACTGTTGAAACAGCTTATTTTAACTGTTCACTGTTCGCGAAAAGCAAAGTGTGTGTCTACACAACCTCGAACAATGAAGCCACCTCATGAATGGACTTTGATCTGGTTTCGAGTTAAACATTGAATAGGTTAAAACATTCCAACACATCCTTTTGAAGTTCGTCTCGAAGAGTGAGTCCTGTATCGGTAGCGAACTCAACATCCATTCGTTTTTGACGTCGAATTCGGTTTTCGATGGGAATGTTATCATCCTCCTGAGTGCGTTGTATGACAAAGATAGATTTGGAAATATTACCACGGACAATGTGTTCATTTTTTTCGAATCCTGAAAAAACCAATAAATATTTTTGAAAATTTTAAACGCAGAATGGAAGACTAAATTATTACCGAGGGCCGAAAGTCCCTTACAATAAATAAAAAGTTTATTCTGAATGAGATATTTTAAATTAAATATCACAGTAAATGTTCTCTTAGTTTTTCACCCCTGTAACTTAGTAAAGTACACATTATAGAAGTTCTCAGGGACTATCGGCCCTCGCCAATAACGTAATCTTTCATTCTGCGTTTAAATTTTTCAAAAATACTTATTAGGTTTCTCAGGATTCGAAAAAAATGCATCCTCATTTGAATAGCATTGCAGCCGAAAATACGTACCCATCCTCTTAAAAATTGATTGATTCTAATTGTTAATCTTTCAAACTCAGATTATTATTGGTTAGGCATATTGAAAGTTTATTGCTAGAAGACTTCTTCTACATGACAGTTTGAAGTTTACATGTGCATAGTTTCATATTGAGGTATCATATATTATTGGTTGCCGGATGGGGCAAAAGTACTCACACAAATGGGGCAAACGTTCGCAGTGCGTACCTTTGCCCCCAGTGAGGTAGACATGGCAAATGCATGTTTCAAGTCAATTTTCAAGTCAAGTGAATATCAAGTTGAGCTTGATATTCATTCTATCAGCTAATTTTGTCTCAATTGCAAAATGTCTCAAATCCGCAAAAGCACGCACATGCGTACTTTTGCTCCATTGGGTGGGGCAAAGGTACCCGATCTTCTTTAGTTCTTGTAGATGTTAAGATTTCCTTCACGTTTTAGGTTTTTATCTCTCAAATATTTTTGAAGACCATGGAGAGTTCTGTTCTCTATTGCTACACACTTTTGTGTTTGTTGTATTCACTAGAGATCCAAGAGATGTGAATTTTTGTAATTTGCTCAAAGGTGTAGTTGTTAATTGTTGTTGTTAATGCCACTACAGTTCTTGCAACCAAGTTTATCAGCTTATCACCCTTTTTATGCAGTGAACATTTTACTCCCTTTAGCCACTCTTTTGGTATCAATTCGTTCTGCCATATAGTATTATTATGGGTTGCTGCCAAAAATGATTACCACCATCCCTATACATTTCAGAGAAGATTTCATGGATTCCTAGGGTTTAAGCATTTTTTTTAAGTTTTTGGATGGCATTCGAGACTCATTCTTTTGTTGGTGCTTCAATGTGTAGATGCTGATGTATGTTTAGTTGATTTACCATATCCATAATATTATCAAAGCTACCAATAAGATACATATCAAGAGAAGTTCTCGATAGGTAGATACTGTGTCACTATAAAGTTGTTTAATACTATAGTTGAACATGCCTTGGAGTCACGGGAATTAGCTGCTTAGTCATCTACAATTCGCAAAAGAGATTCTTTTTACCTCTTCTTGTTGTGCTGTCTCCTTTAGTGGAGATTGGTGATTACACTGGCAAATCTGTCTCTGTCCAATGCGGCTCTAAATAAAAATATTGAATCAAGGCCGGTCCAGTCTCTGATGTTTCTAAGCCATGAAATCTGGCGACCACCGGGACCCCGTTTTCCTCCAATCTTTCCCTGGATGATCAGTTGCGCAAGACCTTCCTTTTCATTTCTCATTATCTGTGCTAGTTAGCTAACTTCTTTAACTTTGATGATCTTCAGCAGCTCCCTATCTGTAATACCTATTCTCCTCAGAACATTTTCGTTTGTGGTGTGGGTTGTCCAAGGTATCTTCAAGATTGTCCTATGCAGCCAGAGTTCAATGGCTTCTAATATATTCATCAGCGTTATGTTGAGTGTCAAGTCCTCCGTTCCATACATTCTTAGCTCAGATGACATAAATATTGCCAGTGACATGTTAAATGAATATTGCGATGCCGGACGTAAGGTATATAAGTCTGAATATTAATTACCAAAAAGACAAAAATGATGATTGTTGAAATAAATTAATGGAATTAAAAAAGTAATAGGTCTGGATCCCGCGCATGAAAAAAAAGTTGATTAATAGCAAGCTGAAAATTTGTTAATAGCTTAAGGGTGTCTAGTCGGATAAACTTTGATATATGGGAACACTGGAACAGGGGAAGTTTTAATTGTGGAACAGGTTAAAAATTTGGAACGGTCAGACCACGAAAACGGCACATGTATTTTGTCCGACAGAACAGACTTAAACTCTTCGAACAGAGATTAAACTCTCATGCAAAAATCAGACTGCTATTTATCACCAAATAGGCGTTTTAATGAGTGGAACATGTAGAATATGTCAAATGCCAGGAATGATGAGAGGTGATAAATAGCAGTCTGATTTTTGCATGAGAGTTTAATCTCTGTTCGGAGAGTTTAAGTCTGTTCTGTCGGACAAAATAAATGTGCCGTTTTCGTGGTGTGACCGTTCCAAATTTTTAACCTGTTCCACAATTAAAACTACCCCTGTTCCAGTGTTCCCATATATCAAAGTTTATCCGACTAGACACCCTTAAGCTATTAACACATTTTCAGCTTGCTATTAATCAACTTTTTTTTCATACGCGGGATCCAGACCTATAATACAAAATCAATTAATATCTAGTAAGACGTAGTAAATTAAAGTTTGTCAAAATACGCGCAAATATTTAAAACAATATACGACCCTTATAACGGTTCAATTTTCTTCTTTTTCTGCTTGAAATTAACAAAGTAACTTTCCTAAATAACTGTCCTAACTCTTCCAGTGCTACATTGACATAAATCATCCATTGAAAGCATTGCCGAGGAAGCCATTGTTTTCTAGATTGTCAGCTTAGAAATGCGTCATGAGTGTTTACTTTCGTGAACTCTCCTCGGGTTCACATAGGATGAGAAGAGGCTCAACTCACATATTTATGGATTATCGTAGACTTAATTACTTAGAAACAAAAGATAATACAGTCCGCTTGAATCAGCGTTATGTCCCTATGAACTTCTAAAATTTATTTTCTATTTTCAAATTTAAAGCATAAGCGAAATATTCGAACAGGCTCATAATAATGACACAAACGTTTCGAATTTTGCAGGGCCTCTCTTCGGAAGAAAAATTAAATAAAGCATCTCTTAAAATATTTTAAAATATTGATCTGAAAGGTGTAAAAGGCTTTGTTTTTAAAATTTGGGAATTGAATTATACGAGAGAGTGTGTTTTAACAAAATGTGATAGAATTTCTTTTGTGGGATTAAGATTTTTTTAAATTGTGTAAGAGTGTAACAATATAGCAACCAACGAAAACTACAAGGAATGAGAAATTTGGGAGGTACAAATAAAAGATTATATTAACTAATTATACCTATTTATTAACTATAAAGAAAAAAGCCAATATTGCCTAAGCTGTTTTACAGTATTTTTTTTAATGGCTTTGGCAGAGCCAATTAGCCAGACTTGTTTGTGATTGATTGCAGATTCATAGTCATAAATTTCTTATAAACATAAGTACATTCTACAATATTATTTTTATAGATACATTGGTACATTGTGTAGCTTTTTTTTTATTTTGTTTTTTTTAATTATTTTACTGTTTTTTTAATATATATTTTAATTTGTGCAAAACACTTTTTTTATGTTTGTTTCTATTTTTTTTTATTTGTTTCTATTTTTCTTTTCTTTTTTTTTATTTATTATTTTTTTTATTATTTTATTATGTGTTTTTTTTATATATATTTTTACTTTTTTCAAACCACATTAACAAATTATGCCTATTATATTACGTTTACAACTTGTATTTACATAATTTAACATGTTTATAAATGAGATGAAGAATTTCCATATCATTTGTAAATATTAAAGTATTAAGGTTAATTGGGAAAAACATTTTTAAATCTTTTAATTCCTTATAAAGGTCGTTTATGTTATTTATGTTTAAATGACATTCTAATATGACATGTGTTAGATCTCCGATTTTGCCACAAGTACAATTGGGAGTATCTGACAAGCCGATTCTATGCATGTAATATGGCGTAAGAGCATGATTGGCTCTCAGTCGATTAATGGTCTTTATAAAATGTCTGTTATATTCTGTGTAAAACCATCTTTTTGAGAATATCCTAGGGTTACAATGAGCAAAATTTGAGCCAGTATTACATTCTCTGTAATGCAATTGCCAATTATTTTTAAGTTTTTGTCTGCTAAAAGTATCAATATCTGAAGCTGGAATTAAATTTTTGTTTATTTTTTCTCCGATTACATAAGCTGATTTAGCAAAATTGTCAACTATTTCATTGCCTTTTATTCCCGAATGACCCTTAATCCCAGCAATTGTTACATTTACTCCTAATTGTGTAATTTCAAACAGAGTTTTAAGTATATTCAATTCAATGTGGTTTATGTGTTTGACTGTTTGAATGTTACTTAATCTGTCCACCACGCTTTTACTGACAGTAAATATAACATAATTGCTAGTTGGATTCAGTAGTAAATACTGAACAGCAAACATTACTGCTATCATTTCTGCTGTGTATATTGAGCATTCAATAGGTAGGCTAAATTGATGACGGTAATTTTTATTTTCGTGGAATACTGCACAGGTTCCATTTGCGTCTTTTGACCCATCGGTAAATATGTACTGAAAATTTGACCATTTTTCTCTAATAAGTATATCAAACATATTTGGCGGTAAATGTGAGTTTAAATAACATGTTTTAACCTTGTTAGAAAATAATGTTTTTGTCATTGCACTGTAGTAAGGCGGAATTTGGCTTTTATAGATAACTTCACTGTACTTTACCGTACTTAGATAACTTTCTACCAAAGGTATAGATTTTTTAGTTCTCCAGTACCTATGAGTGAGGTCTAAAACTGATAGCTCATGTAGATCTTGAAGGTATTTACATTTTTTGGACAGAATTCGAGTTGTAAATTTATCACTGAGAAATTGGCGGCGTAAATGCAATGGAGGTTCCACTGCTTCATTTTCCATTATTTGGACTGGAGTGGATTTTAAATAACCTAGGCATAATCTTAAGCATTTATTTTTTTGAATTTCAAGTTTATTTAGAAGTGTATTGGTCGCTGATCCAAATAAATGACAGCTTTAGTCGAGAATGGGTCTGATCATGTTACGGTAAAACATCAAAGCAATATTTGGATCTGCTCCCCAATTTGTTTTACAAAAAGCTCTTAAAGTATTTATTGAGTTTTCTGATTTTTTAACAATATGATGAATGTGATCTTTCCAAGACAATTTCCTGTCTAGATAGGTACCAAGATACTTAACACAGCTTTTAATTGGAAAATTAAATTTTCCAACGTTAAGATTGCCTTGTGGAACTCTACGCTTTTTTGTAAAGTAACACACCTCAGTTTTTGTGTCAGAAATTGATAATCCTACTTCTTCGTAGCACTGATTTACGATTTCTAATGCGACTTTTAAATTATCCTCACATCTACTTAACAATTTTCCTTCTGTATATAAAACAACATCATCAGCATATTGAAGAATTTTTGTATTGTTGGGTATACTAACTTCAAGATCTATGTTGTACAGGATGTATAAAATCGGGCTTAAAATACTCCCCTGTGGCAATCCAATATTAGTTAGTCGAGGATATGAAAATTCATCATTATTAGTTTTTAAATAAGTTAATCTGTTGGAATATAAAGATTTTAAAAAGAGAGCAAATGAATTAGGTATTCCAATATACAACATTTTTTGTAAAGAATGTCTAAATTAACATTATCAAAAGCAGCGGAAATGTCAAGGAACGCAGCTGCTGTAGACTTATTTCTTGTAAAGTTAAGTTGAATTGACGTAACTAGAGCTGCAGTTGCATCTTGAGTAGACCTAGACTTGCGAAAACCATATTGGGATCTTGGAAGTATACCATCGTGTTCTAACCAATGTTCAAATCTATTTTTAATTATTCTTTCGAATGTTTTTAAAAGACATGAAGACAAGGAGATAGGTCGGTAAGAATTTGGATCACGGTCTGGTTTGCCAGGTTTTTTAATAGGAATTATCAGGTATTCTTTCCAACTATTTGGTACTGGTATCTTATTTGTCCAAATATTGTTGAAAATGTTTAGTAGTGAAATTTTATGTTCGATTGGTAAGTTGTACAACAGCGAATATGACACATTGTCTATACCTGGAGAAGTATTATTTCTTTGTTCAAGGGCTCGATGCAATTCCCATAGATGAAAATTTTCGTCAAAATTGTGGTTTTGTCTGGATACTGTAAAAATATAAAAATACTGTTTTACAGTAAAAGAAAAAGAAAAAAGGCTAAATGATACTTCTGGCATTTATCTGTATAATTTGTCACTTCTGTCAAGTGGTATCAGACAGGCATGCATTCTATCCCCGCTATTATTCAATAACTATTCTGATATAATTTTCAAGCGGGCTTGGCAAGATAAAGATTATGGAGTGAAAATCAATGTTGAACTCATCAATAATCTTAGATACGCTGACGACAATGTTATTTTATGCGGCAATCTACAGGGCATTCAAGAGTTATTGGGTTGAGTAACCACGACAGGAAGAGAAATGAGTCTAAAAATGAATGCTTCTAAGACAAAATTATACAGAGTCACTCACTTTAAATAGCTGCGATGATACACTACAGACCAACTAGACCGAAGTGAAGAGACCAAATGCAGAATTCAAGCAGCTCGCAAAACATTTCTAAAAATGAAATCATTCTTCTGTAATCCCAGACGAAACCTAAAATTACAAAATTACGTCAACGAATGTAGTCCAGAGAAATATGGATTTTCTCAGGACACTGAAATATCCAGGTATTTAGATGACTATTTATTTAGTTATTGTAGACCAAGTAGTCTGGCTATAGAACAGTTTTGTCACTGATATGTAAGTACAAACCTATTATTAATAACTTTATGTGTATTTGATCATATACCATCTGGTCAAAACTCCATCAACCCTTAACCACTTAAGGGGATGGGTACGTATCTTCGGCTGCAATGGTAGTTAAATGGGGATTCATTTTTTTTTCGAATCCTGAGAAAACTAATACGTATTATTGAAAAATTTAAATGCAGAATGAAATATTACGTTCTTTCTTCTACGAAAGAGAAAATGTAGTGTGATTTTTAATTTCACATATCTCATTCAAAAGAAACTTTTTATTCATTGTAAGGGACTTTCGGCCCTCGGCAATAAAGTAATCTTTCATTCTGCGTTTAAATTTTTGAAAAATATTTATTAGTTTTCTCAGGATTCGAAAAAAATGATTACATTTAAAATACATTGAAAACTTTGACAGGCGTCAAAATGTTCCTTTCCTCGGATTGATGGTAGTATATACAGTGTAGGCCAAAGAAAACAGTCCACCTCGATATTTGGCAGTATTTGTTAGATTTTAAGGAAATGAAGAAACAGGTCGATTTTTGATCTAAGAGGGACACATTTTTACGGTACATACATGTCATTTGTCAACCCCCTCCCTTCCACTTCCCCCCTTATTTTTAAATAGGGAATAGGGGTCGTGTGCTAGCTCATCTGAAAGGTTATTTAATTCTCTATTCACTAATATTAATAATGACAAAATTATTTATACAGGGTGTCCAAGAAAATTATTTTGCATTAAATTAATTAACACAAAAAAAGAATGCATGTAATTTATTTAACTCAAAATACATTCTACTGCTGACATAAAACAGAAAAAAATGTTTATTTGATAAATAAACATTGTTTGTTGCTTAAATTCAATATTCAACCTACCAAGAGGCAGATGGGTGGCAGCTTGAACATTGAAATTAAGTGAAAAGCAATGTTTATTTCTCAAAAAACATTTTTCTTTTTTGTGTGAGCAGTAGAATGTATTTTGAATTAAATAAATTACATACATTCTTCTTTTTGCGTCAATTAATTTAATTCAAAATCATTTTTCTTGGACACTTCTTCTTCTTCTTTAAGTACCGTACCCAAATTTTTAGGCGTGGGTAGCTTCCATAACAATTTGCCGATATCGTTCTCGATCTTGTGCGGCATGTAACAATTGATCTGCCTATAAGCCAGTCCATTGACGAAGGTTTCAGAGCCATGAATATTTCTTTCGACCAATTCCTCTTTTTCCGTCGATCTTTCCATTGAGTATTAACTGCAGCATCCTGTATCTGCTACCTCCCATTATATGCCCCAGATATTCAAATTTTCTCTTTTTTATCATCTTCATTAAGTCACCTTCGCCTTGACCTACTCTGTTTAAGACTTCTCTGTTTGAAATGCGTTGAACCCAATATATTCTGAGCATTCTACGATACGACCACATCTCAAAGGCTTCTAATTTGTTCATCATGTTAACCTTCATGATCCAGGTTTCACATCCATATAGTAATACAGGATACACATAACATTTTAGGAACTTGATTCTTAGTTGTAAGTTCAGCTGAGAGTTGCTCAGAATAGATCTAAGTTTCATAAATGCTCCTCTTGCAATTTATATACGAGTTTTAATTTCTTCATCCGGATTTAGTGTCTCGTTTATCCAACATCCTAGGTATTTAAAATGGTTAACTTTTGTTATTGATTCATCACTGACAATTAGTTGCATAGGGCCGACGTCTTGTTTACTAACCACAAGTAACTTTGTCTTTGTTGCATTTATGTTAAGTCCGTTATTGGAGCATTCTCTAGTGACTCGATCAATAAGGAATTGAAGATCTTCGATATTTTCAGCCATGATCGCGGTGTCGCCTGCATATCTGATGTTGTTAATAGTTTCTCCCCCGATTCGAACTCCACATTGTCCTTCCAAGGCTTCCAAGGATTAAAAATTATTTCTGAGTATACGTTAAACAAAGTTGGGGATAACACACAACCCTGTTTGACACCTCTTTGAATGCAAATTTTGTCTGTTTCTTTGCCGTCTACCAGAATAGAAGCTTCTTGATTCCAATATAGATGTTGTAAAAGTCTCAGATCTTTATCATCTATTCCAATCATTTCTAGATATTCAAACAACCTATCATGTTGAACTCCATCAAACGCCTTCTCAAAATCTATAAAGCAGACGTAAATTGATTTCTGTACTTCCCATGATCGTTAAAGTAATGTCAACATTGAGAACAAAGCTTCCCTTGTTCCCAATCCTTCTCTGAAACCGAATTGTTTGTTTCCCATTGTCTCTTCACATTTCTGCTTGATTCTATTAAGAATTGTCTTAAGAAGTAGCTTGAGAGAGTGGCTCATGAGACTAATTAGTCTAAAGTCTTTACATGATGATGTATTAGGTTTTTTTGGGAGTGGAATAAATGTAGACTCCAACCATATCTGTGGCATCATTCCAGTCTCGTATATATGGTTATAAATGTTTGTTAATTGTGAGACATTGTCGTCATCCAGAAGTTTGAGCCAGTCTGATGGTATTTGGTCAGGGCCTGGAGATTTTCCATTTTTGCTCTGTTTGATGGCTTTCTCTACTGCCGCTTTTAAAATACTAGGACCAGTATTCGTATACTTTGTGGTGTTAAGTGGTGGCCTCGTATCCAGGAAGAGCTCTTTTATATAGTTAGTCCATTCTTCCTTTTTTTCATCCAAGTCGAGAATTATTTTACCTTTGGAGTTTCTCATAAAGTGAGGAGTTCTTTTTCTCTGAGTATAGGTAATTTCTTTAAGCTTTTTATGTATATTAAACTCGTCATGTTTTCTTTGTAGTTCTTCCATTTCACATCTTTGTTCCATCCAGTCCTCTTTTGCTCGCTTAACCTCGTATCTTATTTGTCGATATATCTCTCTATACCGAATCTCGTCTTTGTTTTTCCAATTTCTTCTTTGTTGAATAAGGTCTAGTATTTTATCGGTCATCCAATCCTTTTTCTTTATTGGGTCTTTTTCTGGTTTCAAAACTTCGTTTGCTATGGTGACCAGGGCGGAATTCATGATATCTAGATTTCTTGGACACCCGTATAAATAATAATGGCAATGTTAATATTACTGAATAGAGAATTGAATAACCTTTCAAATGAGCTGGCACACGACTCCTATTCCCTATTTAAAAATAAGGGGTGCGAGAAGTGGAAGAGAGGGGGTTGACAAATGAAATATGTATGTACCGTAAAAATGTGTCCCCCTTAGATCAAAAATCGACCTGTTTCTTCATTTCCATAAATCTGATGAATACTCCCAAAAATGGAGGTGGACTGTTTTCTTTGGCCCACACTGTATTATATTACATTAAGCAATTTTCATCAGATTGGTCACTCCTTATGGCAAAATGTCTCAATATACATTCTATAGACTACGAAATTCAATACTCTACAGTTGTTTTGCTTTATTGTATGTATTTTAATTTAAATCAAGACATAGTTGTTTTTGTACATATATGTACATTTTGTCTTTTGTGATTTTAGCTTGTAGTTTGTAATTGTAAAGACTTTATGTACTGGGCCTGATGATGAGGTAGAAATTGTAAGCCTCGAAACCGGTTGCCCCATGATTTTGTAACAACTACTAAAAATACAAACTTTAAGATTGCGAGTATTGACTCATTTTTTATATCCAATAGTTTATGTGCATTACTTAGCTTTTTAATGGAGTGCAAAAAGTCGAAAAAATCGCGTTTTTTGCACTAAATTGTTAATAATTAAAAAAAGGACGCAAACTCTAGGCAGGAAACATGTAGGTTTTCATTATATTGGTCTATAATAACTAAAACAGTTGTTAGCTACCTGGATATTTCAGTGTTCCGAAGATGGTCTATTTCTTGCTTATTTCCCTGGAGTAATCTTGCTTATTTCCCTGGAGTAATGATTAAATGTTATATTTGGTTAGTGTTGTTATATGGCACCCAGAGATGAACTACAAAGGCTGATACCACTGGCGACGCGTGACTTTTTCTAAAGTGTTACCAAAACCAGATTCAAAAACTCTTATTTAAAAAAATGAAGATATGGCTAAATGTATATATAACTTCAACTTCAATAATATCATTTGGTATATCACTTGAAACTCTCGAAAAAACAGTTAATGTTTCTAGATGTTGGAAAAATTTTTGATCTTTTTTGGCAATTAATGTTAACAATTCCCTGTAATTGCCTCGAATGTCAGAGCCGTCGCCCTCAAAATGACCACGAAACGCTAATTCTTGTTTGGCCAAAAAACATACGGTATCTATTATAAGTGAGCTAAGGATATACCTATCTATTTTTTAACAAAGTCATTATTTTTAGCAATATTTGCTTTAAAAGCTTGATTAAGAGAACTTTCGATTCTTGTTTTGCCAAACTGAATCAAATTGGGTATACATCTTACATGTAGGTAACAGAGAAATTTCATGTCTCTTTGCTAAAACTCTAAAACTATTTAAATCGTGAACCTGGTCCAGCCATTTTTCTGTAGAAACCAGAAGACATGGCCAACAATGCAGTATATTTTTCTTGCAACCACATAACCAAGGATTTCCACTGTACCAACTAAATTTAAAACATCGAACTACTTTTTTTGATTCCTTTTTTAAGTTGTTTAAAATAGGTCTTTCATTTTCAATAATCTCATTTTTTTTTCTTCAATCAGAATTACTTTTCAAGTAGTTGATCGATTACGCAGCGATACTCATCCATGGTGAACTGCACGCACACTTTTTATAGGTACTGTAACCAAATTTAAATCTGGTAACAGCTCTACTGATATACACAGCGCGCTTACGCCCGTCGCTCCTTCAAAATTTTCAGACACTAGCCGGTCACGAGCCGTCCGAGCGACAGCGAGATAACCTTTCATTGTAACTGTAACCACAAATGAGACTGGTAACGGAATATAATAAAGTACAACTGAGTCACATAAACTCGCCAATATTTTCGTGTGTCTACGAGTAGTTGGCTATTTACTGAATTAGGTACTATTAACACATAGTATAATAATATATTTCTATTGGTAAAAATATAGACAAATGGAATTATTCATCGTCATAAAATATTTATTTGCAAGATTTTTAACTGTTACCAATGGTAACAGTGGTTACATGGACGCTTCGCCAGTGGCTGATACGATCAATTGCCCAGATGTATTTGATATGTGGTTGCATGGAAGTATGCTCCGAATACCCAATACCCTGGAAAACTATACAAACTAATACAGCTGTGTTCAATAGAGTAAATGCCGTTCGTGAGCTACTGGAAACTATTAAATAAGAAAAATTTCATAGCTTGGGCATGTTCATGAAAGGTAAAGTAAAATTTTAAAGCAGCAGATGTCATGGCTCAAGAATTCTCGATTGGACAGGAACACGCAGTGTGAAATAACTATTCCGATTAGCTGAATACCGTGAACAACTCGCCAATGGCATTTGCCAAAGTTAGGGGGACCCAATCCACCTAAAGAAGAAGCTTGATTTTAAATTGAACTTTTAATTCAATAGTTTCACAAAAATAAGTAATAACTATTATGAATAACATTATCCACTATTTGGCTAATAAGTGCTAAAATTAAATTTGGCGATTATTTTTTCTCATCTACTGTAATTTTTTTAAATTTCCTATAATTGTGTGGTCCTGGCACCAAAATTCTACTCTTCAGAGTTGGGAATACTGCACATACTCTGTATACTGCAGAATGTTTTCTTTTTGCAACTGTGTTCAGTGGCGTAACAAATTCCGTCGCCCCCCCCCCCGCAGAATTGGAAATGGGGCCCCCTTTAAAAAATTACTAAATGCGACATGTGTAACAAATACCTATATGTATGTGTTACAGTCCAGTAAATCAACGTAAAATATGGCGATACCGTGTAATTTTCAGTGTCACCACCGAATTGGTCAACTCAAGACTTTTCGAGTTATTTATAAGAAAAAATGTTTATTGTTCAACAAAAAAACGCGTTTTAAACGATTTTTCGCAAATAGTTCAAAGAGTAAGTATTCGATCGAAAAGAATATTGTTAGCAAAAATGTATCTAGCTTATAAAAAAAATTAAACAAAAATGAAGTCTATCGACTCAGTAAAAGAAAAATTGTAGCTCTTGAAAAGTTTTTCGTAATCGTCAAATTCCAAATCGAATATTTCAACGTGAAATAACCAAAAAATGAAATACTTTTCGGGGAAATTAATTAGAACTTTGTTAAAGTGTTTAAAAGAAGCTTTATTTTTTACAAAACTTTCTAGCATCAAAACTAAACCAGTTACGCTCAAAATACAGTTAATCCCATTTTTTGGTCAAATTTTTTTTAAAATCTCCCCCTATTTAGCACCCCAAATGAAACTAATCATTATCGCTTTACAAATTACTTAACTTTTTTATATGACCTGTAAGTTTCACCGGATCAAAGTTTTTAAACCGGGTTCTAGTTGAAAGGGCTTGAACAAGTCACTAATCATGAGTATATGCAAATTTTAAACAGCCATATTTTAACCAATTTTTGTCTTACAGAAAACAAAATAAAGTAAAAATATTTATAAAAGCAAGACCTAAATTTCTTTACTCTTTGAGATTATTCGTATCACTAATAATTTTTAAGTTATTTTGAAAAAAAGGCATTTTTCCAAAATAAAAAAACTTTACTATGAAACCAAATTTTTTCAAAAATAAGAAATTCGAACCGGTCAACCTTACAAATCATATAAACAATAAATATTTAAAGTAAATGGTAAAGCGCTAATGATAAATTTTATTTGGGGTGCGAAATAGGGTAGATTTCCACGATTTTTTTTTTACCAAATAAGGGGCCAACTTTATTTTGAGCGTAACTCTTATAGTTTTGGTGCTAGAAACTTTTATAAAAAATAAAAATAAAGCTTTTTTTTAAACATTTAAAAAAGTTTTAATGAGTTTTTCTCGAAAATTGCTTCATTTTTTGGTTGTTTTAGGTTGAAGTATACGATTTGGAATTAGACGAATAAGAATAATTTTTCATGAGCTTCAACTGTGCTTTTACTGTGTCGATAGACTTCATGAATAAGTACACAATTTTTTTGTATCTTATAAGCTACATTTTTCCTACAAATATTTTTTCGATATCTAATATTTAATTCGATAAATACTTATTTTTATAATTTAAAAAATAAACATTTTCACTCGCAAATGACTTGAAAAGTATTAACATAGATAAAGAAACTATATAGAACAAAAGTTGCTTATAATTAGTCAATTTATACATTTCCAGACTTATTTTAAACGTATGTTTTTCACCCCAAGAAGGGGTGTCACCCCCCGAAGTAAAAGGAACCAACGGCATAAATCCAACTTTGAAGTGGAGTGTAACTAGAACCCAAATGCAAATTGTCAAGCAAATACGTCCGTCGTGACGCTGATAATTTCACTCCAAAATTGTCATTTACTGATCTATTGGTGTATTCATGCATTGTTTATGACGACTTACATTTTTCATCTTTATTGGTATAGAATAAAATAGAACAAAAATTACTAAATAATTACATTAGTATTATTCTATGAGATGAATGATGAACAACTTTCTTCGTGCACTATCTACTATCAGCGAATATATCTACAATTTTATTAATTCCGATGGACAACTTCATTTTCAATACTGCACTGCTTAAAAAACGTATTTATGCAAATAATATATTTAACAACACATTTTTACACATATTAGACAACAAGATGGGGCCCCCCGTAAGCTTGATGCCGCGGAGGCCTCTGTTACGCCTCTGGATAATTGTATCGAAATACTAAACGTAGGAAAAGATTGAAGAGAAAACCCATTTATAGATTTAGAAATATTGTTCTAAAATTCGGCAAATTACAATTCTCAAATCTTTCAATAGCCACGTACAAAGCTACAAAGCATTATAGTTTATTTTCGTCAGCCATAAAAGTTCGTGAGACCGGAAAGGATTAGTTTCTAGATATGAGATGATTCACTTGCCGAATAAGCCTATTTAGAAATTTACGTTTATAAATTTAAACACACAAAGTAAAATCATATACCTATAACACATTTTTACATAATATTAGACGACAAGATGGGGCCCTTGTCGATTGGGCCCCCCCCTCGCAAGCTTCACGCTGCGGGGGCTTCTGTTACGCCCCTGACTGTGTTGCATTTTAAATTGAATAAACATCAGTTTCATTCAAACACTCCTTGTATAAACGTAAAACAACTAAAAATTTCAAATATGTGTAAGATGTGGTATTTCAGATTTTTATGATCCACTTGAGCAGGTGTTGTTTTCGTACTACTTATTTTTATGGATGGATAATAGATGTCATCTTGTTGTGTTTATCTTGTCCCTACCAGCATTTAAGATGTTTTGCATAGTTATTTAAACGGTTGGCTGCCATTCAGTCCACGTCCATGTCTCTTTACGTACCCCGTTGAATTTATTTCCATTTTAATTCACAGATACAGAAAAGATTACCGAGATAATCTATGTAGGATGAGGTCAGAAGCAATTAAAATCCATACATATTAGTTACATTTTAGAACCGCTTGCTAGAGCTGTAAAAACAAAATAAATATAAAATATCGACGTTGGGCATTCTTTTATTAGCTATTAATTTTCATAAATTCTTTAACACAACGGGTTATTGGATATTAAAGACCCATAAAGGCATTTGAAAACGGTGACACTAGTTTAATTTTATTATATACCTGAATAGAGGCGAGCTTGAGCTTGTCTCTCGCTTAATGTAAGACCGAAATGCGTGGCAGATTATAAACCACGGATACGATTATGATAACGATTAAATCCTAGTTTATTTGTATTGTTATTATTATTGTTCGCTTCTAAGCCATATAATCCTCCCGTAAACCTGTTTACTGAGTTATGGCCAGTCCAAGCGAGTTATAGTTAGAGCCAACTCGAAGATAGCTCGTTTAAAATGGTTTTCGAATGAAATTAATATTCCTCTTTCTACTAATAAAATTATTGTAATGATACATTGTTTTCTGGCTTTAAAAATAATAATAAAAGATGGAGAATTAAACTGAATGGTTCAAAATCAGTGCATGTCAATTTCACCTATAAAAGAGAGCGATATCAGCTCATTAGAATAGATAACATCCACGTCCCTGTTGCAGATTCTGCAAAATACCTAGGATTACATTTGGATAAGAGCCTACGTTGGAAACTCCATATGGAAAAAAAGAGAGATGAACTCAACTTAAAATTTAGAAAGATGTACTGGATGCTTCATAGGAATTCAAAACTATCCATTGATATCAAATTACTGATTTATAAGCAAATTCTCAGACCAGATATAAATCTAAATAGGGAAATTCAAACGGAAGAAATAAAAAGAAGAAGAAAGTTGGCAGCATGGGCAGCATTCGGCAAACTAAACTATATACTCAGAAATCAGCAAATTCAACTACATCTTAGATCTAAAATTTTTGATGCATGCGTTATTCCGATATTAACATATGGGGCACAAACATGGACAATCACAAAAAAGAATATGAACATACTCAGAGTCACTCAACACGCGTTGAAAAGAGCAATGATTGGCATATCACTTAAGGACAGGAAAAAAACACATGGATAAGACAGAAAACCAAAGTCACCGACGAGGTACAAAAATCATTAAAATTGAAATGGGAATACGCTGGTTATGTAGCTAGGAACGATCTAAACAAATGGCACAGAACAATTCTAACCTGGAGATCATACCAACACAAAAGCTCCAGAGGCAGACCTCCTATGAGATGGACAGGTGATCTGAAACGAACTGCCGGGGAAAACTGGCTACAAGTAGCGTACAACAAAAAACAATGGAAAGGAAGACTTGAGGAGGCTTATGTTCAGATGTGGACTTAAATGGCTAGACGAAGAACTCAGACCAGTATCGGCATAATACAAAGCAGTAATACAAACGTTTCAAAATAAGGTGCTAAGGACCTGCGTTGATGCTCCATGGTACGTAAAAAATACTCATCCACCGACATCTGAAGATGGAAACAGTGGAACAAACAAAAATAATAACCAAATGTGCCAGCAGACATGAACAACGTCTACTTCAAAATGTGAATATTACATTTCAATACCGCAGATATAGAAATAAGGCTCAAGAGGACAAAACCCTTCGAGCTAGTGAAGTGAAAAAAAGTTAGTGTACCTAAAAGCAGAGCATTTTGTGAGTCTTATATACTTTTGAGATAAAACTATCCACCTTAAATAACTTTTTCCACCTACCTCTACCGAAAGTATACTTTTCCGGACCTGATTGTAGAGAGCAAAGTTGTACTTTTCCTCCCTAGGGAGGAAAAGTAAAAGTGACGTCATGGTATTTCATTCATGAAATATAACTTATTGACGCCCTGTACAATATCTATTTTCTATTACGTAAGTTCTATACATTTTAACGTTTATTTATAAGTATTTTGCATTGTATTTTGCAGAATGGTAAAAAACAGTAAATTGTAATTTTGATTTAACAATGTTTACATTAATAATTTTACTTATATTTGACAGTTGACAGTTACATTGTACCTACTTGTTAGTTTTAGTTTTAATAAATTTTGTTGGTTAGTTACATAAATAAATTAAGTAAAAATGAAAAATTACTTGTTATGAATTTGAGAAAGGTGGAAAAACCATATGTATAACATGGGAGTAAAGTGCCTTTTCCTCCTTTGAATGATTACTGCCCTCCGCTACGCGTCAGGCAGTACACTTCATTCTCGGGAGGAAAAGTAGGACTTTCCTCCCATGTTATACAAATAGCTATTAAACCACTGATGTTTAGGAAAAGCGCAAAAACACGTCAAATAATATTTGAAGAGGGAAACATTATGCCATATTTAAGCTTGCTGGGAAAGGCACCCTCTCACCCCCCGTACCATCCCTTCTCATTTTTTTAATTACTACCAACTTTATTTATTTGATATTTGGATTCTCCTCGTTGTACTGATTTCAAAAATGTATAACACATGATGCTTATAGTGATTAGTTTATGAGAAAAATAAATATAAAAGCAAGAAAACTGGATTGAAAAAATAGGTTTTAACAATTTTATTACAAATATTTAGAATTAACATTTCACCAAATACCAAAAGTTCATACAATATCAATTTATTGTTTAATAGCTATATACTATTTTATGGAGGTGAATGGCAGTCATTTTGAACAATTTTATTGTAAAAAATTTTGGTAGTGAAATGTTCATTCTACGGCCTAAGGGCCCGTTTTTCAGTGCTGGGTTAACCTATTTAGTTTTTGGTCACCGAAATATTCATGTTTAATCAGTTTTTCAGTACTAGGTTAGAGCTTAAACTCGTTTAAGTTAACTTGCGCATGGATGCAGTGAATGCACCATGTTTATTTTTTTTTGAGTAGCTGCCTGACAGAAGAGATTAGTTGGGTTATGTTATTTTGTTTCATCGCGGGAAGTATTCTAATACATACCTCATTATTATAAGGAAATTATTATTATCGAAATTATAAATTATTATCGTTATTATATAGGAAAGAATTATAAGGAAATATATTTAAATATAACTGTAACACTATGTTTACACTTACTGTAACAGGATTTTACGCATAATTCCTAGTAATATTTTAAAAAGATTATTTTATATTAAATTTGTCTACACAGCAAAATAATTATTTATAAAACAGTCGGACTCTATATTTCCTGGTCAATCTGTTCAAATATTGATAAGACCGTGGTCTTTGACAAACAAAATCGGAAAAAAAGTCTAAATCGTCCCAGTAATTGTAGGTAATTCCCTTTTGTTATAAAACCGAGGTAGACGTTATGAACTAATAGTATGATAATAATATTGATCCAAAAGATGGGATAACCCAGACATCCAAAGTGAAAGTTCTCCTCCAACACCAAATTGTTCTATATGGTCCACATAATGTTCAGAAAAAAGTCACACCATTTTTTGAGCGTCGGGTTTGGGGGGGGGGGAGAGGAGGGAGAAATCGGTAAATTCGTAGTTTTTTGCGTTTTTCGTCAATATTTCTAAAACTATGCGGTTTAGCATGAACAACCTTCTATACAAAAATGTTCTAAATTAAATTTGAAATAAAAAAGGTACAATGCATAATCCTTCTAAAATGAACGGTTCCAAAGTTACAGAGGTAGTATAGTATAATTGGTCCAAAAAAAGGCCTAACCCAGACATCACAAAATAAAAGTTTTCCTCCAACACCAAATTGTTCTATATGGTCCACATATGGTTTAGTAAAAAGTTACACCATTTTGAGCGTCCGGTTTGGGGGGGGGGGGGGAGATGGGGAAGAAGTCGGTAAATTAGTAGTTTTTTTACGTTTTTCGTCAATATTTCTAAAACTATGCTTTAGCGTAAACAATATTCTATACAAGAATGTTCTACATAAAATTTAAAACAAAAAAGGTCCTATATACCTCGTCCAATTTACTTACCGTTGCACGTCATCCGCGCCATAGCCTGTGACACGATACCAACACGAAATATTTAGGCGGTGGGTGTGTTCTTTTTTAGAATCAAAATGATTCTAAAGGGGAACACACCTACCGCCTAGATATTTCGTGTTGGTATCGTGTCACAGGCTATGGCGCGGATGGCGTGCAACGGTAAGTAAATTGGACGAGGTATACATAATTGTTATAAAGTCAACGGTTCCAGAGTCAGGAGGGTGAAAATTGGAGGTTTTCGATACTTTTTATATTTTTTGGGCAATTGATGATGATTTTGGGTGGTAAGGTTGACGTTTCTTCAAGGGCTTATCACTAACATACCATCGGCCACTGAAATAGCAAATTTGATTTATAAAACCCAATCCTGGTAAAGAAAATCAGTAGGAAATTGCCCAAAAAATATAAAAAGTATCGAAAACCTCCACTTTTCACCCTCTGTAACTCTGGAACCGTTAATTTTATAACAATTATGTATAGGACCTTTTTTGTTTTAAATTTTATGTAAAACATTTTTGTATAGAAAATTGTTTACGCTAAAGCATAGGTTTAGAAATATTGACGAAAAACGTAAAAAAAACTACTAATTTACCGACTTCTCCCCCATCTCCCCCCAAACCAAACGCTCAAAATGGTGTAACTTTTTACTGAACAATATGTGGACCATATAGAACAATTTGGCATTGGAGGAAAACTTTTACTTTGGATGTTTAGGTTAGGCCTTTTTTTGGACCAATTATACTATACTACCTCCGTAACTTTGAAACCGTTCATTTTAGAAGGATTATGCATAGGGCCTTTTTTATTTCAAATTTAATGTAGAACATTTTTGTATAGAAGGTTGTTTATGCCAAATCGTATAGTTTTAGAAATATTTACGAAAAACGTAAAAAACTACGAATTTACCGATTTCTCCCCCCTTCAATTCAAATTCAAATCACTTTCTGATAGGTCTTGTGCTTAAAATGCTCTTTACTATTTCTATATAAATTATCAATGGGGTGTTTTCTGTAACATTTCCGTTAAATTTAAGAGGCCTCTAAAATTTAACTTTTAACGGTCCTCTAAAACTTTTAGGTTAGTCATTCTGTAAACACATATTATAGAGGACCGCTAAAATAATATTATTTTAGAGGAATCCTCTAAAAGGTTTTGGAACAAATACGGCAACGTCGCACGTTGGTCGTTTTGAACTACTTTTAACCTAGAAATTGACCGAAAACTGACTGTCAGAGGCCAAAAACCTTAAGAAGATATTAGAACCTTAGAAAATATTTATTTAATATTGAATTATTTTTTAGTAAAACTCATATTTTCCAATTAAACATTTTTATTTATAAAGTTCTACATTAAAATATTGCTGAAAAATTGCAGATCTTATTTCTTCTCCCCTTCGACACTAATTTTGGTCAAATGGTCTATTTTCAATAACATTAAGGTCATCTTATTAATCTGCATCTGGTTATAAACCTTCTGAAACTTTATCTTTGTAAACATTTGGTACGTTTTAATGTTCCACAATAACTTTAAATAATTTTACCTGCATTAATAGGATTTAATTGCTTTGACAAACATCTTTGACTTCCAACACTTTTTCAATAACATTTCTAGGTACTTAGGTAGGTACCTACTTCCTTTGAAATGGTAATTGTAGTTACTTTCAGGTCAATTACTTTGTGTTTATGTTGTAATCTGAAATCAGCTCTACAAAAAGAAACAAAAATTTGAATTTTGTTACATACTTATAGGTGTAGTAGTGTGTCAATTGTAAAGTAAAATGAGACATATCTTTCATTATTATTTATTAAGTACTTCTTCACCAAATACATTATAAAAAGAGGTACCTTAAGCTAGCATGGCCACATGAGCAAAACCCAATTTAACCTATGCCATAATTTTTCACAAATTTTTCACTAATTTATTACCACCCTAATAATTTTTCACCCCTGAACCCCACTTCAGGAGAGATGTCACGCTAGCTTAATATTCAAGCTAGCAAAATTCTCGATAAAACGGCATTGCATGAGCGGAATCCAATTTAACCTATGCAATAATTTTTCACCCATGTTAAACTAATTTATTACCACCCTAATAATTTTTCACCCCTTAACCCCGCTTCAGGAGAGATGTCATGCTAGCTTAATATTCAAGCTAGCAAAATTCTCGATAAAACGGCATTGCATGAGCGGAATCCAATTTAACCTACACTATAATTTTTCACCCATGTTAAACTAATTTATTACCACCCTAATAATTTTTCACCCCTTAGCCCCGCTTCAGGAGAGATGTCACGCTAGCTTAATATTCAAGCTAGCAAAATTCTCGATAAAACGGCATTGCATGAACGGAATCCAATTTAACCTATGCAATAATTTTTCACCCATGTTAAACTAATTTATTACCACCCTAATAATTTTTCACCCCTTAACCCCGCTTCAGGAGAGATGTCACGCTAGCTTAACATTCAAGCTAGCAAAATTCTCGATAAAACGGCATTGCATAAGCGGAATCAAATTTAACCTATGCAATAATTTTTCACCCATGTTAAACTAATTTATTACCACCCTAATAATTTTTCACCCCTTAACCCCGCTTCAGGAGAGATGTCACGCTAGCTTAATATTCAAGCTAGCAAAATTCTCGATAAAACGGCATTGCATGAGCGGAATCCAATTTAACCTACACTATAATTTTTCACCCATGTTAAACTAATTTATTACCACCCTAATAATTTTGTACCCCTTAGCCCCGCTTCAGGAGAGATGTCACGCTAGCTTAATATTCAAGCTAGCAAAATTCTCGATAAAACGGCATTGCATGAGCGGAATCCAATTTAACCTATGCAATAATTTTTCACCCATGTTAAACTAATTTATTACCACCCTAATAATTTTTCACCCCTTAGCCCCGCTTCAGGAGAGATGTCACGCTAGCTTAATATTCAAGCTAGCAAAATTCTCGATAAAACGGCATTGCATGAGCGGAATCCAATTTAAACTATGCAATAATTTTTCACCAATTTTTCACTATCTTATTACCACCCTCATAATTTTTCACCCCTTAACCCCACTTCAGGAGAGATGTCACGCTAGCTTAATATTCAAGCTAGCAAAATTCTCGATAAAACGGCATTGCATGAGCGGAATCCAATTTAACCTATGCAATAATTTTTCACCCATGTTAAACTAATTTATTACCACCCTAATAATTTTTCACCCCTTAGCCCCGCTTCAGGAGAGATGTCACGCTAGCTTAATATTCAAGCTAGCAAAATTCTCGATAAAACGGCATTGCATGAGCGGAATCCAATTTAACCTATGCAATAATTTTTCACCCATGTTAAACTAATTTATTACCACCCTAATAATTTTTCACCCCTTAACCCCGCTTCAGGAGAGATGTCACGCTAGCTTAACATTCAAGCTAGCAAAATTCTCGATAAAACGGCATTGCATAAGCGGAATCAAATTTAACCTATGCAATAATTTTTCACCCATGTTAAACTAATTTATTACCACCCTAATAATTTTTCACCCCTTAACCCCGCTTCAGGAGAGATGTCACGCTAGCTTAATATTCAAGCTAGCAAAATTCTCGATAAAACGGCATTGCATGAGCGGAATCCAATTTAACCTACACTATAATTTTTCACCCATGTTAAACTAATTTATTACCACCCTAATAATTTTTCACCCCTTAGCCCCGCTTCAGGAGAGATGTCACGCTAGCTTAATATTCAAGCTAGCAAAATTCTCGATAAAACGGCATTGCATGAGCGGAATCCAATTTAACCTATGCAATAATTTTTCACCCATGTTAAACTAATTTATTACCACCCTAATAATTTTTCACCCCTTAGCCCCGCTTCAGGAGAGATGTCACGCTAGCTTAATATTCAAGCTAGCAAAATTCTCGATAAAACGGCATTGCATGAGCGGAATCCAATTTAAACTATGCAATAATTTTTCACCAATTTTTCACTAATTTATTACCATCCTCATAATTTTTCACCCCTTAACCCCACTTCAGGAGAGATGTCACGCTAGCTTAATATTCAAGCTAGCAAAATTCTCGATAAAACGGCATTGCATGAGCGGAATCCAATTTAACCTATGCAATAATTTTTCACCCATGTTAAACTAATTTATTACCACCCTAATAATTTTTCACCCCTTATCCCCGCTTCAGGAGAGATGTCACGCTAGCTTAATATTCAAGCTAGCAAAATTCTCGATAAAACGGCATTGCATGAGCGGAATCCAATTTAACCTATGCAATAATTTTTCACCAATTTTTCACTAATTTATTACCACCCTCATAATTTTTCACCCCTTAACCCCACTTCAGGAGAGATGTCACGCTAGCTTAATATTCAAGCTAGCAAAATTCTCGATAAAACGGCATTGCATGAGCGGAATCCAATTTAACCTATGCAATAATTTTTCACCCATGTTAAACTAATTTATTACCACCCTAATAATTTTTCACCCCTTAGCCCCGCTTCAGGAGAGATGTCACGCTAGCTTAATATTCAAGCTAGCAAAATTCTCGATAAAACGGCATTGCATGCGCGGACTCCAATTTAACCTATGCAATAATTTTTCACCAATTTTTCACTAATTTATTACCACCCTCATAATTTTTCACCCCTTAACCCCACTTCAGGAGAGATGTCACGCTAGCTTAATATTCAAGCTAGCAAAATTCTCGATAAAACGGCATTGCATAAGCAGAATCCAATTTAACCTATGCAATAATTTTTCACCCATGTTAAACTAATTTATTACCACCCTAATAATTTTTCACCCCTTAACCCCGCTTCAGAAGAGATGTCAGGCTAGCTTAATATTCAAGCTAGCAAAATTCTCGATAAAACGGCATTGCATGAGCGGAATCCAATTTAACCTATGCAATAATTTTTCACCCATGTTAAACTAATTTATTACCACCCTAATAATTTTTCACCCCTTAACACCGCTTCAGAAGAGATGTCAGGCTAGCTTAATATTCAGGCTAGCAAAATTCTCGATAAAACGGCATTGCATGAGCGGAATCCAATTTAACCTATGCAGTAGTTTTTCACCCATGTTAAACTAATTTATTACCACCCTAATATTTTTTCACCCCTTAACCCCGCGTCAGGAGAGATGTCACGCTAGCTTAATATTCAAGCTAGCTTTGCGGCTTCTAATAGTACTGATCATTACCTTTCCAACGCATGTCTAATTTTGAAAATCGGTTATACCATTCAAAAGTTACCGAGCTCAGAAATATGACTCAATTTCTAATTAAAAAAGGGAAAATGTTTGTGGATATGTACAAGTGTATATGTGTATAAGTGTATACAAGTGTATACACTTATATTGTATGTATCTATGTATGTATGTATGTGTGTGTGTGGATAAGTTAAACCGATCTGAATTTTTTTTCTGTGTTTGAAGAGGGGGTTAGGGCCGATTCAGAACCGGTGTAGTTTGTGATTTTTGACCACCCATAAGCCAGTTATAGGACTTGGTAGGTACAAAACGGTATATTTTTTGGGGCTATATATCTTCAGTTCAAGAATATACAGGAGAACTGCAAATACACCCAATCAATAGTGTTGATTTCAGATTTCAAATGGTCTGTGAGCTGTCAGGATCAGACATACACACGGCTCAGTATTATAGCCGAAAAACTGAAAAACTAAACTTTGAAAATTTTGGTTTTTCGACAATTACTAAAAATTTCAATCTACGAATTGCGTAAATAACTGAGCGTTTGTAGAAGGACTCTAGACGAATCTAACGATGTGTACCCCATATCCGGGAAAATTCGAATGTTTAAGTTACAGGCTTTATAAATATGACCAAATCTATTATCTATGGGAAAAAACGGGTTTCAAGCTCAATAATTCCTGTAATCAGTTAGCATACTTGACCTTAGATGCATCAGATACTACTTGTCAATACGTTTCAAACTCATGTTTAGTGATCAAAATCGGTTAAACCGTTTAGAAGTTATTGAGCTACAGAAGTATAATCCAGTTAACGATTATTCTCGAAATGGTTTATGTAGTTGTAGTGATTACGACGCTAAATTTGATCTGGCAACGGGCAATCAGAGTTTATTTACCCGCCATCCCAATATTTTTTTTCAATCTATTTCGAATAGAAAAAAATTGAGTGTAAATTCGATGGACACTAAGTCATTTGGGAGGTAATGCGACAAAGTAGACCATTTATAAAGCTTAACGTGTAATCGAGAAAAACATTGCATTCAACTTCATACATTTAATTTATAAATAACTTAACTCCCAATTGAAGAATAAAAAACCGATAAATGCCGTAAAAATGAGTGGCGCATACAATATTCCAGCTACAAAAGATCTGATATGAATATTACGTGGCGCGACAATGTATTTTCATTTCGATGCAAAACAAAATTCTAGTTTTATTTTAAAAGATTTTTCCATAATACCTATTTGCTAAATTTGAAGTAAACGCGCCACAAAAGAGTTTCAAAATTCAAACTGTATCAAAGTTAGTCTTTTGTGACGCGTTTTACTTCAAATTGAGCAAATATTATGGAAAAATCTTTTAAAATAAAACTAGAATTTTGATTTGCATCAAAATGAAAATACATTGTCGCGCCACGTAATATTCATATCAGATCTTTTGTAGCTGGAATATTGTATGCGCCACTCATTTTTACGGCGTTTAGCGGTTTTTTATTCTTGTAATTATTATTGTTATAGGACTCAATTTTCGTCTCTCAATATTTTTTAAAAGATCAGTCTAAAAAACTGATTTTTAGATTTTATCATTAATAATGAATAAAACACGAATAGGTATAATATATCTACGGACAATGAACTGATATATAAGTATAAAAGTAAAATAATTTTTAAATTAACAAGTATGTAATTTTGAATATAGCTAACACAGCCCTTTGGAACATTTATTACTTAATTTTTATAATAGGGTACCGATAATAATGCATTTTATGATACTATTCTTTCCGCATTTCAAAGTCATAAAACCACCACCCAGATGTTTACCTATTGTATCTACTACTATTGTTGTAGTAAGTGGGTCTGTATTAAAATTTATTTACTTCTATGAATAATTTTTAACCACGTTAGTATAGGAAACTTAAGATTTAAGGACAAAAAAAATCATTTTTTACAATTTTACTGTATGTACTATTGTGTTTTCAATTTATCAATCAAAAGCAAAATGAAAATTAAATTAAATTTTTTTTCAAATAACGCGGGCACATAAATTTGATACACCCTGTATATTGAGCTGTAAATATTTATTAGAATTTAGTTTGGATGTAAGTAGATTTCTCTTTAATGAGCTTTCCGATGAACCATTAAAGACTTTTGTGAATAATTAAAGTGAAAAGGACGATGTATTTAGATTTAAAATGAAAATAGATTGTTTATTACGAGAACTATAGAATCCACAGGTAGATGTAATTATCACTTTCTGGGAAAGTGGTTTAAAAAGAAAGTTTGGAGTTTTAATATCTTTATTCAACACGAGTAAATGTTGTAGAGTTTCCCCGAAAGTAATTAGGATGGTCGGAATAATTTTGAAAATGAATGTTTGTTTGTCGAATGGAAAAGATTGTTTCTGATTCTTGGCAAGTTGGAAGGGGAAAGGTAGTTTGAATGATTGAGAGAGTTTGAAAAAGAAGTCAGTATGTTATTTGGCAGCGCTGAGGAGCGGTCGACGTTTTGGTGGATAAGTAGTTAGCAAATACCAGTGGTTGTTTGATAGTGGAGAATAGTGTTGAAAAGTGGAACGAGAGACAGATGAAATTGAGACGAAATACCTCTTTGATTCTGTATTATTGTGAGAAGGAGAGCAGAGAAATTTTAGAGTTTGGTTTGAATCGAGTACGTGTCAAAAGAGACCCGGCTTGTTGGAGAATTGGTGCTGGTATGCTGATAGTTTTGAAGCTGGAGAACGGAGAGGGCTTTGATGAGTAGCCTTTAACATAGTCAACGAGGGAGAGCTGTTTTGGGTCACGAGAAGACATCAGAGTGAGTGAAGCAAAAGGTCAGTCAACTTATGTGAAAGATATTTTTATGTTCGGAAACTAAAATTTTGAGTAAAAGGCATATGAATTAAAATTCCAATATTTCTAAAAGTAAATAGGAAGTATAGCTAATCTTGCGAATACAAAAATTTGTTTTGTTTAGTTTGTTTTACCAAAGTCATCGGGAACAAACCGATAAATTGTTTTTTTTAACTATAATAAATTTAAGTGGTAAAGTTTTCATTCGGACATCTGTGTCCACAGGTTTTAGGTTTGATAGATTTTAGAGTATTGATTTTGACAAATAAAAGACAATTCTGTATGTTTATTTTAATATTTTGCTTTATTTCTTTTCCCTATTTTATCCCGATTAGGATCAACTAAGAGATACTGAACCCACGAGAGAAGATAAGTATAACGTGAGATAATTTAGATTTTTTTAATAGTATAAAAAGGCACCCTGAGATTTTTTATTCATTTTTATGTATTTTGCGACAATTAAATAATTAATCAGATAAATAATAATTAATATAAAATTAATAAAAAGCAGATCATAACAGTACTTTATATTATTCTGAAGCTGTTTCTTTGTGGAATCTTTTTGAAAAAAATTTACTATTTTATTTAGAAATATATACTATAGTTTAAGCCAGATTAAATTAAATTTTTAGAAGAATTTTTTTACTAAGCAACACAAACAAACTATTTTTAATTTATTAATATTTTGTATTTCAATGACGACTTCCGAAGTGGAAGTCGAAACATCAATAAATTTCATTTTTAACTTGAATTGTGGCTTATTTACAAATAAAACATGTAGTACATTTCACTATACCTACTATATTTATAAGTAAAATAAGAAAGGGCTCTGGTAAGTTTTTACTTAATGTTAACCAACCTCATAATTTTACAAACAAAACCACACTAAATGGGAAAAATTCCACAAGCTACACATTCGCGTTAGCTGAATGCAAAATATTTTTGCATTTTAATGTATAAATGCTTAATTATTAATTTGTACTGCTAAGTAGTTCATATTTTGACTTAAGTAGGCTAAGTTATAGAGTACAGGGGAAAAACAATCAATGTCACATTGTATACATATCGAGATAAACACCAATAAACGTTTCATTCTTATGATATTCTAAAAACCACTAAGGATATTCTTAGCAAAATTCTGGCGACTCTTGTTCTAAAATCTTAATATAATATTAATCTAATATTATTATATACAGGATGAGTCATGAGGAACTGTACATACTCCTACCTCGTATAGAGGCCCCTATGGGGTATAACAAATGACCATTAAAAAGTGTCTGCTCTAATTGTTTAATAATATACAGGGCGAGTTTTGCATTTTGACAGAAATTTGTATTCGTCATAATTTTTGAACGGTCAGATCGATGTGTCTCTTATTTTGGTCAATCGTTACACTATTACCACCTAATCAACTGATTTATTCAAACTAGAAAAAAATCAGGTCCGGCTTTAAAAAATTAGTTCGTTTGGGTCTTAGAAAAAAATTTACAAATTAGACAAATAGGCAATTAAAATGGCATATTTATTTTTTCCCCACACGATTACTTAATTTTTTATTAAAAAATCAAATTCGTCAAAATCGCAATTTTACCATAAAAATAAAAAAAATTAAACAACGTTTTTCTTAAAATTAAAAGTTTTACCATTTTTTTTTTCTATAACACGTCTAGATTTAAAACTCCCCATAACACTTCTCTTTGGACTCTATAGTTTAACATAGACGTGATCAAATAGATAAATTTTAAATTTTTTCATTTTTCATTTATTAAATTAAAATTCATAACTTTTACGAGAAGAAGACTAAAAGTCTACAACAATTTTCATAATCTTCACAATGGTAAGAGATATGTGCTGTAAAAATTTTAGAAAAAAAAATATTAAAATGGAACAAAGTTGTAGCGAGTTAACTGTGATATATTTTTTTCATTTTTGGGTTAAAATTCCGATTTTTACAAATTTGATTTTTTAATAAAAAATTAAGTAACCGTGTGGGGAAAAAATATATATGCCATTTTAATTGCCTATTTGTCTAATTTGTAAAATTCACATTAGAGTTTTTAAAAAGCATATACAGGGTGAAATTTTTTTCTAAGACCAAAACGAACTAATTTTTTAAATCCGGGCCTGATTTTTTTCCAGTTTGAATAAATCAGTTGATTAGGTGGTAATAGTGTAACGATTGACCAAAATAAGAGACACATCGATCTGACCGTTCAAAAATTATGACGAATACAAATTTCTGTCAAAATGCGAAACTCGCCCTGTATATTATTAAACAATGGGAGCAGACACTTTTTATTAGGTCATTTGTTATTCCCCATAGGGGCCTCTATACGAGGTAGGAGCATGTACACATGTACAGTTCCTCATGACTAGGGAGCGGATTTATATTCGATCAATTTTGATGAAATATGCGCATATATATGCGGTAAAAAATTACGAAATATGTGCAAGATATGCACAAAAATTCAAAAAATGCGCATTTCAAGAAACCACAAATTTTCTGTTCTATTCTATTCTAGGGGGTTCTTTTATAGGGGGGGGGGCAATCTTATTTACTATCTTTCAAATAAAATAATTTTTTTATATATGCAATTTATTCACAAAAACTGCTACCAATAGTTACCTATTTAAAATAAAACAACAATATCACTATAAATTATCTTCGATTATAATTCACTAAAATTTGTTTTTCCAAATTCTTTACGAGGAAACATATTCTTTGATCAGATAAAATATTTTTATAACTTGAAAAACTCCTTTCAACATCAATAGAAGTAATTAAGGCGTATTTAAAATAACTTGTTAATTTCCGTTAGAAATTCGTAAAACTATGGTGAAAGGTGTAAATTCTTTTGACAATAGAGGATTTAAACTGAAACTCGAGAAAAAACAGCATTTATTTAAAAAAAATGTGGCATGTTACATTATTCCATTAATAATAAATACCCAAATTTTAGATATATGTAGATTCATAATTTTCTATTATTGACTGAGTTCGTGGTGGTTTCAACCCTATACGTGTTAAACAGTGTTTATTTCTTTGTCTCCATCAACTTGTTGGAATTTTTGACGGGTGTATTTGGTTTTGTCTTTTTTATTGACGGACCTTGTTCATTATCCTACAACCAAATGCAATAATATAACAAGCCACGTCACAAGCCACTATATTAATCTTGAATGGTAATAATGTGACAAGCCACATTTAGGAAAAAATTACATATCACTGTATTTTCATTACTTGAGTCACTTCTAGATTGTACATAGTCAGGGTTACGGTCACTGCCATCGAATGTCAAGTCAACTTTACTATTTTTCTTGCTAGAATCATCAGAACTCAATAATTATCCGAATTGCTTCCGCCCATGTTCGCCATTTTTATGGGGCTTGTCATTATGTCGAGTAGATACTAGAGACAAACTAGACCTATGCAATAGTGTGACCATAGATTTATCGGGCCATCTATTAACGAAGGGCTGAGATAATTTGTTAGTGGCTTGTTATACTATTACTTTAACCAAGAATAACACTAACTTGTTTTGAAATCATGTGTGGCTTGTCATTGTTTCACATTAAGCCCTTCATATATACATACGACAGCCTGTGCGGGGAAATATTTTGTGTTGAATTAAAAAATTTTAAATTTTTTTTGGACTTAAATGTTTTTAAATAGGCACAAAATATGCATGTTTCTTTAAAAATATGCATGTTTCTTTAAAAATATGCAAAATTTAGTAAAGTTCTCAAATATGAGAAATATGCATGCAGTATGCATTTAGCATAAAATCCGCTCCCTACTCATGACTCACCCTGTATAGGGTGGAAGGCACTTATGGAACAAAATTATTTCTGTCCTTGTTTTAAACAATTTAAAAAATGCCAAGACCCGTCCATTTTTAAATATAAATATACGCTTTTTAAACCTAAATTTGATTGTACAGGGTGATTCACGCAAGTCTAGCATAGTCCATAAGCTTTATTTTTAATGAAACACCCTATATATTTTTATACTTTTAAAAGTTGCTTAACAACCTGATTTCATCGAACTACATCATGTATGTATATTATGAATAAGACAGGGTGAAATTTTGAAATTATAATGTGTGGAAACCACTTATGGAAAAAAGTTGTTTGTGTCCTTATTTTAAAAAATTATACCAAATTGTTCTATATGGTCCACATATTGTTCATTTTGAGCGTCCGGTTTGGGGGGCGGGGAGAGATGGGGGAGATGGGGGAGAAGTCGGTAAAGTAGTAGTTTTTTACGTTTTTCGTCAATATTTCTAAATCTATGATTTAGGATAAACAATGTTCTATACAAAAATGTTCTACATAAAATTTAACAAAATTCCATAAAAAAAGGTCCTATGACATAATTGTTATAAAATCAACGGTTCCGGAGTTAAATAAGGAGGGTGAAAAGTGGAGGTGATGATTTTGGGTGGTGAGGCTGACGTTTTTCAAGGGCTTATCACTACCATACCATCGGCCACTAAAATAGCAAATTTTATTTACAAAACACAATGTTGTTAAAGACAATTTCTTTCATCAGTAATAACACCTATTATAAACAATTCCGTTCACGAGGTGCCATTTTTTGGAATTCTGCTGGCTTGAATATTAATCTAGCGGAACATCTCCCCTGGAGTAAGGTTAAGAGGTGAAAAATTATTAGGGTGGTAATAAATTAGTTTAACATGGGTGAAAAACTACTGCATAGGTTAAATTGGATTCCGCTCATGCAATGCCGTTTTATCGAGAATTTTGCTAGCTTGAATATTAAGCTAGCCTGACATCTCTTCTGAAGCGGGGTTAAGGGGTGAAAAATTATTAGGGTGGTAATAAATTAGTTTAACATGGGTGAAAAATTATTGCATAGGTTAAATTGGATTTTGCTCATGCAATGCCGTTTTATCGAGAATTTTGCTAGCTTGAATATTAAGCTAGCGTGACATCTCTCCTGAAGCGGGGTTAAGGGGTGAAAAATTATTAGGGTGGTAATAAATTAGTTTAACATGGGTGAAAAATTATTGCATAGGTTAAATTGGATTCTGCTCATGCAATGCCGTTTTATCGAGAATTTTGCTAGCTTGAATATTAAGCTAGCGTGACATCTCTCCTGAAGCGGGGTTAAGGGGTGAAAAATTATTAGGGTGGTAATAAATTAGTTTAACATGGGTGAAAAATTATTGCATAGGTTAAATTGGATTCCGCTTATGCAATGCCGTTTTATCGAGAATTTTGCTAGCTTGAATATTAAGCTAGCGTGACATCTCTCCTGAAGCGGGGGAAGGGGTGAAAAATTATTAGGGTGGTAATAAATTAGTTTAACATGGATGAAAAATTATTGCATAGGTTAAATTGGATTCCGCTCATGCAATGCCGTTTTATCGAGAATTTTGCTAGCTTGAATATTAAGCTAGCGTGACATCTCTCCTGAAGCGGGGATAAGGGGTGAAAAATTATTAGGGTGGTAATAAATTAGTTTAACATGGGTGAAAAATTATTGCATAGGTTAAATTGGATTCCACTCATGCAATGCCGTTTTATCGAGAATTTTGCTAGCTTGAATATTAAGCTAGCGTGACATCTCTCCTGAAGCGGGGTTAAGGGGTGAAAAATTATTAGTGTGGTAATAAATTAGTTTAACATGAGTGAAAAATTATTGCATAGGTTAAATTGGATTCCGCTCATGCAATGCCGTTTTATAGAGAATTTTGCTAGCTTGAATATTAAGCTAGCGTGACATCTTTCCTGAAGCGGGGCTAAGGGGTGAAAAATTATTAGGGTGGTAATAAATTAGTTTAACATGGGTGAAAAATTATAGTATAGGTTAAATTGGATTCCGCTCATGCAATGCCGTTTTATCGAGAATTTTGCTAGCTTGAATATTAAGCTAGCGTGACATCTCTCCTGAAGCGGGGTTAAGGGGTAAAAAATTATTAGAGTGGTCATAAATTAGTTTAACATGGGTGAAAAATTATTGCATAGGTTAAATTAATTTCTGCTCATGCAATGCCGTTTTATCGAGAATTTTGCTAGCTTGAATATTAAGCTAGCGTGACATCTCTCCTGAAGCGGGGTTAAGGGGTGAAAAATTATTAGGGTGGTAATAAATTAGTTTAACATGGGTGAAAAATTATTGCATAGGTTAAATTTGATTCCGCTTATGCAATGCCGTTTTATCGAGAATTTTGCTAGCTTGAATGTTAAGCTAGCGTGACATCTCTCCTGAAGCAGGGTTAAGGGGTGAAAAATTATTAGGGTGGTAATAAATTAGTTTAACATGGGTGAAAAATTATTGCATTGGTTAAATTGGATTCCGCTCATGCAATGCCGTTTTATCGAGAATTTTGCTAGCTTGAATATTAAGCTAGCGTGACATCTCTCCTGAAGTGGGGTTAAGGGGTGAAAAATTATTAGGGTGGTAATAAATTAGTGAAAAATTGGTGAAAAATTATGGCATAGGTTAAATTGGGTTTTGCTCATGTGGCCATGCTAGCTTAAGGTACCTTATAAAAAGCCATTTGCCATTTTTAAATATTTATCTCCAGTTTACAAGAATAACAAACTACTATTCATACAAACATAACCCAACAAAAATAATCAAACCACATTTAACGGACTGCTAAAAATTTAGCGGGTACGTTTTGACATCCTCTAAAATATTTTTATTTAGAGGGAGTTTTAACGGTTTAGGTTATGATTTTAACGGATGTATGATTTACAGAATACCAAAATATTTTTAGCGGGCGCTAAAATTTTAGAGGCCTCTAAAATTTAACGGAAGTGTTACAGAATATAGGGTAATTTCGCCTGTTCGCGTCCATTTAGTGCAGTTGGTAAGTTTGAAGAAGAAAATAGAAATGTCCCAGCACTTATTTCAATGAAAGATTTATGTAATGTGTTCATTATATAGTCTATTTTAAGGTTAACTCTTAGTTTAGTTCAAAACATCTTGTGTTTTTCTTTTAAATAAACAAATTTCAGAATTAAGCGTTTCACCCACTTTGCGTCCACAAAATCCAAATTGCGTCCACTAGTAGACCATTTGGCGTCCACCAGGTTAGAATAGGAATGTAAAGCTAATATTTTTAAGATCATGTAAAGAAAGACTGGATTTTAACAATTTGTTTATTTAAGAATATATAGTTATTTAAAAATCAAAATTATCATGTTTTTGGCTATATCATAGTCACAAAACAATACAATAATTTTGTCTAATCTTACCACCACAAGAAATGTTGAATCATATTAACTTTGAGACAAGGTATGATTATTAAGGCCTTAGAATTTTAATCAATGACACAAGTCACATTAAAAAGACTTTGGCCTCTAAATAACTTAATCCTACAAATCGAGTGCATTTTAGATGATACCATCTAATACACTTCTTGTCACAGCCAATGTTTTTCTCATCGTCATCTTCTACATCTGAAATTAGTACATCGTCACATTCAGGACATTTTACTCATTCCACGACTGGTTAATTTTCTTTCTTAAATGCTATATCTACCATTTCCTGTGTGACTTCTTGAAGAGGATGTATCTTGTTTTTTCGTTTCGGAGCAGTTTTACGAACCATGTTAGAATCTTTTAAAGTTTTTTTTCTGTTCTTGTTTCTCTATTCCTTCTAACTTTCTTTTTTGTATTGCTTCCTGCTTTTCGTTCTTGATCTTCTCTTTATTTTCATAATACTTTCTCCAAGCAGCAGAATATATGCTGGAGTTCTTTGATTTTCTTTTCTTGCTTTGTTAGAAATTTCAGGCAACATCAGGTGGTTTTTAAATGGATCAGGGATTTTCTTTTGTTAATTCTCCAACACAGCTGAAGCTGGTCGAACTCGAGGAGACTTTTCTAAAAAGGTTGGTAGCGATGCAATTGATGCTGATAAGTCGAAGAAGTCGAAAGCGGTTCTGGCTTTTGTTCCTTAGTAAGAGTATCTAACAATTCCTGTTTTTTTAGCCATGCAGCTACCTTTTTTCACCATCTACTCCTAGCGCTGGCTCCGGTCCAGTTTCTTTACTCCATCTGGTCTGCGCCCACTGATTTTGTCCAATATTGTAGTCTTGGGAATAGCATATCCTTTTCATATTTGTCTTATCGATTTCTTCTTCTCTCGAATTTCATTTAACGCTTTTTTTAAATCTTCTTCTATGTATGTTCTCTTTTCCTTATTTTTTCTTGTCTCTGAAGAACTGATCTTAAACAGAACATTTGGAATCAAAAAAATTACTTACTTCATTCAAATCATTCATTTCAATCAACTATATTATAATACATTTTAAATTTCCAAAGAATTTAGTCGTATGTTGAAAAAAGGACGCAATTTGTTCTCTTGTTATCCCTTGTAGGTATAGTTTGCGTCCATTGCGGACGCAAAGTGTAAGTTTTAGAAATTCGGTGTACTAATTCGCGTCCACCTTATTTTAACTGTTAACTATAAAAAATATAAGCAAATTCATAATTAATATTACTCCTTTTTTAATTATTAAAGTCTAAAAACAGCTATTTATCGTAAAATTCACATAAAAAAATAAAATACTTACCGTTAACCGTGCTGCTGCACACTATTTTTTTCTCAATATTAGGCACGTCCGCACTTTCTTTTTGACAAGACAAAACTAAAAATTATTTTAAACAGGATTGGTTGGGCGTATGAAAGTTTTGTCTATGTGTGCATGTGTCTTATATATTGAGGTATTAGCGGTAATAACTTTTCGTTTTATTGGCGCGTTAGTATACTTATTTTCGAGAATTTTCAAAAGAAGAGCCGTAAAATGGACGCGAATTGGGCGATGGACGCGAACAGGCGAAATGACCCTACCCCAATGTTACCTAAAAGTTTAAAATGACCGTTAAAAGTTAATTTTTAGAAGACTCTTAAATTTAACGGATATATTAAAGAATGCACCCCATCAGAGGTCTATCCTTCACTATATTTATGTCTCTAGCATTGAGCCTAACGTTAATATAATTAAGTATTTCCAGAAAACTCTCTAATGAATAACATGACAAAAGCATTTTAAAGTATTAAACGAGATAAGCTTAGATGTTGGGCCGGTAGGTAAACCTACGCCTTTATCCTATCTTATCTTACTTTCATTTCTTATAATTTCATTTCTCGCCGAGCCGGTACACCATATTGCACCTTAAACTAATTTATTTCGAATAGAAATGTATTTTAAATTATCATAATAGCAGTCAATGTACGGTAATGATTAATTTGCTCGGTACTTTTACATAATGCCTGTCCGCAGGTCTGGACTGACCAAGAGCTTAGCTTCGTTATCTTTCCTAATTGACTGTATCCATCCAGTGCAACTTTTTGTTGTATTTCTATTAAAAAAAAATTAAAAATAATTATTATTTATTTTACCTTTTTTTATTTGACATATTTCTAATATTATTACTCGTAAAAGTAATATTCTTAGAATCTTTAGTAGTTTTTTGTAATGTCCCTCTGCAGGGACACTACGTCATGGAGAGTAAAAATAATACAAAACAAAATTTATGCTATAAAGCTTTATTCACATAAAAATAATAAAACATTATATATAGTAAATGAAATTTTGACAAACAACTTGTCCAATACCAAATATTCAGAATTAATATCCGATATTGAACAGTATATTTTTATCACCCCGTACATCACACGAACCAATCTGTTATCATATTTAAACATGTGCGGGATATTTCATTTGTTTAATTGTTGCAATTTATAAACAATATTTTGGCAATGGACATAATTTTAGCTGACTAATTAAAAACCTTTTTTCTTTGTCATGTGGGCTATGACCCAATTCGTGTTGCCAACAAGAGATAATACATTTTAAAATCATTCTCAAGAATTACTTCAACCAGGCCAGAGGTGCCTTTAACTTCATTCACTAAAATCAATATGTAGCATCAAATAGAGTCTTCAACTAATTCGCGTACAAGCAACATACCAGTACATCAAATGGTCTCTCGGGGTTGTAGGGTTTACTACCCGGGTGTCAGTCGATATCAATAAAATTGATAAGTGCTATTGGTGCTTCAATAAACTGAAGATCATCCTCCACTGAGCCCGAAGATTATACACAACTCCTTCCCTTTTTATAGTTATAATTCCTTATAATTTCCCTTAAATACAGTCGGAAAAATGAAAGAATACTCATGAACGATCACATCAATCACTTATTTTGTATTTGCTATCTTTTTCTATAGCAAACGTTTGTTATTTATAGAAAAAGACAGCAAATACAAAATAAGTGATTTATGTGGTCGTTCAAGGGTATTCTTTCATTTTTCCGACTGTATATGAGTTTTAGTTTTGCAACCCCCTAATTTGCTTTCCATTTTTTTTTGTCTACATTGGGAGTACCTATAATTATTTTATTTTTCTATAACTGACATTAAATATCAGAATTTGCCACCCCTTGTCAGTTGTTGAAACGTCATGTTTTATCCCATGGTGTAATAGTTATTTATGTACCAAGTCAGTAAAGTGACTCTTTATCGAACGAGTCTTATATTACGAGAAAAGTGAGCGTAGCGAGCGAGGCGAGTAACAGACGAGTTCGATAAAGAATCTTTACTGACGTGGGGCATACAAAATTTTATCGCCAACATAATTTGATATTGGTTTTAACACTTACTTGCAATTTACTATTTAAGAACTTTTTAAATTTTAGACGTATTAATAATTTCATGACAGTGATGACAGATAAATTTTGCAAGATAGCCGCTTTCGATTTTTAATCGATAGTTATCAATATTGAATAATTACTAACTCAGTAAAGTTTTAATTTATTTTGTATGAATATAATTACAAAATGCTACAGAATTTCACTTTTTGACATAAATTAAATTGATAATATCGCAAATTTTGTACAATATTTTTAATAATTAAAGTAAATAAATGTTAAGTTCATTCAAAATAAATTATCGATTACTGCCATCGACCAGTTTACAATCAATCTCGGTTAATTTGATTAATAATCGCGGCAGGTAAAATAAAATTCTTCCTTCGGTACAATAAAGTGTTACTTTACTGCCGCAAATAAGGGCAAATGAGTACAATAATGAATTACTTTACTGACGGTTGGCGATAAAATATATTTCTATCCCGCTCGCAGGCGTCAAAAATTTATAAAATATTTGATCACTTCCATTTTTATTAACAACTTTATAACAATCAATTTTTGCTTCATTTTAAAAATTAGGAATATCTGTCCATTTCGCTCAGATTTTGCTAAAATTTGACACACTTTCTTTTGTTACTTTAGTAGTTACCTGGCCAACGTCGCCTACTTTCCTGATTATGTTGTTAATATTCTATTTATTTTTATTTTTTACGGCAAAATTGTTAAAACTTCTCGTGTTTCTGTTAGGCTCAGATCAAGAGTTTGAACAAGAAGTGCAAGATTCGGACACAGAATGATTTTAATTTATATTTTTATACTTTTATATACAGTGAGCGCGCTAATAACCGGCAAAATATCGCAAAAGATGGAAAACATAGTACATTGCGAAACAAAAAGAGATGAAACTAGTGGAGGTGGAAATGATTGTTATAAACGTATAAATTAACATTATATTACATAGTTTCCCACCTTTAGACGACTGTGATAGGAGTATATTATAAAATTCTACTGTAATAGTGACAGTTGTCATACTCCTCTGATACGCCTAAAGATGGGAAACTATGTAATATACTGTTAATTTGTACGTTTATAACGATCATTTCCATCTCCATTAGTTTCATCGCTTTTTGTTTCGCAATGTATTATGTTTTCCATCTTTTGAGCTATTTTTCCGGTTATTAGCATGCTCATCACTGTATAGGAATAATACATTTAACTTTTTCTATTCATATTTGCAAAATTTATTTTATAGTACGTATTAAGTATCTTCCTTTGATTAATTAAAAATATCTGAGACATCTAAAATATATAATGTTCTCCAACATTTTGAGGAACAACAGCATGGAAATCGTCAGGTTACACGATTTTGCCCGAGCGAATGGAATCGCTGCGATCGAACTTGCAAAAAACTATCGATATACACTTACACTGCAGTTACTTATAGCGCTTTTCATTCACATGCACGTGAATTTTTTTTGATCACGTGGCAAGTAAAAATTCTCACCAGAAGACATGTCTATTTTAGAATATTTCGACGCGTTAAAAATTACCTTGTCAAAATAGCAAATCATCCACCCAAATTATCCCCCTTTTGGGAATACCGAAGAAGAAGAGAAAGGCCGTAAATGAGATGGATCGACAGCATAAAAAAATACGTTGGTTCCAAATGCATGAGTATAGCCCAGGACAGAGAATCCTGGAGAGAAAAACGGGAGGCCTGGGTTCAAGAATGGGCGAAATAGGCTATAAATAGATAGGTACGGAAAGAAAGTACATACAATAGCTATACATGTTTACTTGTGTATTTTATATTGGTTAAGAGTATGTATATATTTATATGCAACCCACTGAAATTCAGATGCACCTCTCTGAAAGTAATCCTGAGAGCGCCTAAAATGCCTTGCAAGTTGCCTGACCTGTTTATTTTCTTTATCTTTGAACATTTAAATTTACTTTAAAAAAATGTATTACAAGTTGCCTCAAAGATCCAGACCTCTATTTTTTAGGCTATTATGGAAGAGGTACCTGAAAAATGTTCATATTTCGAAATCAGAAAATCGATAGAAATTGAAAAAAATGCCAACAGTCTAATGTCTAAACCAAAGGCTTCCTACAACATGGAAAACGGTACGGAAAAAATACCAAGATAAATCAGGCAACGTCATCGACGCGTATCACCCCTCTTGCCCCTCCAACCTCATCATCATTCTCTCTGCCTTATCCCTATGCGGGGTCGGCTTCCCTAATTGCATTTCTCCACACAACTCTATCTTGGGTCATAGAAATGTTAATCCCCTTTACCAACATATCCTGCCTTATCGTCTCCCCCAGGTCTTCTTTGGTCTTCCTCTTCTATTCCTTCCAGGAATCTGCACTTCAGCTATTCTTCGTATTGGGTGATTAACGTCTCGACGTTGAACATGACCAAACCATCTTAATCTATGCTCTCTCATTTTGGCATCAATTGGTGCCACACCTAGACTTCCCCTAATATACTCATTTCTAATTTTATCCTTCTTTGTCACTCCACTCATCCATCTAAGCATTCTCATTTCCGCCACATGCATTCGTTGTTCCTCTTTCTTTTTCACTGAACAACACTCAGTTCCGTGCATCATAGCCGGTCTTATGGCTGTTTTATAGAATTTTCCCTTCAGCTTCATTGGAATTTTTCTGTCACACAACACACCACTCGCTTCTTTCGACTTCATCCATCCAGTCCTAATTCTACTGCATGCATCTCCATCTATTTATCCATTACTCTGTAATACCGATCCTAGGTACTTAAAACTATTGCTTTCACAATCATTTCACCATCCAAAGATACCATTTTATTTGTAGTAACTCCATCTTTAAATGAACATTCCAAATACTCTATTTTTGTCCTACTAAGTTTTAAACCTTTTTCCTCCAGGGCTTGTCTCCACTGTTCCAGTTTTTGTTCTAAGTCTCTTTCACTATTTCCTATTAACACTACATCATCAGCATACATTAGGCACCATGGAATACTACCCTGTAGTTTTGCTGTTGTCTGGTTCAAAATTAATGAGAATAAATAAGAACTAAGCACCGAGCCTTGGTGCAATCCTACTTTCACCTGAAATTTATTAGTCTCTCCCACACCTGTCCTAACACTAGTCGTTACTCCCTCATACATATCTCTCCTCGAGGAACTCTATCATATGCTTTCTCAAGATCAATGAATAGCATATGAGCGTTGGTGTCTTTATTCCTGTATTTTTCCATTAGTTGCCTTACAATGAAAATTGCATCTGTTGTTGATCTGCCCTGCATAAAGCCAAATTGATTATCGGATATTTCGGTTTCTTCACGTATCCGTCTATCAATTACTCTCTCCCATATTTTCATAGTGTGGCTAAGTAGTTTTATAGCCCTGTAGTTTGTGCATTGTTGTATGTCTCCCTTGTTTTTGTATACGGGTACTAATATACTGCTTCTCCATTCGTCTGGCATTTGTCCAACTTCCATAATTCTATTAAATAGACCTGCTAGCCAAGTTATTCCTGTCTCTCCCAATGCTCTCCATACTTCACCAGGAATATCATCTGGTCCGACTGCTTTTCCTTTCTTTATTTTTTGAAGCGCTTGAGCCACTTCCTCGTTTGTTATTCTGGTTACCATTGCTGTTACTGTCTCCGTTAACTCCACAGGCTGTCTGTCAAATTCTTCATTTAATAAACTGTCAAAATACTTTCTCCATCTCTTTTTGACATCCTTTTCGTGAATTAGTATTTTATTATTTTCATCTCGGATACATCTAATCTGATTAAAATCTCTTGCTTTCTTTGCTCTCTGTTTGGCTATTTTATATATCTTTGCTTCGCCTTCCCTGGTATCAAGTTGATCGTATAGGTTTGAATACGCTTCTGCTTTAGCTTTTGCTACTGCTACTTTCGCTTCCTTTTTGGCGACCATATAGTTTTGAAGATCTATGTCCGATCTGGTTTCTTGCCACATTTTATATAATTTTCCCTTCTCTTTTATTTTTCCTTGTACTTCATTTGAGCACCACCAAGTCTCTGTATCCTCAAACTTCTTTCCTGACGTTTTCCCAAGTATTTAACTAGCCGTCTCTCTAATAATATTGGCCATTTTTCTCCAAATTGTGTTAGGGCTTCCTTTCATGTTCCAACATATTTTTTCTACTATTCTTTCCCTGAATAGCCCTGCCTTCTCACTTTTTAGCATCCACCACTTGATTTTTTGTGGTCCTCTCCGATATTTTTGTTTAGTTTCGCTTTTTACTTCGATGTCCAGAACAAGCAGCTTATGTTGTAGGCTTACTGTCTCACTAGTTATTACCTTGCAGTCCTTGCATTCTTCTTTCCTTATCATGAAGTAGTCTATTTGGGATTGATGTTGTCCACTTTTGTAGGTAATAAGTTGAGTTTCTCTCTTTTTAAAGAATGTGTTAACAATCGCCATATCCAATGCTGTTGCTAATTCAAGCATGTCATCTCCAGCTTCATTTCTAGTTCCAAAGCCTAATCCCCCATATATTGTTTCATATCCTGTCTTGGCTTGGCCCACATGTGCATTGAAATCACCTCCTATTATAACTTTCTCCTCTGCTGGAATATCACTCAGTACGTCTCCTAATTGGTCATAGAAAGCTCTTCTTTCATGCCCCTCCAACCTATACAGGGTAAATAACAAGAGCCAGGAGCCGGGCTTCTTCATTCTTTTTTATTTCAGTTACTCCCAGTCTAAAATACTCTACTGTCTATATTTACATTTTGTTATAAATAATACACATTATGGCTGAAAAATAAATAAATAAAATTAAATAAATAAATATACTCACCGACAAGTTACTTTACTTTCCAAAGATATTATGAGATTTTAAAGGTTATTGCTTTTTTAATACAGACTATTATCTGCTTGTTGTATAGTGAGAACAAATAAATTGTTTTTAAATAATGCAAGTCCGCCACTGCCTAGAGTCCATTAAAAAGGCACAATTGTCCCAATTTATTAGATCTTGAACAGGTACATCATTAATCTAAGAACAGAACTATGAGCGGTATTTCTTCATTTGTTAGATATACAACAAGGTTACAGAGTGTTGAAATGTGTTGGACTTCAGGTTTTGTTCTTCCTTTAACAAGTGTCTAAAAATGTCGGTGTCCTTTTATAGCAAACCGAAAATGGAAATGGACCAAAAAGAAATGTCAAAGTATTTAGTAAGGAAGTTATTTTATAGCAAAGGTGCTTTACAGTTAATAAAGTAGTTAAGAGCGTAGCCATATTTAGGGAATTTAAAAAAATGCAAATAAATTTTTAGAAAACACAGGATGTAAATTCTATTTTAAAAGAGCTAAAAGTTAACCAAAGACTCTCCAATAAAGTCCATGTCCAAAAATAAAAATACTTTGGACATGTTATGAGATCAAACACAGAAAACACGTAAAGACTCATTAACCAAGGAAAGGTGGAAGGCGGAAAATTACGAGGAAGATCCACAAGAATATGCAAAAGACCTATGCATGAGTTAAAAGAAATGACCAGAGACAGAGATCTTTGGAGACGGACAATACACGACATCTTGTCGACCACTACATTCCCTCCGGGGGGTCAAGATTGAAGAGAGAGATCACAGAGCTAATTCTGAAATAGTAATGTATGTGGTACTCTATCAGAGGCTTCTTCGAAATCTATAAAACATACGTAAATATTTTGCCTAAACTCAATGATCTTTGTAAGAGTATTCGCATGCAAAAAAGAGCTTCCCGAGTACCCATACAGTTTCGGAAACCAAACTGTTCGTCACCAGTTATCCCTCACAAAGATTGCAAAGATTGTATGGGTATGCCAGAATATAATAATATTTTCACTAGTAATACCACTAGAGGTCAAATTATTTCCGGAAATTTTTTTGAGATCATGAATATTTTGAAAATTTCCCGAGTCGCAGACGAGGGAAATTTTCTAAAAATATTCATGATCAAAAAAAAATTTCCGGATATTAATTTGACTTCGCGTGGTATTCGGTAAGAAAATTCCACACCAAATTTGCATTTGAAAATCCAAAGCCTCATGAACAGATTAATAGCGCGCCATAGCTTTGTCAGCAATTATTTAGGCTTTCAAATTCGTAATTTCTACTCATTGTAGTTGCATGGGAATACCATTTCAAGATAGAAAATAGTATATTCTTCAATTTTACATAAGTTTTGAGTAACTACAAGTGATAGAAAATGAATCAAAACTAAATTATGTAAACAAATAAAAACCAGTCTGTCAAAAATGTTCTGTTATTGTAAACGTCAAAAAATTTCCACTATAATTCGCTGTTGGGTACCCCACGAGCAAAAAATTTCCGATAAAATACCTCCGTTGCCATGGTGATCTGTCAAAATAACGTATTTTGATTGGTTCAAAATTACAGGTGTGGAATTTTCATAAAAATTTTGAGCGTGTGACTGATAAGTCGATAGGCGCTACACTGTCTGGAATTCCTTTTCTTGGGAATAGTTACAAATATTGATTCTAACCAGTTGTCTGGTAATTTGCCGCTACTATATATCTTGTTAAAGAAGGAGGTGGTAATCGGAACACTCTCATTATTTTATCTAATAGTTGTAACAATTCTGTGGGTAAATACTACACATACACAAATACTGAGTACTGACCTCAACGACAACCATTACTTCACTATTTGACACTTGGATGACACTAACATGGATGAAGTTTCGCGTCAAATGTTCGTAATGCGCTTAATTGATTGGCTAGAAAAAGCGCTCATTCTAAATATCAACGAATCAAACATAGGTTAGGAATAAAGCTAAGGTATGTAACGCTGCAATATTCTTGTGTTTAATCACGGAACTACCGTTTTTTCCATCACATTTAACTTAATGTATTAGAAACAAAAATCGAAAAACGCAGACGCGCTGAAAGAAGCCTCTGAGGAACACCATAATGTGTGTCCCGGATGAAAGACTCCCTGACATTGTTGATGTTGCTTTTCGAAAAAAGTAAAATCAAGTCAACATACTATTAGCTATGTCTAGTGCATGTGTTTTTGTTTAAGTTCTAGATCCATGGCGTTGTTGATGTTGCTGTTCGAAAATTTAGTCTTTGTGTAAGTCCAAGTAGATTCTTTGACAATATTGCGTTTAATTTTCGAATTTATTTGTTAAGAAAAGTTTGATACATTCTTCGTACTGACTCTATAAAGTCAAAACAAGTCCACACCACTAGCTATGGTTAGTGTGTGTAAATTTGTTTGTTGAGTTTGATCTATGAAGTCCCGGATGAAAAACTCCGTGGCATTTTTTTGTTTGAATTTAGAAAATGTTGTCTTTGTGTAAGTCCAAGTAGATTCTTTGGCATCATTGCGTTGTAATTTTCGAAAATTATTTTGTAAGTCCTGGATAAAAGACTCCGTGGCACCTTTGTATATGTATAGTTAGTTCGATTAGAGTTTGAGTTTCTTTGTTAATAGCGGATGCCCTATAACAAATTTTTTCTATAAAGTTGGCTTTTGTTGATTTTGCTTTTGTTTGATTTGAGTTGATTCTAGTTGAGTTTTGTTTTAGTTGATTTATACTGTTGGTATTTTTAAGATTATTTTTTATATCTTTCTTATTTTCAAAATTTTATTATTGACGTTTTGGCTTTAACTATATTTCTTGTCTTCCTGGGAGTTTCCTAACTTGGAAAATTTTCCGTTGTGATCACTTTTGGATGATTTTTAAGAAACTTTTGACCACCCTGTTGTTGGGCACCTTTATTGAGCAGAAAGCATCCCTCTTTTTCGCTTTCGGAAACTTCAACACTGATCTGTTCCACATTTTTGTTTTTGCTTCTATTTTTATAGAAATTTGCCATTGATCGTTGTGCCTATGAGCCAACAAACTGTACCTGGTGTCGACTCCTAGTCGAATTTCCAGTTAACTTTGTATTACAAGACTAACCATCCCAACCATCCTTACATCTTAAATCTCTTCCGATTCTGAGCAGCGCAGCCTTTGTTTATCTGAGTGTAAACAATTTATAAAGCATATTTATATAATAATTTATATTATTTTCCTCTTTATTCTAACATTTTAGTTAAGATATCATCTTCCTCAAGAGATTTATTCCTTTTTATATCTATAATTACCTACTCTATTTCTTGCTTTTTCATAAATTTTAGTATTTTATATTTTCATTATAAATTTTAGTACTCTGCGAAAGGTAATGAGTTTGACAAGTTTCCACTGCACGCTGTGTAATTATTAACCACCTACATAATTGTAGTACAATTTCTATCGACTGCGAAACTATTTTTTTTCAAAAAAAAAGCTCGTGTTATTGTTGAAAACATGAAAACGGTTAGTCCAAAAAGTACAGGTAAATATTTGTTCAATCAGCAACATTTAAAAATAAACCTCCTCTTTATAGATTTCAAACGAGCTTACGATTCTGTAATAAGAAGGCGTCTGTACCATGCCTTAAGGATATTTGGAATTCTGGAAAAGATGATCAGACCTTAATGAAGACCGGCAATAGAGTAGGGTTAGAGGAAAAACTAACAGAAAAATTTAAAGTCAAAAGGGGAATGTGTGTGTGTTTGAGCATTATTGGCTTCGGAGTCAATGTCCATTCGCCATCAAAAGGGGAATAAAGCAGGGAGAAAATAAAAAAGGGCAAAAGGGGAATAAAGCAGGGAGACCTGCTCTTCTTCTTCTTCTTCTTCTTAACTCAGGCGAGACTCGTTAGTCTCTGGCACTTGGTCATAAGACCTTTGTACCAAACCCTGTTCTTCTCCTTAAACTTTAGTAAGTCCTGTGGCCTTAACGAAGGCCAACAGTTTTCTTATTGGTAGTTTTAGGATCTCTTCTGGTTGAAACCTCATTTGACCAGTGAACTCCTGCCTTACATCACCTAGCACACTGCAATGGCATAGTATGTGTATGGCAGTTTCTTCTTCCATTTCGCACTTTCTGCACCATGGTTCATTCACCTTACCTAGTTTGTATAGGTGATTTCTTAAACGGCAATGTCCAGTCACCATTTCAGTGACCGTTTTGATCTCTCGTTTATTGAGGTTTATCAAACTGATCGAGAGTTTTTTATCAATATTCTTGATTATTTTTTTAGTCTGGATTTGCCCTTGAGTGCTTCTCCATTTATTTTGATGACTCTTTATCAGCCATTTCTGAACCTCGTTTTTCATAGCATCTTTAATGATGCCACAGAAAGGTTCTGGGCCTTCAAAAGTTTCTCTCGAGCCTTGTTTCGCTAACATATCTGCTCGTTCGTTCCCATGCACCCCTTCATGACCCGGCACCCATATTAAAGACACTTTATTGTCTTTTGCCAGGTTATTGAGGAGATCTTTGCACAGGCGCGGATCCAAGGGGGGTTCAATGGAGTCAATTGCCCCCTCCTTGAGACCTCGCCTGGTGTCTACTGACACTGTTTTTAAGAAAGAGATTACGATTGAACATAAATAGTGAATTTTGTGTCCTGTTGATAACTGAATAACTGAAACATTAATCGAAAATTATTAAAAGTCTTTGAAACATAATAAATGAAAAAGTCCCACAATAATCTATTTATTGCTATCTATTCAATTCAATGCCAGAGACCAGATAAAAATAGTAATTGCTGGTGCTATGTTATGGTAATTTGATTATTTAATAAAACCCCCGAATAAGAGCCGCTTTTAGAAGGGTGTCCAAAGTATTATGTAACAGACACCTAAAATTGGCTTTAAGGATCCGACTACTTCGCTGCTACGTGTTCTGGGACTTACTGTATGGTGTGGAGTCTCAGACTGTGAATAAAATCGATCTAAATGGTCTTGAGGCTTTCGAAATGTGGTGCAATAGAAGAATTTTAAGAGTTTTTTGGATCGAGAAGATTCGAAACTCCACAATACTAGAATGTCTCAGTAAGACTACTGCGATTATAAAAAGCATCAAGAAGAGATAGCTGGATTATTTCTGACGTTTAGTGAGAGGTCCCAAATATAGGTTGCTACAAAATATTTTTCAAGTGAAAATAGCAGGCAAACGCAGTCCAGGACGAAGAAGAACTTCATGGTTGATTTAGGGTGACAATAAATAAAATTAAGATATCTATGATGTTAACCAACGTTCTGAAATGGCATGGCACATGAAGAATAAGAAAATAACAGCTCATCCCGAAAAAGAATCCTGCGTACGCTAGTCACGAGAAAATTTGTATTTCATTGCCCCCACCTTGCAAGCTTGCTAGATCCGCCGTTGTCTGTGCAGTTTCTCACCAGTTTTGATTTGGTGAGAGGGTTCTTTACAGCCAGAATAGACGATTGGCTATCTGTGTAAATGTTGATTCTCTTAGCTTTAGGGTCTTCATCAATGATTTCATCAATGCAGGCCACCAAAGCAAACACTTCAGCCTGAAACACCGTTGTGTGTTTACCTAGGCTGTAAGATTTATTATAGTTACAGGGAGACCTGCTGTTCACAGTACTCTTCAATTTCTTGTTGGGAGAGAGTGGAATACAAACGAAAGGTATGATTTATGACAACAGAAGTCCTGGCCTTTGCGGATGATGTGTTAATGGCAAGAATTGAAAGGGAGCTGCTTAGGATTTTCAAACTGAAGCGAAGGTTAAGTAGTATGGACTGATTATTAAAGCACAAAAGCCAAAGTATATGGAAATGGAGCAGACCACATATGAAAACACACAACTCAAGAATACTACAAACAACGAAAGTAAAGAGTATTGCATCAAGAAAGTGACTAAGTTTGAGTATTTAGGAGTAACCCAAACAAGTAAAGGGAAAGAATGCCAAAAAATTGAGAAGCGAATTTCAAACGAAAGGAAGACTGTTGGAGCCCTGCGCAAACTATTATACTAAATTTACAATCAAGATGCAGTAGAAATAAACAAACCAAGACACGTTAAATGCTACTATGAACATTCCCGAATCATAATTTAAAATGTATTAACTTTGGAAATCATGATTTGGGATTTACAATGTATATACTGTTAAGATATGTAAAATTTGAATTAATATGGTTTCGATCTTAATATTTTAGAAAAGTTAAAACATATAATAAAAATATACCAAAATTCATTTCGAAGAAATGAAAGTCAATTATCTTTGGATGGCCGTAGGTAAACAAAATTTAAATAGGGATTAAGTATTTTCTTTGTACAGTTAGTATGATAAGAAAGTGGTTATGTGTTTGGACAATGAGACCGGGTTTCCCAAATGGACTTTTGCGGCGAGGGAACAATTGTATTTAGAAATTTAAATGAATGTAATCTTTGTTTAGATATTAAGAAAGGAAAAAAAAAAACCGATTGGCATGTAATTAGTTTTAGGAAATTTCTAATGGTAGGGAAAATTGGTGTTTGTTATCTGAAAGGTAGATGGGGATAAAATTTTGTTGGACAATGCGACATACTTTAGGAATGACCGTTTTAAAGGGGAATTAAGAGAGAGAGGCATAAATACAAAATTTGTAAGCATCCGACATCCACAGAGCAACCCATCAGAGCGTTTTATACAAGAAGTCACAAAATTTCTAAGAATTGCTGCGGAAGAACATCATCGACATTGGGACAGAAAAGTGTTTGAAATAGAGACGTATTTGAACTGTGCACCAAATACGGTTACCAAGGAGACGCCTTTATATGTAATGAAAGGAACAATGCCTACGAGACCGTGGGAAGACACCGCCCCCAGACAATACGAAGAAGTGATCGAGGTGGTTCAACGAAGATTGAGACGAAGTGGAGAGAAATATCTCCAAAGGCAAGAGAGGACCCGAAGAAGAAGGCCGGTTACATTCCAGAAAGGGGATAAAGTTTTAGTGAGGGCACTGAGGGTGTCCAATTTACAAAATGGTATTTGTGCTAAATTGATGCCGGTATTTGAAGGTCCATATAGGGTCAATACGGAAAATGGGGTAAATAGTTATGAATTAGCGCATATAGAGACAGGCAAGATACGGGGTATTTTTAACATTCACGACATTTATAAGTATCATGAGTAGAGTTTGGTAACATAATGGAATAATTTGATCCTAAAAAAAACTTGTGTCATTTAAATAAATAACAGAATTTTTTCGGCAAATCAAATGGCGGGGAGTTGTTAAGATATGTAAAATTTGAATTAATATGGTTTCGATCTTAATATTTTAGAAAAGTTAAAACATATAATAAAAATATACCAAAATTCATTTCGAAGAAATGAAAGTCAATTATCTTTGGATGGCCGTAGGTAAACAAAATTTAAATAGGGATTAAGTATTTTCTTTGTACAGTTAGTATGATAAGAAAGTGGTTATGTGTTTGGACAATGAGACCGGGTTTCCCAAATGGACTTTTGCGGCGAGGGAACAATTGTATTTAGAAATTTAAATGAATGTAATCTTTGTTTAGATATTAAGAAAGGAAAAAAAAACCGATTGGCATGTAATTAGTTTTAGGAAATTTCTAATGGTAGGGAAAATTGGTGTTTGTTATCTGAAAGGTAGATGGGGATAAAATTGAGGAACTTGGATTGGTGAAGAAGGAAAAAGGAGGGGCTAGGTATGAAGAATGGGAGTTTAGCGAAATGTTAGAGGGTGGAAGAAGAGTCAGTTGTGAAATGATCGTTAAGTCGACTAGTGGTGATCTCTAAGAGTCTCCTGAATTAGTAAGGCAGATAAGTGAATAGTTGTGAGTTTGTTGAAATAAGTGTCCTGACGGAAGCTCATCACGTAAAGCATTGTAAGTTATATTGTTCTACTTATATTCCAAGAGTCACCGTTGCATGCCGGAACGAGAAATAGATTCAGTTTATCGAGAGGAGAAAAGGCTAGCATTGTTTTTTGAAAGATACGTGCATCTGTAGGGGGTCATTAATGACAATAGGCTTGCAATAATTTGTTGCGAGATTGCTGACTACATAGGGGGCTGCTAAGAGTAAATTGTAGGCGACCAGAGACAAGAATTTGGACAACTCATCATCCGAGAGACAGTTTTATTTTTTTTGTAGAATTATTCATAACGCAAATTTCAATAAGTACTTTAGATAGTGGTAGGGTTATTTCAATAATCAGAATAGGAAATATTATTTTTAGAGGATATTTTGAGGGTGAATTTATTTCAATAGATGCTTTTGTACCATATATGTGTTTTATTCCGTTAATCTTTGACCTTATTTATCATATGTAAAGCAAAGGAGATATTGAAGCACGAGAATATAAAACCCTGAGATTAGAGCATTAAATAGTGTGATTAAATCATAAGTGCATCATTAAAATTAAATTTAATTAATTAGTTAATTATCTAATCAAGTGCTTTGAGCACACCGATCTTTGAATATCACATTAACTGGAGCCCAGAACGTGGTGGCTTAAAAAATATCGCAGCTTTGCATTTGATGGTAGGGAAAGAGATAAGGAATAACTACAGGTGATCCAGAGATAATTTGACAATTTTTCCAGGTGTAAAAATATTTTTGATTTATGGATTGATCGTAGGTAGTTGATATTTACTGCTATTGAATTATTTAATATTTTTACCAATCGTACATTTGATATTTATTTTGAAATTTACTGATTGCATATTTGATATTTGTGGCGAAAATTTATTAAATTTGGGGAGAAATATTTGTCGTGTTCTGCAACTTATAGAGTGTTGTAAAATTTCACATTTGGCGGGGACAAAGAAAACAGTAACAAAAAGAAACAACATGTCGACCACAAGGAGGCAAAGCAAAATGCAAGAAAGCAGAGAGAATAACAGAGAAGAGGAAAAAATTGTTGAAGAAGGATTGGGTAATGAAGGAGATACAACGATTATGGAGAGAAAAGAACAGGAATTAACAGGAATAGAGAAACTATTGCAACTGATGCAACTCCAATCACAACAAATGGATAGAAATCAACAGGAAACAAAAAGGACAATGCAAGAAAATCAACAGGAATCAAAACGAGCCATGGAAGAAACACAACAAAAAATAGAGAAAAATCAACAGGAAGCAAAACGAGCCATGGAAATAACACAACAAAAAATGGAAGAAACACAAAGAGAAATATCACAGAGAATAGAACAGAAATTGGAAGAGAATGATGGCAAATTGGAAAAGCATTTGGAAAAATATGAAAATGAAGTGAAAGCCTGTTTAGAAAAAGTTAGAGAAGAAACAGAAAGGAAACTGAAGATGCAACGAGAAGAAATAGAAACTAAAATGAAGGATATTAAGACTGTGCAGAAGATGGAATTAGAACAGTTAGAAAGCAAATTTGAAAATGCAATACAAGAAGACAGGCGAGAAATAGAAGAAAAATTTAAGCAAAACGAAAAACAAATTGCGGAACTCAAGAATCAACAGAATTGTGGAGAAAGAAGGGAAATGATTATCCTTGGTACAAGCGACGCGAAAATACAATTTGGAGGGGATATTAGAAAAACACACCCAGTACCATTTGTTAAAAATTTGAAAACCAAATTGCAACATATTAGATATTTTGACGACTGCAAAGAAACAATTAGAAACCATCTGAAAGAAGGAGCAGCGTTATGGTATGAAAGTAAAGAAGATGAGTTTGAAAATTGGACAGATTTCGAAAATAAATTTCTCAACTATTTCTGGGGGAAAGTTAAACAGAGGGAAATCAACCAAGAGCTACAGAATGGAAGATATCACGAGAAAATGGGAATATCGGAAGAAAGATATGCTTTGCAGATATATAACAATTCCAAATATCTAGACTACAAATACTCTACCGAACAACTGGTAGAAATGATAAGCAGACATTTCGAAGAAACGCTGGAGGACCACGTGATTTTGAGAAACTATCAAGATATTGATAGTTTGTGCCAATTCCTTCAAGTAAGGGAAGCAAAAAGAAGAGAAATGCGAAACAGAAGACAACATGAACAATATAATGGACCGGCAAGAAGGTATCAATCAAATTATGACCAGAGAAACCGACATGCCCAATCAACAAACGAAGATAGGCCGAGAGAATACCAAAATTACAATAGACAACAAAATTATGATAACAGGAATCACCAAAAAAATAGAACATATGAAAATCACAACAGAAACAGAGATGCACAAAATCCTCCGACTAGGAATACGAACGAACAAAGGGACGGTAGAAACAATCAGAATTTCCAACGACAAAATAGAAGGGAGATGAATCATGTAACAATAGAAAACGAGGAAGAAGATGTATGCAATGAATCCAGACAGGATTTTCAATAAAGCATCCACTGAACAAACATAAACAACTCTCCGGTATATTTTGTCATCCGAGAGAGTTTATACAGTTGGCGGGAAATGAAAGACAAAGTTCTAATTCAAATTTAATATTCTTAGATGCATTTATAAAACATAAAGCGATTAAAATTTTGATTGATTCTGGATCGGAGATATCGTTAATCAATAAGAAACTACTAAAAGAATTAAATTTGGACAGATTTGTGTATAAAATTCCTAGGGTTGCTTTAGTGGGTGCAAACAACAAAAAATTGACGACAGTAAATGAAGGTTTGGGAGTGCGGATCAGAGTGGGAGACAAATACTATATTATGCAATGTGTGGTGATCGAAGATTTAAACCATGATATGATAGCGGGAATTGATGAATTGAGTGAAAAACATATCACCATAAATTTTTCGGAGAATAAACTGGAAATCAGAGCAGAACCAGACAACATAGAAGAAGAAACGGAAATAGAGAGGAAAATAATTGTTGAAAAGATAAATGAACAGGAAAAACATAAAGAAATCAATATGACTGTAGAGGAAAAACCGAAAGTACAAGAAAAAAATCAACCAAAAAAAAAAAAAAAGAAGGAAGAAAAAGAAGAAGAGTTCAAAAAGAAAGAAGGAAAACACGGTGGATACAAGAGAAAGACAGGAAATCAAAGATACGGAAGAATTGTCGGCAATCGACGATAAAACAGAAAGGAAGCAGGAAGAAAAGGAAGTTCTCATAAGAGAAATGAAAGCAGTAGAAACATGGTGCTCGGGATACCAAATGGAAATTGAAGATAAAAAAAAACAGAAGAAGAAATAAAGGATGAGGACAGAGAAGAAATGGCAATAATGGACGAGAATCCAGAATTTTATGAAGAAATATTATGGACAGTGAACACATGCGAACAAAATGAGGATGAAAGAAAATTAAAATGTGGAGAAAACATGGAAAAGGAAGTAGAGAAGATTCTAGAAAATTATGGAGATTTGATTAATGAAGAAAGCCGAGTGGCTAAAAATTATGAACATTCTTTTAAAGTTAAAAACTTAGAAAATTTTAAATCCAAGACATATCCAATCCCGTATAAATACAGGCAAAGCGTCGGACAGGAAATTGAAAAAATGATCGAAGACAAGGTGATAGAAAGATGTGACTCTCCATATATCAACCCGATAGTATGCGTTAAAAAATCGAATGGTGATTTGCGATTATGTTTAGATGCAAGAAACATTAATTCACACACAATCGCGCAATACGAAGCGCCTTTGAACATCGAAGCCATATTTGGACGAATCACAGGGTCACACATTTTTTCCAAAATCGATTTGAAACATAGTTTTTGGTTAATACCTTTGGCAGAGAAATGTCGAAATTATACCGCTTTTTCGATCGACGGAGTGGTATACCGATTTAGGGTGGTACCATTTGGCCTACAGAGTGCATGCGCTGCTTTGGTTCGCGCATTGAACACAATCTTAAATAGGCATGAAGAATTTGTTGTACATTACATAGATGATTTATTAATTTTCTCACCAGATATAACAAGCCATCTACGACATATTCACACTGTGCTAGAAGAACTGGATCAAGCGGGATTGAAATTAAATATTCAAAAGTGTCAGTTTTTCCAAAAGGAAATACTGTATTTAGGATTCAAATTAGACACAAAAGGGATTAGTCTTGCAGAAGATAGAATCGAAATTATAAATAACTACGCTAGGCCAACCAATTTAAAAACATTGCGGGGATTTTTGGGAATGGTAAACTATTTCAAAAAACTAATACCAGACATCAGCACAAAAGAAATACCGTTGATAGCATTACTTAAGAAAAATGTTAGGTGGAAATGGGGAACGGAACAAGAAATGGCTTTCAAAAATTTAAAAGGAGCTTTCTCCACAGCTGTAAGAGTACACCACCCAAGATATGATCAACCTTTCATTCTCCGGACCGATGCTTCCATAACAAAATTCGCAGGGGTGTTATCACAGATCCAAGACGATGTAGAGGTGCCAATCTGTTTTGTCTCCCGTGTAACCAAAACATATGAGAGAAAGTACAGCGTTACTGAATTAGAGTTCGCCAGTGTGTTATTTTGTGTAAATAAATTACGGTTTTACCTACTAGGGGCAAAATTCACCGTTGAAACAGATCATGCAGCTTTGGTACATATAATGAAAAATAGGCTGGTAAATAATAGAATTCATAGGGGCATTCTTTTACTTCAAGAGTATGATTTTGAATTTAAATATATCAAAGGAACTGACAATATCTTGGCTGATGCGTTGACGAGAGATGAACAATTCCGCAAAGAGGACCACAAAACTCTCCACGTTGGCATGAACATAATGAGAGAAGAAGCAGGCTTATTTTCTTTGGCTCAGATCAGGGAAAATCAGGAACAACTGGATGAAAGAGAAAAGCAAAGGGCCGAGCAAGAAGATAACTTATATTTTAAGAGGGTCGATGGTAAAGAACTATATGTAATCACGGAACAGATGGCAAAAGAAGTTTTAGCAAAATTACACTGTGACAACGGACACATTGGAAGCAGGAAGGTGTGGCTTATGTTCAGGGAGAACTACATTTGTCGACAGGACTATACAATAGCCAAAGAGATGACTCGAAATTGCGAGACATGCCAAAAGTGTAAAAGTAAGAATTTCAAAAACGAAAACATCACAAAAAACGTCATAGCTCGGAAGAAACTGGATATTGTCGCCATTGATATGTTGAGCGATTTAATAACAACAACACAGAGGAATAAACACATATTAGTTATGGTGGATGTTTTCTCAAAGTATTTAAAACTGTACCCATGTAGAACCACGAAAGGAGCTGAAATACTTCGGAAGATAGACGATTTTATCGAAACAGTGGGAAGACCAGACAATATTTTGTTGGACAATGCGACATACTTTAGGAATGACCGTTTTAAAGGGGAATTAAGAGAGAGAGGCATAAATACAAAATTTGTAAGCATCCGACATCCACAGAGCAACCCATCAGAGCGTTTTATACAAGAAGTCACAAAATTTCTAAGAATTGCTGCGGAAGAACATCATCGACATTGGGACAGAAAAGTGTTTGAAATAGAGACGTATTTGAACTGTGCACCAAATACGGTTACCAAGGAGACGCCTTTATATGTAATGAAAGGAACAATGCCTACGAGACCGTGGGAAGACACCGCCCCCAGACAATACGAAGAAGTGATCGAGGTGGTTCAACGAAGATTGAGACGAAGTGGAGAGAAATATCTCCAAAGGCAAGAGAGGACCCGAAGAAGAAGGCCGGTTACATTCCAGAAAGGGGATAAAGTTTTAGTGAGGGCACTGAGGGTGTCCAATTTACAAAATGGTATTTGTGCTAAATTGATGCCGGTATTTGAAGGTCCATATAGGGTCAATACGGAAAATGGGGTAAATAGTTATGAATTAGCGCATATAGAGACAGGCAAGATACGGGGTATTTTTAACATTCACGACATTTATAAGTATCATGAGTAGAGTTTGGTAACATAATGGAATAATTTGATCCTAAAAAAAACTTGTGTCATTTAAATAAATAACAGAATTTTTTCGGCAAATCAAATGGCGGGGAGTTGTTAAGATATGTAAAATTTGAATTAATATGGTTTCGATCTTAATATTTTAGAAAAGTTAAAACATATAATAAAAATATACCAAAATTCATTTCGAAGAAATGAAAGTCAATTATCTTTGGATGGCCGTAGGTAAACAAAATTTAAATAGGGATTAAGTATTTTCTTTGTACAGTTAGTATGATAAGAAAGTGGTTATGTGTTTGGACAATGAGACCGGGTTTCCCAAATGGACTTTTGCGGCGAGGGAACAATTGTATTTAGAAATTTAAATGAATGTAATCTTTGTTTAGATATTAAGAAAGGAAAAAAAAACCGATTGGCATGTAATTAGTTTTAGGAAATTTCTAATGGTAGGGAAAATTGGTGTTTGTTATCTGAAAGGTAGATGGGGATAAAATTGAGGAACTCGGATTGGTGAAGAAGGAAAAAGGAGGGGCTAGGTATGAAGAATGGGAGTTTAGCGAAATGTTAGAGGGTGGAAGAAGAGTCAGTTGTGAAATGATCGTTAAGTCGACTAGTGGTGATCTCTAAGAGTCTCCTGAATTAGTAAGGCAGATAAGTGAATAGTTGTGAGTTTGTTGAAATAAGTGTCCTGACGGAAGCTCATCACGTAAAGCATTGTAAGTTATATTGTTCTACTTATATTCCAAGAGTCACCGTTGCATGCCGGAACGAGAAATAGATTCAGTTTATCGAGAGGAGAAAAGGCTAGCATTGTTTTTTGAAAGATACGTGCATCTGTAGGGGGTCATTAATGACAATAGGCTTGCAATAATTTGTTGCGAGATTGCTGACTACATAGGGGGCTGCTAAGAGTAAATTGTAGGCGACCAGAGACAAGAATTTGGACAACTCATCATCCGAGAGACAGTTTTATTTTTTTTGTAGAATTATTCATAACGCAAATTTCAATAAGTAGGTACTTTAGATAGTGGTAGGGTTATTTCAATAATCAGAATAGGAAATATTATTTTTAGAGGATATTTTGAGGGTGAATTTATTTCAATAGATGCTTTTGTACCATATATGTGTTTTATTCCGTTAATCTTTGACCTTATTTATCATATGTAAAGCAAAGGAGATATTGAAGCACGAGAATATAAAACCCTGAGATTAGAGCATTAAATAGTGTGATTAAATAATAAGTGCATCATTAAAATTAAATTTAATTAATTAGTTAATTATCTAATCAAGTGCTTTGAGCACACCGATCTTTGAATATCACATTAATACATTGTAAATTATGATTCGGGAGTGCTCCTAGTAGCATTTAACGTGTCTTGGTTTGTTTGTCTCTATCATCTTGATTGTAAATTTAGTATAAGAGGCCAAAGATGGCCAAAATTGAGATTATACCGTACAGTGTTCCAGCCCACATTCTTTTACGGACGAAACTATGAACAAAAATCACGAAAATATACTGAACATCTGGGAGCGGAGTCTGCTAAGGAAGATATTCGGGGAAATAAAACACAACAAAGACGTTCGAAGGAGACGAACAAATGCAGAAAACAGAGAGCGTACATGAAACCAGAAATTAGCCAGAACGTCAGAACAAAGAGACCTAGATGGTAAGGTCATTTTGCGAGAAGGAAAATTCCTTCTCACAAAATATGTTTTCCGTTCTGTTTTAACATTTTAGTTAAGATATTATACCTATCTTTAGTTAAGGTATTCTTTATTCTTGTTTTTAATAAATTTTAGTGCTCTGCGAAAGGCAATAAGGACAGTCTCTACTGCACGCTGTATAATTATTAACCAATTAACCACCTACATAATTGTGGTACAATTTCTATCGACTGTGAAACTACTAAAAAAAAGCGCGTGTTATTGTTGAAAACGGTTAGTTCAAAGAGGACAGGTATTTGTGAGCTGTATCTATTATTTACGATTAATTATTGGCGAAGGGAAAATATTAGAAAAAGCATTTCTCAAGTATCCTCAACAAATAAATTCGAAAATTAAATGCAATGATACCAAAGAATCTACTTGGACTTACACAAAGACTAAATTTTCGAAAAGCAACATGAACAATGCCAAGAAATTTTTTATGCAGTTCATACATACCAGCAGTATGCAAATCAACTTAACAAAGCCATGGATCTAGGACTTAAATAAAGATATACGCACTAGATATAGATATAGCTTGTGGTATGTTTGTTTGATTTTCCTTTGTGGGGCCAGGATGAAGCATATCTCAACTATCCTCAACAAGTAAACTCGAAAATTAAACGCAATGATGCCAAAGAATTTACTTAAACTTACACAACGACTAACTTTTCTTCGAAAAGCAACATCAACAATGTCATAGTTTTTCATCCGGGACACACATACCAGCGGTATGCAAATCAACAACAATGCATTGGATTCACAACAAATATAGTGTCCACAGGACTAGGACACTAACTCAAATAATGATTACAAGGGATTGTTGTTGACTAGCGACTAGCATACCGCTAGTATGTGCGACCCGGATGAAAAGTACTTTACGAAAAGCAACATCAACAATGCCACGGAGTTTTTAATCCGCACATACTAGCGGTAGGCTAGTCAACAAAAATTGCCTTGTAATCATTATTTTTTTTTTTTTTTTTTTTTTTTTTTTAACGTCCTAATTTATTTACAATCTGTAAAACAAGTTACAATAAGTAAATGTTGTGACCACTAGTGTAGGTGACTTGGAGAAAATGATTCAATAATCATTTTCTTTACAAATATTTTACATAGATATAAAATTGTTTGTCTCTGGGAATTACGGCACATATAACTAAAATCGCGATGGTAAATCACTAGGTGTATTTCGTCTAAGTCTCCGTCTGACTGGTTGGCTCATCAGGTTTCTGGCTAGTACATTTGGATGTTGTGCCAGTCTGTCTTCGTATTTCTGTGCAAAGTTGGTAATTTCTTCTTTTACTGTTGAAATTTCTAGATCGCGTCTAATAATAATATTTGCAACATACCATGGGGCATTTGTGATTATTCGAAGAACCTTCGACTGGAACCTCTCCAAGATTTCGATATTGGAGTTTGATGCAGTACCCCAAAGTTGGATCCCGTAAGTCCATATTGGCTTCAAAATTGCTTTGTAGACAAGTACTTTATTTTTCATCGAAAGTGATGATTTGTGACCAATCAGCCAGTAAAGATTGTGTAATTTGAGACCAAGTTGTTTACGCTTCATAAAAATGTGTGTTCTCCAGTTTAATCTTTGGTCTAGATGCATTCCAAGGTATTTGACTGTTGCTTGCTGTTTTAGTTGGTGGTTGTTGATATATACAGGCGGGCAGTGACCTTTACGGTTTGTGAAGGTAATATGAACCGACTTTGTTTCATTTGTTTGAAAACGCCACCGTTTTAACCAAGTTTGCATTTTGTTGAGGCTGGTTTGCAGAAGTTGAGAAGCTATCCGTGGGTCCTGATGTACTGACATCACTGCTGTGTCGTCTGCATATGTAGCTGTAGTGGTTTGAAAGTTTGTTGGTAAGTCTGCTGTGTACAATAGGTATAACACTGGCCCCAGAACACTGCCCTGTGGAACTCCAGATCCAACTGGAAATAGAGACGTGCACTCATCTCTATGTTGTACAAAAAAGTAACGGTTATGGAGGTAGGATTTTAAAATTAGGAAGTGAGTGAGAGGAAGCATATTTTTTAATTTGTATAGAAGGCCTGTGTGCCAGACTTTATCGAATGCTTGCGAGATGTCTAGAAAAGCGGCAGTGCAGTACATTTTGTCTTCCAATGCTTGATTAACAGTTCTGCATATCCGATGAACCTGTTCTATGGTTGCGTGTTGGGATCTGAATCCAAACTGGTGTGCAGGGATTAGTTCTCGATCTGATAGGAGTGGTTGAATTCTTGAGAGTATCAGTTTTTCTAGGATCTTTGACACTATCGGCAGTAAGCTTATGGGTCGATATGATTTGACATTTTCCAGCGGCTTTCCTGGTTTGGGAATTAGTATAATTTTTGCGACTTTCCAGAGGAGAGGGAAATATGCGGTTCTTAATACTGCATTGAATAATTGAGTGAGGTACACAATTCCTTTCCTGGGTAGTTGTTTAATAATTTTACTGGATATAAGATCGAAGCCTGGGGACTTTTTCGATTTAAGATTTTGTATTATTTTGATCATTTCATTTACCTTAAACTTTTCCGGTGGAAGTTCTAACTGGTATGGAAATTCTAAAAATTGTTGGATGGATGCTTCAAAGTTTTGATTATTCTCAGCAGGGAAAGGTTGAAAGACGTCTGTGAGATATTTTGCAAACACTTCTGATTTTTCTTTATTGCTTTTGGCCCATTCGCCGTTTTCTGCGCGAATAGGAGGGTTGCTTGATTGAGGTCGTTTAAATTTTTTCGTAGCCTTCCATAGAGAATAGTCTGTAATTTCTGTTGCTGATAGGTTGCTAAGATATTCTTTAATCCCATCGTTTTTGTAGTTATTTAGGAGAGTTTTAAGTTGAAGTGTAGCCTGGTTGAGTCTGGTTTTGTCCTGAGGCGCGTGCGTTCTTTGCCATGTTTTTCTTAAATATCGTTTTTCTTTGATTTTTTGTCTGATTATGTTTGGTAGCTCTTGTTTCATGAGCGTCGTGTTTTTTAGGGGTGTTGTTTGCCAGATTGCTTCCTGTATAATTACGTTAAAATTTTGTATGGCTTCATCTATTTCATAGTTTGTTTTTAAAGGTATGTTTAGGTTTAGGTTGTCCTCAATCACCCGCCGAAACCTTTCCCAATCCGTATATTTGTTGTCCAGTTTCGGTGGTAGCTGTACCTCAACAAGTTCAGTACTTATCGTGATTAATACAGGCGAGTGATCCGAGGAAAGGTCAAAGCAAGATTCAATTCTTTGCGATCTTTTTGGAATTCCCTTTGTTATGCAGAAGTCAAGTAGATCGGGTATTTTGTTCACGTCGGTTGGCCAATAAGTAGGTTCACCACTGGAAATATACGAGTAGTTGTTACTATTCATAGCCGCTAGAAGCTGTCGTCCTTTTGGGGTGATTAATCTTGATCCCCAATGTGTATGTTTAGAGTTGTAATCTCCTCCAGCCAGGAATCTGTTACCCAATGTTTTAAAAAATTCTTCAAATTGTTCTTTTTTTATCTTGTGTATTGGTGGGCAATAGACTGCAGAGATTGTTAGTGAGCCATGCCAATCTTCAATAACTATGTTAGTAGCCTGCAAGTAGTCTTTTTTAAAGTCATTAGTCTCATAGTGTTTGATATTGTTTTTGATTATAATAGCAGTTCCACCATGGGCTGTACCATCTGGGTGTCTAGTATTGTAAGTTGTGTAGTTAGGTATTTTAAAGTAGCTTCTACTTGTGAAGTGAGTTTCTGATATTAACATTATATCAATTTCGTGACTAATGATGAAAGTTTTTACCTCAAGACAATGTTTGGCAAGCCCGTTGGCGTTCCAAAGTGCAATTTTTAGTAACTTATTCATTTTGTTAAATTATTGACGACTATCGTTAGGAGGTTTAGCAGTGTGGACAGTTGTTCCGCAAATCCTTTAAACATCGATTTTAGTTCAGACAGGTCGTTAGCAGGAGTAGGATGCGTTAAATTTGGTGCTTGCAAAGTATTCTGAGATGTGCTTGCTTGAGGTAGTTGGTTTGTTACTGCTTGTGAGTAGCTAATGCCTGGATTGATGGTTCTTCCAATATTACTCGTTAGTGGGGTTGTAGGTTGTTTTTGCCGTAGGGTTGGATATGTTTTTTTCTGCAGTTCCTTATATATAGTACATCCTTTATAATTTGCCGGGTGGTTTCCTTCGCAAAGAATGCACTGAACATCGTCAGATCTTTCTTTTCTTGTACAGTGTTCAGTAGCATGATCTCCGGTGCATTTTACACATCTGGGCCTATGTTGACAGTATTTTTTTGTATGCGCATATCTTTGACATCTACTGCACTGTGGAATTTCCCTCCTTGTGTATGGTGGTTCAAATTTAATTTTGTAGTTTAGCAAGTGTTCAACGTCGTAAATTGTTTTATTATTTTCTGCTGATTTTAAGTCAATGAAGAACATTGATAAAGGTTGCTTAGTTTTGTAATTTTTAATGTTCCACATATTTACTACCGAGTGCCCCAGCTTTTCGATTTCTTCTTTTAATTCTGTCAGATTGGCTGAGTAATGCATGTTTTTTAATACTACTCTGAAGCTGCGTTCGTCACGAGGCCTAAATGTATGGAATTCTGTTTTTTTCTCAGTTAAAGCTTTAGTTATTGTACTATAATTTTCTTTTTCTTTAGGTTGTATTTTAACTTGATCGTGATTTAAAACTTTGATTTCGTATCCATTTTTGGCTATATTATTTAATAGTGTGGTGAGTGGGGTCACATTTTTCACTCCATTTACAAATATGGGAGGTGGTTTTGAGGTTTTTTCAGTTTGAATCTCAGTTCTTTCAGTCTGAACTTCTTCATTTTTTGCTTCGTTATCTGCGTCGTTAGACAACTCCTCAAATCGATTTGATGTATGAACAGGTGAATTTAGCCAGTAGTCATTAATTTTGGTCTGTTTAGTTACTCTGTGTTCAGGGCTAAGTCTGACTCTTTTCCTAGTGTTTTCTACAGTTTTCCATTCTTCGTCTTGGCTAATTTCTTGGCTATTTTTGTTTGGCAAGGCTGGGATATTGCTAAAGTATAGGGGTTGTTGTGTTGTTTGGTAATATGGTGTGGGTAAAACCTGAGGAAATGAAACGTTACCTTGTACTAGTTGGTCGTTGTTGATCTGAACTTGCGGAGCGTACGCCACTGGCTGAGTTGTAAATTGGCCTGGCTGAATCATCGCTGGTGTTGGAACTCCGTATAAATTCTGCTGTGGCTGTGGCTGCATCGGTTGAAACGGCGAAGTAATATTGTAATCCATTTCGCTGAGAGTTTTTTCCGTTTTGTCATTGGAATCACTTTCAATTTATCAATAATAAAAACTGAGTTTATTATTTTTAAAACAAGTACCGGGTCATTCGAATATATGATATTAAAAACACATTAAAATAATTAAAATCACATTAACGGTTACAGTATAAAATATTTTAAAATTTGCTGGACGAAATGCGACCGCTTTGGTCTAAGGTTTGTGGTCGACTAATCATTATTTGAGTTAGTAATTTGTTGTGGATCCAAGGTATTGTTGTTGATTTGCATACCGCTGGTATGTTTGTCCTGGATGAAAAACTCTAGAAGACATTGTTGATGTTTATTTTCGAAAAGTTAGTCTTTGTGAAAGTTTAAGTAAATTCTTTGGTATCATTGCGTTTAATAATTTTCGAGTTTATTGTTGAGAATAGTTGAGAAATGCTTCATCCTGGCCCGACAAAGTAAAATCCACAAGCAATACCACAAGCTATGTCTAGTCCGCGTGTATTTATTTAAGTCCTAGATCCATGGCGTTGTTGAGTTAATTTGCATAGCGCTGGGATGTGTGACCCGCACAAAAAATTCGTGGCGTTGTTGATGTTGCTTTTAGAAAATTTAGTCTTTGTGTAAGTCAAAGTAGATTCTTTGGCATCATTGCGTTTAATTTTCGAGTTTATTTGTTAAGAAAAGCTTGATACATCCTTCGTCCTGACACGACAAAGTGAAATCATGTCCACACCACTAGCTATGGTTAGTGTGTGTATCTTTGTTTATCGAGTTTGATCTATGTATGTCCCGGATGAAAGACTCGGTGGCATTATCGTGTTTGATTTTCGAGAATGTAGTCTTTGCATAAGTACAAGTAGAATCAGGGCCGTCGCTACCATGTGTGCTAAGTGTGCATCGCACACGGGCGGCCAACAATAGGGGCGGCCAAAAGGAGGCCACTGATGATAATACTTTTTTAAAACGAAAATAAATTCAAATAATTAAATAGTAATGATTCAGATAATTCTGTAAACTATTATTATTATTACCTGATAATACTAAAATGCGTTTCATTTATCATTTATAGTTCTTTTTTCATCCTAATCTAAACAAAAATATCGGAAAATATTATTTATTGTATGCACTGCCCTTTTGCAAGTATAGTCATAAAGCAGTTCCGGGAATACTTTTTCATTCAAAGCAGCTGCCGGCTTTCGGACTTTTAGATATTTTTCTCGTCCCCGTGTGGAGGCGAGCCGCTCAAGTAGAATGCATCCACAGCTTCTCCTGCTCATCGTAAAAGGCAACAAATTGGAGCAGCTGTCCGCTCTCCTCTAGCCAAGCTCCTAACCTGTTCCTGTGTGATAGTTAATACTCCCAACTATCATACAACACCCACCCCTACCCATCATAGGTAAACGTCCCGATATCCAAACCTATACCCGAGGAGAAAACCTCTGAAACCAGTGGAGGAAACCACTGGAAACAAACGGATATGCATAGGGATGACGGCTGTGTATCATTCTAATATACCGCCACCCCAACCTCAAGGTGTAACACCATCATGCCGAAGGGGTGATAGCCCAGGGGTAACATAGTGGGTTACAAGCGATGCCTAAGGGAGATGGCGAACCCGAGTGGAAAATAGCCTTTCAGGGGCAAGGGCGCACTGCCCCACTGAACCAGTCAGCACGACCCAACTCGTGGGAAGAAAAATGAGACAAAAAAGAAAAACAATAAAGGCGGAAGAGAGAGCAGTGGGGGCGAAAGAGAAAACAAAAGCGGGAGGGAAAAAGGAAGGGACGAAACTCGAGGGGAGAAAAGCTGGAGGCGAGAAATGGAAGAAAAGAAATAAATCGGATCTAGAACCAGTACAATGAAAAGCAATGGAAAAGACAGAGAATATAAGAGGTAAAAGAGGGAAGGAAGAGAGAAACAGCAAACCAAGAGAGAGGAAGAAAGAAAGTGAACAGGAAGAGAAAAAGAGGAAGAAGAGAACAGACAGACATTTCATTTAATAAAAATAATAGGTGAAAATAGTTTCTATCCTTGTGGAATCGGTACTCACCGGAAGGACAGCAGACGTTCAGATACAATTAGCGTCTCTTTGGAAAGACAATGAAGTCGACTTTTCAAAGTAACAAGACATTTACTTAACACATTACTTCTGCATATTTCTTTAAATACTAGTAAGGTACATTTTTCTAAAGTGTTGAAATTGGAAGAGGGCGGCAAGTATTAAGTTGCACACGGGCGGTCAACACCTTAGTGGCGGCCCTGAGTAGAATCTTTGGCATCATTGACTTGTACTTTTCAAAAAGTATTTTTCAAGCCCTGGCTGAAAGAATCCATGGCACCTTTGTATACATATAGGTGATTTGATTAGATGAGTTCTTTATAATAGTGGATGCACTATAACAAAGTTTTTATATAAAGTTTGCTGTTTGCTTTTGGTAATTTTGTTTTTGTATGCTTTGAGTTGATTCTAGTTAAGTCGATTTTATTTTAGATAAGTTTATGTGTTAAGGTTTTTTTGACATCATTCTAGTTTTCAACTTTTTTTATTAACATTTTGGGTTTAACTTACATTTCTTGCCGTTCTGGGAGTTTCCTGACTTATACAATAAGAATATAATATCTATAACAAGTAATCTTCTTATTTTATCATTTTGGTTGGAACATTATCTTCCCAAAAAGCTTTATTTCTTTTTTGTCTATGATTACCTTCTCTATTTCTAATTTTTCATACATTTTAGTGCTCTGTGAAAGGCAATAAGGACAGTCTCTACTGCACGCTGTATAATTATTAACCACCTACATAATTGTGGTACAATTTCTATCGACTGTGAAACTACTTTTCCTCGAAAAAAAAAGCGCGTGTTATTGTTGAAAACGGTTAGTTCAAAGAGGACAGGTATTTGTGGGCCGTACCTATTATTTACGATCAATTATTGGCGATGGGAAAATATTAGAAATGCATTCAGTGCGCCTATCCATTGGTCGGAAAATAATAAAGTTTAATGCTGCTCACTTGGTGCAATTATATATAATGAGAATGTAAAATAACGCAATAAAAATAATTGAACTAACACCAATGTTCTAAGTGAACTATGGGTGCAGTATCGGTTTAGCCTAATTTTCATAATCAGACAAATGAATTTTCAATTTTATTTGAAGGGCACAGGGAAAAAAGGAGGAATGTCACTTTTGTTGAATTTTTCAGCAGAGTATTTTCAAAGTTATGAGACTAATATTATTGATATGTTTTGATGGTATTTTTTTTTTTCAAAATCATATGTTTGGAAGATTTACTCTGTGGGAACACACGAAAATAATGTGTTTTCAGTTATTTCTGCTAGATTCCCAACTGACATTCCCCCTAATTAACCAGTATCACCGTGACATTCCCCCTTCTTCTCCTGTATAGGTATTTTATTATTATAGCCCGGGAGGTAGTGTCAAATTTGACCGGAGCCTTTTAGCATGGCGGTTTTCTTTTTATTTAGTTAAGTGTTCCAAAACTTATTAACAAATGATGTGTCAGCTGGCCCAAAACCGGGGATTTTAGGCAAGAAAGGGTAAAATATGAAACTTGATGGAAAAACGCTACAACTTATATGTCAAATATTTATCTCCGTGACTTACGTGTATGTGTATAATGGCCTAGAATACGTAGCTACTGGCTTTCACCCAGGCAACTCGGGTTCAATTCCTGGCGTTGGAATTTTTTTTTGTTATTAAAATTGACATTTTGATTTGAAAAATAATTATTTTTCTAGATTAGTCGGAGAATAAAATTATAGTCCAATCATTTATTTCACTCATTTACTCATTCAATCATTTCATTAATTTACTTTTTTTACGTAGGTTTATCCTACGTATTCTACGATAATTTAAAAATGAACATAAATTATTCAGATTTAATTATTTCCTACTGTTTTTCTCACAAGTTTTTTTTTATTTTCAGGAAAAAATTTAAAACGGAGAGGTTCTGAACAGTTGTATCTGAAATAAAATAATAAGGGTAAGTAAAGTAACAATATAATAGTAACAAATGGCATCCTACCCGAAAAACCATTGGTTTTAATGGAACCAAATCCAATAAGCAAGGTTTATAACATAGTGTCTTATTTTTTATACAATATCTTTTGATCTTATAAAATTTTTTTATACAGAGTATATTCTGTGAATTTACGCGGGTTGCGGATTAACTTAACAAGCAATGATTCAACTGATCATCTGTACAATTTATTGTATGTAAGTTTGTATCTTTCAGTATGTAACGACAGTAGAAAACTCACTTAATCCGGGGAGAAGTTTTTCATGTAATCATTTTACAAATATTTCGGAACAAAATAATTATTATAATATGTCGCTTCCCTTCTCCACCAGTAAGCTTGATCAATTTTAGGTTGTTATCTTACCACATATCGTTTTTAAACCGTTTTATGGACATCTGTTGCTTCTGTAAGAAGCTGTATTTCAATATCGTTTTTATATAATGCTATAAAAAGTTATTTCGATCTATGTACAATTTCTCTTCGTAAATATTTAACTCACCTTTCATTTTTTTCTTCTCCTTCTTCTTCTTTTTAAAGTGCCCTCTCCTCAACGGATGTCTGCTACTAATATTGCAAACTTTTCTCTGTTCTCAGTTGTTCTTATTAGCTGTTCAAAATGGATCCGTGTCCATGGTCGAGTGTTTCTTGTTTCTTAGCGACGATAGTTTTTTCCTTCCTATTCCGCTCTGTCCCTCAATATTTCCTTCCGCTATCAGTTGAGCATATTGTATACCTACTTAATTAAGAGGCTACAATAGCGATCAACAGGTAGCAACAAACGCGGTCCAAGATTGCGGCTGTAATTTTGAATATTTGTCGAGATATTTGGCACACATATTCGTAATATAACAAAGAATGGTGGTACAGAGCCCAATTTGAGAAATATATTGGTATGTGGAAATTACTCTGTAATTAAATACAATATTAAAAACGCTGGACGGAAGGGCCGCCCGAGAACTTTATCGTACCGATCTATTATCGTTATGGTACTAGATACTGGAATTCTATAAAAATAACAAAGTTACTCGTTATTTTGATATTTTAGAAACACCTACTGTACTTAAAAGTATTTTATGGTTCTACGCATCATTAATTCCTGCATTTGAGAAAATGTTCGATGCCATATTTCGGGGACACACTATAGATGTGTAGATTATTGCATAAATCAATAGAATATTATAGTCATACTTTCATTTCAAATTAGTTCATTTTTCTGAGAAATTAATAGTTTACAATATTTGCATTTCATTCTATTTCGATTACGCCAGTCAATGCGCGAGATTAAGAACAAGATATTATCTCCAAATTCTATCCTACTGCATGGATTTTAATGAAATTTTGGGAGTAGCCCAATCTCCTAATTCAAAGTCTATCCTATATACTATGGCGCTTTTATCATGGGGGAAGTTCCCACCACTTCTCAGGGGTGAAATATTTTTATTTTCGAATTACATGGAGAAAAAGGAAGATTTTTAAGAAAATTTAAAAATTCATTCTATAATTTGATCACATTTTTTACAAAAACCATTCATTTTAAACCCGTTCAACATTTTGAAAGTAGAAATAACACTATATATATATTAAAAGGTATTGTAGAAGGAAAAAAATGCATTTAAATTATGGTAGATGGGGAGTTAAATGTATATACTTTTCATTTTTCCTTAAAGTACATTAGTCATATATTTTTTTGCACCATATCTCGCTTAGTTTGTAAGTAACCGACATTTAACGGTGCTCGTTTTAAAGGCCTTTTCAAACACTACAAAAGGTGTTATTAGCATTATACACCTAAAACCTACCGTTCCTCTGTTATTTCAAGTTGAATACACCAATTTGAGCATGCACCAAAAAACAAACTATTTTCACCTACCATATCTCTTTTTGTATTATAAATAGAACATTTACGAAGGAACGAATCTCTTTATTATTTATAATCTAAAAAATGTTTTATATAGTGTTTTTAGTTAGATGCATAGTTTTTAAGGTATTCACAAAAAATCCGTCCGAAAAGGTGTCATTTTTCAATGAAAATGGCCAATTTTCAACTACGCATAACTCAAAAAGTATTGAGTTCCAAAAAAAAAGTATAGACCAGTTTTTGCTTAGAAATAGGTTCTTTAGCCACTTTCGTGCTTATTTTGACCAACAACTTTTCCACCCCCTTGAAGAAGTGGGAACCGCCCCAAGATAAAAGCGCCATAGTATATAGGGTAGATTTTGTTTCTTGAGCTATTCCCTACTTACTGTGAAAATATCAAGTACATCAATGTAGTAGGATGGAATTCGGAGCCAAATACCCTCATTGACTGCCCTACAATAATGCTCTGCTATGAACGCGTGAGAGAGGACACACATAAGATTATAGCAAAATTTCTATTTACCGTAACTTTTCGAGTTTTTGAGCTACGGCAATGAATTTTATGTCATTGGAAAGGTAATTTTGCATTCTTTCAAAATATGTTAAAATATACAGGGCGTATCTAAAAAAATTAAGATTTTTTATTCATTTCCGGTTCAACCGGAAGCCATATTTTTGGTTAAATTTATTGTGATAATAGATAATAAAGTACCATATATGTTTGCAAAATTTCAAATTTTAGTTTCTATTAAGAAGGAAGTTACGGGCACTCGAATATTTGTTTATAAAAAATTCATAACTCCCCTCCTATGGGGAGTTAAGATATATGACTAATGTCATTCAATTTACTGATAGGATATCAAAGATATATCAAAAAATAAAAAAAATTCCTTGGAGTAATTTTTGAGAAAATCTAGTTCAAATTTATGTCAAAATGTGACCCCTTAAATATAGGCAACCCGTAACTTTTTCTGAAAAACGATAACATCCTTCTTATATCCCCATCTTTAGACTATATAACGACTTTTTCAAATTAAACTTATCTTTAACAAGTTTTTAGATAGATAGGGAAATGTGTCGGGTGGGCGGTCGGCCATTTTGGCCGCCATTTTTAATTTGGAAATGTCAAATTCCGTATTTTTATTTACCTATCGATGAGCTTACTTTGAGTTGAATTTCATTCATTTCGGTCAAAATTTGCAAAAATGGGTCCAAAATAACCCCCCTATTTCGGCCCCCCCTTTGAGAGGTTTTTTTTAAAAGCTTAGTTTCTCGACAAAATTCTCTTAAACTTACTCATACCGAATTTGATCAAAATCGGTCCAGTAGTTTTTGCTGGGCGGTGGCGAAATACGTACGTACGTACGTACATACTTCGGACATGTTTTTATTATTTGCTTTTTAGACTCAGGGGGACTCAAAACGTCGAAAAAAAGTGAAATCTGAAAAAATTTTTTTTGCACGATCCTATAACTTTATCTATTATACTATACTACGTATATAGTACGATAAAGTAAAAAACGAGCCTGTACCGCCAATAAGAAGAACAAAAAAATACACTTTCTTGGACCTACTAAAATTTTTTATTTCTAACAAGAATTCGAACATGTTATACCTAATAACTAATTAGGCAACATAGAGAAATTGTAACTGTCATTTTGACAAACCTACGTTACATTTTCTATTATATGTTCTTGTTATATTTATCGATATCTGTTCAGTGCAGTAGTGTATTATTTTAAGAATTCGTTATTGTTGTTTCATAGGAAAGTAGTGTTTATTTATAGTTGATTTATTATATTTTTGTGTAATAGAACGAAGTTGTTGGCCTATTTGAAACAATAGATTATTGTTCACTGCGAGTTTTAGTTATATGTAGGTAGGTAAGTATATTTTACATAAAAATATTTCGAATTCTAATGCGAGTATATAAAGTTAGATTGCCTTTGGCGCTCTATAAACTAAATAAATACGACGGCTCTTGTTTCTCTTCGCAACGAAATGATTTTTTATTATTATTATTTCGTGCAAATACCTATGTTAATATAAAATTTTCACCCATTTTGGTTTATTTTTATAAATATTTATTTACTAATAACAAAATTGTTTTCTATAACTTCCATTTAGCGCGCCTATGAGTATAATTGTCAAAATATTTATCTTAGATAATGTCAAAGATTACCACTGTTGCCAAAGTTTCGCAGACCTTACGAAAAAAGATATGATACTATCTCCCGAAGTTATATTGATGACGCGCTACTGTATGCTCTTAAGGGTCTACGACGTATCAATTGCATAGAGAAGAGTTGAATAGACGCATAGACCAGGGCGCGTCTGTAAAAATATTAGTACATTTGGATGTTAAGAGGTGACTCATATATTTTTCCAGAGATTGGCTGAAAATAACTCATATAATAATATTTGAGTTATCCTCCCACTCAGAAAGGTCCGGAACATTGTTTAGATAATCACAATGTAAAAAAATGAAGGAAAAATTCGATTTTGTTCTTCGTGTTTTGATTATAACTTTAAAAGTATTCATTTTCGAGAAAAACTACACTAACATAAAACTTGCGAAATTAAATTTCCTCCAATATAGGATTAGCTACAAATTTTAAAAATTGTCATCCTTTTTGTAAAATAGCAATACTTGCGAAAAAAACATAAAAAAAAACAAGTATCCGCATTTTACGTTTTTCAACCATTTATGCTACACTTAGGACCTTCATATTTCACTCAACAAAACTTTATGACGTAATATAACAAAACAATACTGTAAATTTCATTACGATCGGTTTATTTTCGGCTGCAATGCTATTCAAATAGGGATTAATTTTCTTCGAATCCTGAGAAAACTAATAAATATTTTTGAAAAATTTAGACGCAGAATGAAAGATTACGTTATTAGCGAGGGCCGGAAGAGAACTTCTATAATGTTAATTTTATTAAGTTACAGGTTACAGGGGTGAAAAACTAAGAGAAAATTTAGTGTGATTTTTAATTTCAAATATCTCATTCCAAATAAACTTTTTATTTATTTTAAGGGATTTCGACCCTCGATAATAATTTAGTCTTTCATTCTGCGTTTAAATTTTTCAAAAATATTTATTGGTTTTTTCAGGATTCGAAAAAAATTAACACAATGTCCGTGGCAATATTTTTCAAATCTATCTTCGTCTTACAACGCACTCAGTCGAATAGAATATTGTCAGTCAGACATTGACAATCAGTGACAATTTTAAATATTTGACATGGCATCGGGAAAATTTTGAGTTGTTGATTAAATAATATTGATATATAGTGTATTTGATAAATAATTGATTTAAGACGTGAACTTAATAAAAAGTTATTTATTGTGTATTATTTGTGGAAGATGCAAGCAGAGAATACATCAGGATAATATATTCTGTGATCCAAGTATTTTGTTTTTAAAGATGTTCAAAATTGTAAGCGTTCCATAGTAACAATATATTTTAAGAAATCACTTTAACACTTTTCCTCTTTTCTCGATTGAGTATTAGTTTTTGTTGTACATATAAATTATTACAATCACTGAATACATAGTTAGTGAAAAAATTATCACATTACTACATCTACTACAAAAGCGATATTACGTAGGTCAAAATTTTTGACGTAAAAGAACTGTCAAAACATTAGAATGTGACTTTTCATTATTGCCATGTTTATGAAAAGTCAAATTCTAATGTTTTGACAGTTCTCTTACGTCAAAAATTTTGACCTACGTAATATCGCTTTTGTAGTAAAAATACTATACCAGTGTGAATTTTACTACACGTAATTTGCCGTGTAAAGACAGTAAAAGTAGGGATAGCCGTAAAATATTTGCGAATTATGTACCGATGGCCTTATAGATTTTGCAAAATAAATTTTGCAATCTAAACCGACTTTTTTCAAACGTTCCAATAGTATGTCGTGTCTTACCATATCAAATGCCTTTTGAAGTCTACGAAGTATATACCTAAATGTATCTTTTTGTTGGTCGTAGCATTTTTGGGCCAGAATTAGTCAACTGAACAGGACTTCTTTCATTCCCATGCCGGCTCTGAAACATTGATTTTATTTTCATACATTGTTTATTCCAGCTTCTTTTTATCGAAGATAATATGTAAGAAATATATTCCGTCAACTAAATCCGGAAGAGGCAAAGAAACTAATTAATAACATTATTAAGGTATGTAAAAAGAAAAGAATACATAAATGAAATTGAATATTGAAAGGGCAAGAGTAGAATAAAACAAAACTGAAAAAATAAAGTGTGACAACTGACAATTATTACGTTATGCTACACCGATAACAACTTAGTATCGGTAGTGTATAAAGTTACAAGTTAAGAAAGGAAACCATAATGTTGCACAAGGTATAGAGCATATAGAATATATTTTCTTAATTTTTAATTATTGTTAAGGAATTCCTATTAAAAACAAGTTGATATTAACGGACCACGCCATAAACCGAACTCCGACATCGAGTAAAATGTAAAATCCACATTAATAGGAAGAAGGAATCGTTACCATCGACATCGATAAAAATATATCACCTTCTAATCAGATCTAACCAAGACAATTATCGTAATGGCGACCTCTTGCAAACGACATCATTTACAAGTAATCCGGCTACCCACAACACCGGTAAAAATGGCCTCTTCTATGCTGCATATCCATTGAATGGGATCAAGTGTCATCGTCAGGTAAATTTCGCTGTTCGCTTGTAGACAGGTACTTCCTTGATAAGAGTGATAAACTATAGTAGGCCAGAGACGTTGTGGCATATGCTCAATCGGACTATATTAGACCAGGCAATGGAACATATTACGTTACGCACTTTTATTATATGGGTCGTATTGCAATGAACTATTTGATATTACCAAAGAATACTTAATAATATTAATAAAGGTATCTTATCTTCTTCTTCTATTTGTGTAGACATGACTCTGTCTGTTTTTCTTCTTCCTATTACGGAGTCGTCTCTCGCCGTCCTTACTACTCTATTTGTTGGCCACTATTATGTGGTCCTTCCATTCTACTCTTATCTTTCTTACCCAGTAATTAATAGTCTCAACCTTGCATTTCCGTCATATAACTGTACTTTTGGCTCTGTCCCATAGTATCTTACCATCGATTTTTTGATCAGTTTTTATCTCTGCTTTGTCTAGCATCCTTTTTGTCCTCTCTGTGTCAGATCATGTTTCAGCTGCGTATGTCATTATTGGTGTGATTACTCTTTTGTAAATTCTGCCTTTTATTTCTCCATATTGTTCATTCAGGCAACCTATGGCTCTGTTTGCTCTATTCAGTTGATCTTCCACTTCTGTTTCGAGTTTTCTGTAGCTAGATAGTGTGATTTATAGATATTTAAACTCCATCATTTATGCTATTATCTGAACCTCCAGCTCTAATTTACTCTATTGCTTTGTTTATAAATATTATAGTCCACATGCAGAATCTGATTTAGATATTTTTCTTAGGAGTCTATTGTTTGCTGTACCTATTTATTTTAGGATGTAGGGGAGGGAACGGTAAAGTGAAATAGTGGGCTAAAGCGAAATAGCTCATTTTCAAATTCTTCCGCAAACGGAGCCATCACTGTTTACCATCCAACCAATGTTTAGAAGTAGTACGAGCTTATCGACCATTTTGTAACGATCGTTTGTCGATGTTATTGAATATATCACTATTTGGACACACGCCAACTCGTAACTCTTAATGACAAACTTTTTTAAATCAAAATGTACACCGGCCAATTCGTAACCTTTAACTACCTGACCAACTCGCAACTTTATACAGGTGAATTCGAAACCATTGTTTAATTCTAATACGCCAGGTAGTTGCTGGGTTAAAAGGTAAGAAATAAATTTGAACAGTAACGGATTAAGCCAACACGGGGACACGGGGCATATAGATTATTATGTAAGCGAATGGTTCTTGGTTTGCTTAAAAACATGTTGTGTATTATATGTACCTATAAAAAAATAACAAAAATTGAAATCTCTTTTGATTGAAACAATATTATATGTATAGACCAGGGCGGATCTGTAAAAAAACGTCTATTTGTGGATGTACGAGGTGGCATTCGGATTTTTGTAGATAAAGTTAGGTGACAACTTCAATAATGATAATTGACTTATGCTTCTTCTCAAATATGCCCGGAACATTAATAAAAAAATTAAAATATTTAAAAATTTCGAAAAACATTAATTTTTTTCTATATTCTTTGCTTATAACTTTAAAACGATTCATTTTGGAGCAAAGTCGTATAGAATTAAAATAAAGATAATTGAATTTTTTATGATATACGACTAGTTAAAAATGTCTTAAATTATTACCCTTTCTGAAAAATAGCAATAAATACAAAATAAGAGGGCAAAATAGGCATCTTTTTATTCAGTGTTTTTCAACAACTTTGATTGCACTTAGAACCTTCGTAATTCGCATAGAAAATCCTTATAACATACTTAAATCGTCCACCAAATTTCATTAAAATCGACCTGATAGATTCTGCATAATCATTTTGCATAATCATTTTGCAATCTAAATTTTTTTTAAAAAGTTTAAATTTTTTAAAAGCTTTCTGAACAGAAAGTAGACCATTTAGAAGTTTGCTAATTTTTTCACATATAAAGAGGCTCTCTACCTATCTAATACACTTTACAGAATTAAAATCGGATTATCTAAGCGGCCTCAGCACTGTTTTAAAGTTATAAACAATTTTTCGGCTTATAAACAATTACAGTGAGGACGTTTGAGTTGGAATAAATTCATTTTCTCGAGAATGGGCGTCTCTGGAGATAAATCCCGAAATAGGTCGATTTTTATTTTTAAATTCCAATTTTTTGGTACACATATCATACTAGTGACGTCATCCATCTGGGCGTGATGACGCAATCGATGATTTTTTTAAATGAGAATAGGGGCCGTATGATAGCAGGCCGTATGATTCCGTCGGTATAATGGGTTGCCTTGCAACCAGATGCAGAACAGTACCATAAATGTTTTCCACTTTTTAGCACTTTCTTTAATTGAAATTTAAAATTATTTACCATTAATAACTTACACCCACGTGCACTCATTACGAAATCTGTTATCTGTTACAAGAATTTCAGTCATTTTCACAAAATTTATTTGGATTTTCTCTAGTAACTCTTCCAAAAGACAATACATAAATGATGAATACCTTTTACACCACCTTCAAAGAGAGTAATTTTTACAGGTACATACCTGGAATACCGGTATTAAATTATCAACATTACTTAAAAATGAAAGTTACTAATTCACCGGTAGTTAGTGGGTTATCGAAGAATTACCTGCGCGCCAGAGTTACGAGTTGGCCTGTAATTAGGATGGGGGCTTAAAATAGTTACGAATTCACCGAGACCCCACTATTTATACATTTTTGGACGACTATTTGTAAAATCTGCAGGTGAGTGTAATTGCTAATTCTTCTATCTTATTTAACTAAAGATATTTTGAAAGTAACACACAAAAGGAATCATACTTAACTATTTTTTATATAAAATCTAGATTGTTAGGTTAGGGTTAAAAATTTTTACTGGGCAAGTTTGCTTTTAAATCCATTTGGGGCAATGTGAAATGTTAATAGCTGGGGCAAAATGAAATATCGTTTTACTGTGCCCCACATGTAATTATACTTGATGACCACCATTAAAAAAGAATATGTGTATTTCCAGGTGTAAGATGAGAAATTCTAAACGAAAAATGACCAAATAACAATAGTCTGTGGAGCCAATGACATCTGGAATCAGATCTTTACTAACAGGCATAATTTGCCACAATCAAGCTGCTATGCAACACGGAATTTCTGTTGCTACGTTAAAGCGGAGAATTAAATCCGAAAAAAAATAAGGAAGAAGCGCCAAGTAAGAAGCTAGTCCGATTTCAAACCGTACTCTAGACTTAGACTATTTCACTTTACCCAACCATGCATGCAGAGCAAAGTGAAAAAGGTAATGTCCGACAAATAATCTTAAACTTTACTGTAATAAGATATGTTTTTTACAAAATTTCATTTCGAAAATTGTAAAATTTATTTAATTTCAAAGTTTAGCTATTCCACTTTACTCTACTCTCCCCTACCTTATATGAAATATCGCCATATGCGCTAGTGGTAAACCTTGTACTTCATTTTTTATTAAAAAAAATCATCTGAAAAAAATTGAAATTTTTTGCTTTTTGCGCTCAAATTTTTCCTTATAACTCGAGACAACAAAAAAAAGTATAAAGGTAGAAGGTAAAAGTATCGTTGTTCAATTTTTACGCAATATTTGTATATAAGCTAAAAATTAAAAATGTAATGTTATATTGTTTAAAATATTAAAATAATTGGGAAAAAATTATAAAAAAAATAGACCCCAAAAAACTAGTTTTCGGAGAATTTGCACGCGTTTCTCTTATTTTTGAATGTCCTGCAGGACTCAGATACTTCAAATTCAATTAACGTATAAAAAATTCTGACTTGATTTATTTTGAAGCCTGTAAAATGGGGAAAAGTTTTTGAAAGTGGAGGCTTGCGAAAAAAATCTGAAAATCTAAAATTATTTGAAATTTTAAAATTGATTGCATCCCACCTAAAATAATAGCAACGAAACAATGACGTTTTTTAATGTTGTGAGAGGGGATGGAGGGTTAAATTTGCCCCGAATCCCATTTTTTTATTACATAGAACGTCAAAGAAAATTGAATTCTGAGGGAATTTCGTGTGTCTAAACCTTTTTTTAAATAACAGGTAAAAGGGGGAGAAGTGTACTTTTGAAGTGTGTAAAATTAATAATTCTTAGCTGAGCGCTTTCGGCTTATAAAGCCATCTTCGGAGCTATGCTACAATAAAAGATCTCTAATGAATAATTGATCTGAGAATTCAAAGTTTAACTTACGTCAAAAAGGTCAAAATACCACTATGTAGAGAGATGGGTTCCATTTATGATATGAAATACTTCTGTTTCTTATGTAGTTTTTATTGGTTGGAAAAAACCTTGTCTGTCTGTTTAAAAAATTGTTCAATTTGCTGTTGGTTATTTTTGTATCCAGAAAAGTTAAACATCAAGAACGAGCACAAAGGACTTTCACACGAAAATTACATTATATATAAAACGAATATTTGATCATGGTAAGGTCAAAAAGACCTTACCATTTGAATACTGCGGTGTCAGATAGCAGAATGGTCGCCTCGCATGGAGGATTTTTAATGACAGTCGATGTAGACCGGGTGTGCTCGTTAAGGTGTCTTCACATTTTCTCATATAAAGTGACAGTTGACATATGACATTTTTAGCAATTGGATTGAACAACTTCTCAACAAAGTCTGTAGTTACATAAATCTGGTTTTTAAAAAAATAATGAAATACATATTGAAAAGAGACTTAAGGTCTAGGATAAACCAATTGACAACTTATCCTCCACAAACCAAACTCGAATCGGTTTTGAAAATTAATACATGATGTAAAGAAACTTGATGGTGAAGTTTTTTAGGAAGATGGGAAATAAATTAACAATGAATTTTGTGAAATGTGATTTTTAAAGAATAAGCTGCCAAATGATTTATTACAAATATTGTTTTAAATGATGCTTTAGTAAAGAATTAAAAAATTTAAAAAATTATTTTTTGATTGCATGAGGTCAAACTTCTTCCTCCAGAGTCTCCCACAAGAGTCTGAACAAAGGTTTATAGTTGTAATTAAGATTGATTTGTGTATTCAAGCAAAAATCATGATTAAGTTTCATTTCTTTAGTTATCTCTAGATCTTCTAAAAGGTTCATTTGTCTATAGTTTTTGATTGGGATGTTATGTAAAATTGTATTGTTTTCGGAAGGAGAGAAGGAATGGTTGCTAAATTTAACATGATAACCAAAATTTGATTTTTCTGGATTGTTGAGATGTTCTTTGATCCTCTGAGATAGGGTCCTCATAGTCCTGCCCACATAAGTCATGTTACAATCCCCACAAGACAGTTTGTAAATACCACTTTTATTTAGTTTGTCGATTTTATCCTTGGTGTGGCTGAAGATGGATTTGATGTTATTTTTCGTTTTGAAAGATATGTTAAGGTTACTGACTTTATTACAAAGTAATCTTTGTAATATTTGTAATCAAAGTAAATAAAAGTGGTATTTACAAACTGTCTTGTGGGGATTGTAACATGACTTATGTGGGCAGGACTATGAGGACCCTATCTCAGAGGATCAAAGAACATCTCAACAATCCAGAAAAATCAAATTTTGGTTATCATGTTAAATTTAGCAACCATTCCTTCTCTCCTTCCGAAAACAGTACAATTTTACATAACATCCCAATCAAAAACTATAGACAAATGAACCTTTTAGAAGATCTAGAGATAAATAAAGAAATGAAACTTAATCCTGATTTTTGCTTGAATACACAAATCAATGTTAATTACAACTATAAACCTTTGTTCAGACTCTTGTGGGAGACTCTGGAGGAAGAAGTTTGACCTCATGCAATCAAAAAGTAATTTTTTAAATTTTTTAATTCTTTACTAAAGCATCATTTAAAACAATATTTGTAATAAATCATTTGGTAGCTTATTCTTTAAAAATCACATTTCACAAAATTCATTGTTAATTTATTTCCCATCTTCCTAAAAAACTTCACCATCAAGTTTCTTTACATCATGTACCTATTAATTTTCAAAACCGATTCGAGTTTGGTTTGTGGAGGATAACTTGTCAATTGGTTTATCCTAGACCTTAAGTCTCTTTTCAATATGTATTTCATTATTTTTTTAAAAACCAGATTTATGTAACTACAGACTTTGTTGAAAAGTTGTTCAATCCAATTGCTAAAAATGTCACATGTCAACTGTCACTTTATATGAGAAAATGTGAAGACACCTTAACGAGCACACCCTGTCTACATCGACTGTCATTAAAAATCCTCCATGCGAGGCGACCATTCTGCTATCTGACACCGCAGTAATGAAATGGTAAGGTCTTTTTGACCTTACCATGATCAAATATTCGTTTTATATATAATGTAATTTTCGTGTGAAAGTCCTTTGTGCTCGTTCTTGATGTTTAACTTTTCTGGATACAAAAATAACCAACAGCAAATTGAACAATTTTTTAAACAGACAGACAAGGTTTTTTCCAACCAATAAAAACTACATAAGAAACAGAAGTATTTCATATCATAAATGGAACTCATCTCTCTTCATAGTGGTATTTTGACCTTTTTGACGTAAGTTAAACTTTGAATTCTAAGATCAATTATTCATTAGAGATCTTTTATTGTAGCATAGCTCCGAAGATGGCTTTATAAGCCGAAAGCGCTCAGCTAAGAATTATTAATTTTACACACTTCAAAAGTACACTTCTCCCCCTTTTACCTGTTGTCATAAGTGTGTACGAAACTATTTCAGTCTTTACATTTTTTTAAAATATATTTTAAATAGTGTCGTGAAAAACAGCGTCCATGCTTTGGTCCTTTGTTGATCTTGTAGTAGTAGATCTAGTAGTATTAATAAAATAAAATAGCATATTCACTACGGGTTATCACACAATTTTGTGTTTATTGTTGTTGTTTTTTGAGTGAAATTGTTCATAAAAAAATCTGCTAATTCCACACTAATGTGAAGAGATTATTTATTAAATTTCATTTCATTGTTCCATTTCATTTCACTTGGCGATAATAGGCGAGCGGCAGCAACCCCTAAAATTAAGTTATACCGACCACGAAAATCAACTTTAAGAGGATGGGTACGTATCTTCGGCTGCAATGCTATTCAAATTGGGATTCATTTTTTTCGAATCCTGAGAAAACTAATAAGTATTTTTGAAAAATGTAAACGCAGAATGAAAGATTACGTTATTAGCGAGGGCCGAAAGTCCCTGAGAACTTCTATAATGTTTATTTTAATAAGTTACAGGGGTGAAAAACTAAGAGAAAATTTAGTGTTATTTTTAATTTCAAATATCTCATTTAAGATTTAGATTTTTCAAAAATTTTAATTGGTTTTTTCAGGATTCGAAAAAGTGAACACAATGTCCGTGGTAATATTTTCAAAATCTATCTTTGTCATACAACGCACTCAGTCGAATAGAATAGGTATTGTCAGGATAATGTCAGTCAGACACAATCAGTGACAATTTTAAATATCTGACATGAATCGGGAATATTTTAAGTTGTTGATTAAATTAATAGTATTGATATAATATAGTGTATCAACGGCGGATCCAGCAACCTTGCAAGGAGGGGGCAATGAAAGAAAAATTTTCTCGTCACTCGCGTACGCAGGATTCTTTTTCGGTATGGGCTGTTACTTTATTTTTCTTCATGTACCATGTCCTTTCAGAACGTTCGTTACTATCATAGATATCTTAATTTTATTCACTGCCACCCTAAATCAACCACGAAGAGCTTTTTCGCACTGGACTGCGTTTGCCTTCTATTTTTACTTGCGTAATATTTTGTAGCAACCTATATTTGAAACTTCTCATTACATGTTCAAAATACTTTACTTTTCTCTTCTTGATGCCTTCTATGATCTCAGTAGTCTTGCTGAGACGTTCTAGTATTGTGGAGTTTCGAATCTTCTTCACCCAAGATACTTTTAAAATTCTTCTATAAAACCACATTTCGAAAGCCTCAAGGCGATTTAGGTAAGTAGATCGATTTTATTCACAGTTCAAGACTCGACACCATACAGTAAGACCGAGAACACATACTTTGGAGAAGGAATTCTGTTTTATGTTTCATTCCGTTATTCAGTTGTCAACAGGACACAAAACTCACTATTTATTTTTGTTCGTAATTATATACTTTTTTAAAAAAAGTCGACACCAGGCGAGGTCTCAAGGAGGGGGCAATTGACCCCATTGACCCCCCCTTCGATCCGCGCCTGTAGTGTATTTGATAAATAATTGATTTAAGAGGTGAAATAAAAAGTTATTTATTGTGTATTATTTATGGAAGATAGAATCAGAGAATACATCAAGATAATATTCTGTGATCCAAGTATTTTGTTGTTAAAGATGTTCAAAATTGTAAGCGTTCCATAGTAACAATATATTATTAAAAAATCACTTTAACACTTTTCCTCTTTTCTCGATTGAGTATTAGTTTTTGTTGTAGGTACATATAAATAATTACAATCGCTGAATACATAGTTAGTGAAAAAATTATCACATTTATTAACTTATTAATAATTTGCAATTATACAAAAAATAACAGTTATCCAAGAACATTCAAAAGCCATCTCTTTAAGTTAGTTATGACATTGTCAAGTAGAATGACATTCTAGTAATATTTACATATTCATACCAGTGTGAATTTTACTACACGTAATTTGCCATGTAAAAACAGAAAAGGTAGGGATAGCCGTAAAATATTTGCGAATTATGTACCCATGGCCTTAAGGTGAATTACCAATGTTTCTCATTCTTTATGTTTTTGAGGTGGCTGACTCAGAATATGAAATTTATTTTTACCTAGAATTGGTGGGACATGTTCAAAAATAAAATTTTATGCAAAAATGCGAAAAATAAATTTTGATTATTTTTCAATTTTACCTTGGTGTATCTTTGGTCGCTGTAAATATATCCTTTTGAAAATTTTACTGTGTCATCTTTGAAGTATTTAGATAACAATGAGATTTATCCAAAATGTCTAAATAAATTTAAAGAGCAGTTGATAATTTTTAAACATTTTGTCGTCAGATTTCATCGCTTTCATATTTACTTAAAAAAGTTGGGTGACAAACTTTTTAGTTTATAATTCTAACTAACACAAGAATAAAATATAATTCATGAATAAGTTTTCTGGAACTTAAGTCAAAATATGCAATAGGAAAAAAGTTGTGTGACTTCATAGACGAGCAGCAGACCCCAAAAAACGCTTATTTCTCGAGATAATGACCGCGGTGTGGTGAATGGCTAATTTTGATCATACGTTATGTTTTTGTTGGTGCTGAAAACGAAAATGAGGTTTATTTTGTATTTTAGGTGGGGGAACATTGTCAAAATCGCAAGTTTTCCCTAAAAATAAATAAATATGAAATCACCTTTTTTTTGCGTTTTACAACTACAACTCTGTTCCATTTTAATATTATTTTCTGAAATTTTTATAGTGTAAATTTATTACCTTTTCTGAAGAAAATGGGACCTGTTTCAATCTTTCTGTTTTATTATAATAAAAGTTATGAATTGTTTAAAGTAAAAGGTGCAGATTCCTGAATTGCAAAGTTTAATCGAAAAAGTTAAGTGACAAAATTTTAAATTTAGCTTTTTAATCAAGTTTTGTTAAAATATAGAGTACAAAGAACAAAATATTTTATAGAAATAAAATGGTGCAACTTTATTAAGAAAAACCTGATTTAATTTTTTTTTATTTTTAGGGTAAAACTTGCGATTTTGACAATGTTCCCCCATCTAAAATACAAAATAAACCCCATTTTCGTTTTCAGTACCAAGAAAAACATAAAGTATGATAAAAATTAGCCATTCACCACACCGTGGTTAGTATCTCGAGAAATAAGCTTTTTTGAGGGAGTGCCACTCGTCTTTAAAGTCACATAACTTTTTTCCTATTGCATCTTTTTACTTGAAATTTTCCAAAAAACTTCTTCATGAATTATGTTTTAATATTGTGTTAATTAAAATTATAAACTAAAAAGTTTGTCAACCAACTTTTTTAAGTAAACATGAAAATAACGAAATCTGACGACAAATTGTTTAAAAATTAACAACTTCTCTTTTAATTTGTTTAAACATCTCGGACAAAGCTCATTATTATTTAAATTCTTTAAAGATGACACAGTAAAATTTTCAAAAGGAAATCTCTACAGTGACAAATTTGATTTTTGAACACGTTTCACTAATTCTCGATAAAAATACACTTCATATTCGGATTCAGCGACCTCAAAAACATAAAGAATGATCAAAATTTGCCATTCTCCTATCTTGGTCGCTTTTTCGATTTCTAAGCCTCAAATTAGGGGTGTGCTGCTCGCATATAATGTGTGGCCTGCTTTGTAGGAAACCCCTCCCCCTGCCAGGTCTCCCTAATATCTAGGTTTTCATAGGGATTTTTTAGATTTTTCGCTCTGCAGCAAGTGAGTATTACCTCCCTTATGAGACTTTTTTTATTCAGGTATTCATGTCGGGTAGTTTCATAAATATAGAGGTTTCTAAACTTTGGTGCGTCCGACAACTGTAAGGCCCTTAAAAATTTGTCGGACAATATTATCAGTAAATTGTAAATATTTTTATCAAACAATCCTGCAAAAAATCATCATTTATGACTCCATAGTGCGCCACCTATAAGGGGGACGCAGGCATGATAGAGAGTCATAAAATTTATACCCCAACAGCTGATTTTTGCAGGACTGATTGATAAAAATATTTACAAATAACTGGTAATAATGTCAGACAAATTTTTAAGGGTAGATACTCGAGTTGTCGGATTCACCAAAGTTTAGAAATCTCTATATTTATGAAACGCACCCCTCCCGAAAATTTTCCAAAATAGAAAATTTGAATTTTTTTCGACATGAATAACTGAATAAAAAAAGTAGCATGAGGGAGGTGTTGTTGCAAAGCGAAAAAACTAAAAAATCCCTATGAAAACCTAGATGTAGGGAGACCTGGCAGGGGGAGGGGTTTCCTACAAAGCAGGCCACACATTATCACAAAACGAAATGGAAATGGAGGAATAAAATTATACTCGTGCATGGATAACTGAATAAAAGAGTCTCACGAGGGAGAAAACAGTTAAATACATAGGGCTACATTTGGATACCAAATTAAAGTGGCAGGAACATATCAAAAAGAAAACTGAAGAACTAAAACTGAAATGCAAGAAGTTATACTGGTTATTAGGTAGAATCTCACAACTTACTATCAAAAACAAAGTATTAGTTTACAAACAAATGCTTCAACCAGTATGGTCCTATGGTTTAGAGTTATGGGGCTGTCCTAGTGAAAGTAACTATATAGTATCGTTCGCGGTAACGATCCCGTACTTGTCCAGGACTACTTCGCATGCGCACTTTAAAAAAGAGCGTTCTCTTTTTTAAAGTGCGCATGCGATTTTTAAAGTGCGCATGCGAAGTAATCCTGGACAAGTACGGGATCGTTACCGCGAACGATACTTATGCTTGCCTTCAAAGAGTCCAAAACCGAATACTAAGAAACATAGTCAACGCTCCATGGTATATCCGCAACAAAGACCTACATCGGGAACTTCGTATAGCAACAATTAAAGAAGAAATAAAGAAGATTGCCAAAGGTCACGAAAACCGACTCCACAACCATACAAACAGGGAAGTGTTCGAACTAGATAATCAAACGCACCAAACCTTTTAAACTTGTGTGATAAATCTGTTAATGTCAGTGACAGTTTAAATTCGGGCAGTGAATCTAGCCACAACAGTGATGTATACAATAATAATTATTAAAAGGAAACTAAGTTTTCAATCTAATATGCAATCCGTTATGGCTTGCAAATTGTAGAAGCTTCGGAGGTGTTACCAGAGAAGGTTCCCATTGTTTTCAGTCTGGTAGGATGTAGAATTTTTGGATGTTGTTTTATGTGTTATTAGATTGAAAACTTAGTTTTTTTTTTGCTAGCAGTTGCCGCTAGGGCATCCCTGCCATTTCGTTCGTTGCAATCCGTGACTGCACGCCGGGGTTTGTCCTAGTTGGGTCAGAGAGCAGCATATGTGCCTCCTGATGAGAGACTAATGAGAGACTAATAAGTTTCGAAACCGGTAGAGGTGCTTGCTGCACTCTCGGATTGAACTGGAATAATGAGGCGGCTGTAGTTTCGTGTTGCAACGAAATTGAAAATGGTTATTAATTTTTGATTTACATGTTTACTCTGATTGGAGTACGAAGGGAACAATTCTCGTTGGAACTTTGCCGCGCTGAGCAGATGGGACGTGAATTATAAATTGTAAAATTCCCTCATCTTCCATAGTCTCAGCATTCGTTATGGCTTGCAAATTGTAGAAGCCTCGAAGGTGTTACCAGAGAAGGTTTCCATTGTTTCAGTCTGGTAGGACCTAGAATAACATTTTTGGATGTTGTTTTATGTGCTATTAGATTGAACACTTAGTTTTTTTGCTAGCAGTTGCCGCTAGGGCATCCCTGTCATTTCGTTCGTTGTTTTCCGTGACTGCACGCCGGGGTTTATCCTAGTTGGGTCAGAGAGAGCAGCATGTGTGCCTCCTGATGAGAGACTAATAAGTTTCGAAACCGGTGGAGGTGCTTGCTGCACTCTTTGATTGAACTGGAATAATGATGCGGCTGTAGTTTCGTGTTGCAACGAAACTGAAAATGGTTATTCATTTTTGAATAATTATTAGATTTTAAGGTGAACCGTTGGGAATACCTAGGACAGTACAGTAGTAGATTAAGTTAATGTAAAATGCTGGTTAGTGTTAGGATTAGGTGTATTGTTCATTTAATAAAAATAATAATAAATGAGGGAGCTAATAATTTTTTATTGGTGGGCCCATTGTTAGTTTTACTCGTTATTTTGTCAATTTTGGACTAAAAAAAATTTTGCAATTTTCAATATTTACTCTGACGCACTCCTATTAGTACCGCCGTTTTAAGACACCTCTTCCTTGGTCTATATATGTACTCTTCACCTATCGTGTATACGCGGCTCTTGACTCGCGCTGACCTTTTGCCCTCTCTCACATTACCATACCCCAGAGATGGCTGGACCAAAGGTGGAGAGACGGTACTCGAGTGTTTCGCAGGTACTTGCATCGTCTGGGGCGCTCCGAAGACACGTACCTCTATTCGTCCACAATTAAAACACTTATAGCTATAATTATACGTTGGGTCTATGCGCTGCCCACGCGTACTTACAGAACAGTACCCCCTCTGGATTTTTTTCTTCTTCTTTCGGTATTTCGTTGCCCTGCGTGCGTTACGAAATCGTGGAACCGTATCGACTTTTAATCGATCGGTATCAATGAGTTTTTATTTTCTCTGCAATGTATTAATTGGAAAGTATATATATTTTAAAAATCAGTAGTATACTAGTCTTAAATAAGGATGTGAAAATAAAGAAGTTATTTATATACTTTCTCTATGTTCTTTTTTTTGTATAGACATAACTCTGTCTGTTTTCTCAATGTGCCTCTAGTACAGTATAACCCATGTATCTGCAACCGCGAAGAGAAGACACGACAGACATTCGTTGATCTTGATGGTTGATTCGCAAGTGACCTTGATGGTTTCAGTTAAATCTGTTCAGGTATAAGTTGTCATAAGTCATAAGTTTCATCGTTTTCGTGGTCTTCCCAGTGATCGTCTTCCTATTGGGGAATCGTCTCTCGCTGTCCTGACTATCCTATTATTTGTTTTCATTCGGCTTATGTGGTCATTCCATTCTATTCTTCTGTTTCGAGCAATCTGCTTGTCCTCTCTGTGTCGGGTCGTGTTTCGTATTGGTCTGATGACTGTTTTGTAAATTCTGCCTTTCATTTCTTTTCCGATATTTTTATTTCGCCATATTGTGTCATTCGGGCAACCTAAGGCTCTGTTTGCTCTATTCACTTGATCTTCCACTTCTGTTTCGAGCCTTCCGTAGCTAGATAGTGTGATGCCTATGTATTTAAACTCCATCACTTGTTTTATTATCTGACCTTCCAGCCCCAATTTACATATTATTGCATCTGCTGTTATAACCATACATTTTGTCTTTTGTGAGGAAATTAACATGTTAAATTTTCTGGCGATTATGTTGAATTGGTGTAGCATACGTTGTAAATCATCTTCACTTTGAGAGATTAGTATTGCATCGTCCGCATAGCAGATTATTTTAAGTTGTTTTTCTCCCATTTGGTATCCTTTTTTAGTTCTTACGTTTTTTATTATTTCGTCCATGATCAGGTTGAACAATAAAGGACTCAAGGAATCCCCTGTCTTATCGCATTGCCGGCTTCAATTGGGTCAGTTAGTTCATCTTCCACTTTAACTTTTATTGTGTTGTTCTGGTAGATGTTTTCTATCGTTTTAATTATTTCCAGAGGTACCTCTATCGAGTATAACAAGTGGATAACGTCCTTTAATGTGACCCTCTCAAATGCTTTCTTAAGGTCCACGAAACATAAATATGCCGGTTTGTTGTATTCCAACGATTTCTCTTGAACTTGCCTCATTATAAATATAGCGTCAGTGGATGACCTTCCCGACCTAAAACCTTGTTGCTCTTTTGCTAATGTTATAATTTCATTCAATTTGTTTGTTATCACTTTGGTTGTTAATTTTAATGTTGTGTTTAATAAGTTAATTCCTCTGTAATTCTCCGGGTCCGATTTGTCTCCTTTTTTGAAGAAAGGTATTAGGATGCTTGATCTCCATTCTTGTGGTATTCTAGTTTGTTCTATTATTTTTTGTATTAGTTTTAATAGTTGTTTAGTTAGATCTTGTCCTCCGTACTTTAGGAGTTCGTTCGATATTCTGTTCTATCCTGGAGATTTTCTATTTTTTAATTTTCGTAATGCTTCCTTTACCTCTCCATCCTCGATGTTTATTTCTTCGTTTGTTATAACTTCAGGTGTTTGTGGTTCATTATCGTCGCCTTTAGCAAATAGAGATCGGAAGTATTCTGCCCATGTTTCTTTCTGAATGTGTTTAGATTTTATTAATTCGTTCATCTCCTTTCTTTGTCCTCTGACCATTCTCCATACTTCTTTTTGTGTTCCGTAGAAGTCGTGTTCCATTTTTATTCATAGATGCATATTTTTCAGGGTGTTTCATAATCTGACCGTCTTATTTCAGCTTGCGTCTCTATCATATTAACCAGTTGTATTATTTGGTTCAGCCGCCTAAGGATCTCCTCAGTTCTAACTCTGTTAGCCCAGCTGATTTTTAGCGGTCATCTGTGTACCCATGTCTCAGAGGTTTCCGAGCGTTTCGAATCAGTTGGTAATATCCCAGTGTCATTAATTCTGTTAAAGATACCACAGAGTAGTTTTATTCTATTTTCTCCCAAAATCCTTAGTAGTTAAAGATAAAGATAGTCGAGGTTGGAAACACGAGCAAGAGGCCTATGTTTAGCAGTGGACTTTTGAGGCTGGATGATGATGACATGCTTCACGCTAAGGTGCCTTTCATAGTGACTATTTTTTAAACAAACAATACAGGCAAGAGTTAAAGGCAAATAACATAAAAGGAAAGATAATAGAAAATACAACTACTGAAGTCCCACCATTCCGTATTCACACACCACTGTTTGGAAAAGGCAGTTAAATTTTTCAGTTAAATGACCCACTAAATGACTATACACTATAATATACTGTTTGTTTTGCAGATGACCAAATACTAATAGCACAAGACTACGATGATATCTGTTACATGACAAGAACGCTACTAGAGGATAACAAGAAATGGGGACTAGAGATCAACGTAGGAAAAAACAAAAAATATATGAATATCGGTGGAACGCAGCAGGACTTGATACTAGAAGGAGAAGAAACAATCAGTAAATGTAACGGATATAAATACCTGGGTATGAAAATCACGAATGATGGAACACTGGACGGATCCATTAAAGAACGAAATACTCAGGGCAGGAAAGCAATTACGCTCCTAAACTCAGTACTCTGGGACAAGCAGATAAACAACCAAAACAATAAAGAAAAAGATCTATAACGCCGTAGTGGCCGTAGTAAAAAGCATTATAACGTACAGCTGCGAAGTATGGCCTATAGAGGAAAAATCAAAACGAATGTTAGAGGTCACCGAAATGGATTTTTGGAGAAGAGCTGCAGGAAGATCAAGAAGAGAACATGTCACCAATGAACGGATACGAGAAATAATGAAGGTCATACATACAATAAATGACGAAATCAACGAAATACAACTACGATGGTTTGGTCACGTACAAAGAATGCACTAAGACCGAATCCCAAAACAAGTACACAACTGGAAACCGCAAGGTAGGAGAAGAAGAGGTAGACCAAGGAAAAGTTGGCAGGCAGGAATAAACAAAGCCATGGATGAAAGAGGTCTGCAAGTAGATCAATGTGAGGAGAGATGGGAATGGCGAACGGGTATCGGAAGACGGAGAACGTTGTAAACCGATAATATATAGTTAAATTTTCCGTTTGGTGCGTTTGAGAATTTCCCATGAAATCCATCTAATAATAATTGGATTTCGACTACTCAAATAGACGAGAGAAACAACGTTCTGTAGCAGTATGATTTTTTGTTGGGAGATGGCTTGAAATAAAAATTGTATGGCTTCTTAAATATACCGACACTGAAACATCCAGTGACATATTCTTCCACTCTAACTTTTCCCATGCATGAAATTATTCACGAATTACTTTTTATACGAGGTCTCCTTTTTACTCACAGAAACTAGTATCGCAAAATTAAACCGATTGTTCACAGAAACCACAATAAGTTAAACAAGGATAAACAATATGCACGTCGTTAATACCTTCTTTACTATTAATTTTGGCGTTCAAAATTTTAAGTGATAGCGGCATTAGCGCATTTGTTGGTTATTATTTGAATTTATTGTTTATTTGGTTTTTCAAAATATTTAACTTTTATTCTTTACATGTTATTGTAATTTTTATTTTCAAACATAATTTTTATTGTTAGAACGACTAACTACTGTCCCCTCTTAATTTGATTACTTCCGGCTTCTGGTAAGTACCTATTAATTTTTTAACAAACGTAACAAGTAATATTTATGAGCGTGGCTATAGTTCTTCTTCTTCTTCTTCTTCTTCTTCTTCTTCTTCTTCTTCTTCTTCTTCTTTTTCTTCTTCTTTTAATAGGACTTTGTCCTGTTTCTTCTGTTACAGTCTCTGCTGCGATCAGGAGCTCCAGCTCTCGTACCATCGTTTTTTTGGGTCTTCCTATGGGTTGCTTGGTGTTGAGCTTCTGTCTCTTTGCCAATTTCCAGGGTTCATCCGATCTATGTGGTCTCTCCACATGCGTCGCCGTGCTCTTGTCCATCTCACTACGTCTTGAACGCCTAGCTCTCTCAATGTGTCTTTGTTTCGTATTATGTCTCTGAGTGTGATACATCTTATAGATCGTAGGTTTCATCTCTGTTGTTCTCATTATTTGTTTAGTCTTTGTTGTCTCGGCCCTTGTCTCAGCTGCGTCTAACGCGTCAGTACGGGTCTAACACATGTTTCATAAATTCGGACTTTGCTTTCGGTGCTCATATATTTATTCCTCCAATTATATCCCTCAAGAAACCAGATATTCTCGCTGCATTCGTTACCTGCTGTTTTGTTTCTTGCCACAAATGCCTGTCAATAGATATTTTCGCACCCAAGTATCTACAATCCATTACCTGTTGTACCACTCCCAAGTATCTACAATTTACATCTAATAGGGTTCTTGGATATTACCATCGATTGGGTTTTCTCTGTGTATAGTGTAAGGTTATACTTTTCGGTGGTTATTTTAAAGTTTTGTAGTAGGCGTTGTAAGTCGTCTTTGTTTTCGGCTATTAAGATTGCATCATCTACCTAGCAAAGTATTCTCATGGTTCGGTTACCCATTTTGTATCCCTGATTCATTTGGTTAACACTACCTATAACTTCATCAATTATTAAATTAAATAGGCATGGACTGAGGCTATCCCCTTGTATAATGCCGACATTGATTTTGATTTCTTCTGCGAGCCCGTGTGTTGTTTTCTATATTTCTATATTTTCTATGTTTCTATATTTCTGACTTATGTTTTTCATTCCAAGGATGGTGAGCACATCCTTCAATCGTACTCTGTCGAATGCCTGTTTCAGATCTACAAAGCATGTGAACATGGGCTTGTCGAATTCTATTGATTTCTCAACTAATTGTCGCATGATGAAAATAGCGTCTATTGTAGATCTGATTGAGCGGAAACCCTGTTGTTCTTCCGATACACCGACTTTCTTGTATATTTGTTTGGATAGAATTTTTGTCAATTGTTTTGATTTAGAATTGAGTAGTGTAATTTCTTGGTAGTTCGTAGGATCTGTCTTTACGCTTTTCTTGTAGATGGGTACTGTTATACTCTCTCTCCATTCCTCTGGTACTGTCATGTTGTTTACAATTTTTTGGAATAATGTTGTTATCTCTTCTATTATTTTTGTACCCCCGCTATAGTTCTGTCGAATAGAAACTTTTTTTATTTTCGAGATTACTGTTTAGCTTTTTGTTTTCTTTTTAATTTATTTATTACCATTCTATATTTATCGTCATACTAGTAATAGTTTGTATGATGTTCAAGGTGTTTAATATTAAGTCCATCAATCTCCTCAATAGTGAATAAATATTAACCACTTCAATAACATAACTTTATGAAATAAGTCCGCAGGGTAATAGCCATTTCTTAATTATTGCCACTAACAGTACGTATCAACACATCGATGTACGTTTCAATTTATATTTTGATTTCATTTATTTGAAAATGAATGCTGACGCATGGGCAATGATAAAATGGAACAACTATACAGGGTGTAACAAAAATACAGGTCACAAATTAAAGTACATATTCTGAGACCAAAAATAGTTCGAATCAACCTGACTTACCTTAGTACAAATATGCCATAAAAAAAGTTACAGCCCTTTGAAGTTGCAAAATGAAAATCGATTTTCTCGAATATATCGAAAATTATTAGAAATTTTTTATTGAAAATATGCAGTGGCATTCTTATGGCAGGAACATCTTAAAGAAAAATTATAGTGAAATTTGTGCACCCCCTAAACCCCCCCAAACTTTTGTGTACGTGGCAATTAATTTATTATTGTGGTACCATCAGTTAAATTCAATATTTTCAAAACTTTTTTGCCTCTTAGTATTTTTCTGATAAGGCAGTTTTTATCGAGATGCGGCCTTCTTTTTTAATACGTTTACATACAAAATTTATGGGGGTTTTGTGCCTTCAAACCACCAAATGTTTGTGTACGTTCCAATTAAACTATTACTGCGGTACCATTAGTTAAACACAGTCTTTTTAAAACTGTTTTGCCTCTTCGTATTTTTTCGATAAGGCACCTTTTATCGAGATGTGGCTTCTTTTTTAATAGGGTTCAGAATATACCTAAAAATGTAAATCATAAATAAATTTTCATATTATTACCAAGTGTCCATAATCGTACTTAACCATATACAAATATGTGGTGGATTTGACAAATATTCAAAATATCTCGATAAAAACTGATTTTTCGAAAAAGTACTAAGAGGCAAAAGAGTTTTTAAAACATTGTGTTTAACTAATGGTACTATAATAATAATTAAATTGGAACGTATACAAAAGTTTGGGGTGGTTTAAAGGAACAAAACACCCATAAAATTTTTGAGGGTTTCCAAATTCCACTATAATTTTTTCTTAAGATACTACTGCCATAATAATGCCACATGTCCATTTTCATTTTGTAACTTCAAAAGCCTGTAACTTTTTTTATGTGCACATTTGTACTAAGATAAGTTAGGTTCAACCAAACTATTTTTGGTCCCAGAATATGTGAATAAATTTATGACCTGTATTTTTGTTACACACTTTCTCCTAGGGCTTACAATACCGAGCCAAAATCTCAATACCGGTATTTGGTATTTAAAATTTCAAATACCGGGATCCCGGTATTAAAACCGGTATTATGAATAAAAAATATACACGTTATATTTATGCTATCCTCAGTTGTTATATCAACTTGTTATTAGATAATATATGAAACCTATTAAATTTTGTTTTGAAATGAGTAGATGTTGTTTATAACATTACATAAAGGGTAGGCATAGATAGATACATAAAATGTGCAAATAGAAAAACTATATATTTGATTCTAGGATAAATTTTGCCTATACAGTGGAACCTCGATTATCCGTCTCTCCATTAACCGTCACCTCTGTTAACCGTCAGGGTACATACAAACGTTGTATTGATTACGTAAGCAAAAATTTTAATGAAAAAAAAGTTAAGTTCATTTGTGATGAGGACACAAACAGCTATCCATTGCTGACAAATAAAGAAATCGTTGAAATGGCAACGAAGGCGGACCAAACAGATTCGGAAGCTGACACAGACTTGAAATTTGACATAGATATGTCGATGAACCTACTGTAACTGACAAAGATTTGCGTAAATAATCTAGAGAAGCTGCATCGTACATGCAATAATTCATCGAGTGGTATTCTCAACAAGAAGAAGCCAATAAAATAGATTTATTCATTTAAGAACCCATTTACCCATTTATTCGATTAAGAAATTCAGCCGCCGCAAAATGTGAAGCAACAGTAAAACAAACAAGGGTTTCAGAATATTTAAAATTGATTCGTTTGTACGAACACAAATCCCTCTTATATTATCAAACATACAAATAAAATTTTAGAGTTATACCTACTATGAGTTTTTAATTTTTTTTTTAATGTTCTGTTAACCGTCTTTTCGGTTATCCGTCATACCTTTGGTCCGGTGCCCTGACGGATAATCGAGGTTCTACTGTAATAGGATAGTAATTTTACTTATGATTTGCTATTTTTGTAAATCAATTTAACTTTAAAATATATATATATACAAAAATTAGCTTACTGCGACAAATATTTTATATGGATTACTCTGTATTTAGACCGCTATATATTTTCAATTATTATTAATAATGTAGAAAATGAGTGAGCCTAATTATACACCACAATACACAAAAAAATAAAAAATAGATCTGAAAATGTAAAAAGAAGTCTGATTAATAAATCTTACGGCTTATTTATAAAATAAAGTAGTCTAATTTTAAATACATATTTAAGAATTTTTATATAACTCATTTTATGTATTTGTATAGACAAAATTTAATAATTTGGTTGTAGAAGCTGATTATAATCCTTCTTCTTAAATTAACGACATTCACGCTTTTAGAAAGCGCTATACTTGACTTGTACGTGTACGTGTAATAAAAGTGTTTATTAAATATTTTTTACCATGTACCTAATTGGTTGTTTATGTTCAAAAATAATTTCTTGTAATAGCAAAAAATATTTTAGAAGAAGTTTATTGTGCATCAATTCACTTTTTATAAATTAAGCTAATACCGAAATACCGGAATTTTTATTATAAATACCGGTATCGAATACCGGAAGAAATCGTCCGGGATCCCGGTATTCGGGATCCCGGAATCCCGGTATTGTAAGCCCTACTTTCTCCAACCTTTTATAGATCCAAATAATTGAACACGACTCAGTAACGGAAATATTAGAATCGTAGTTTTAATCAAAAATGTGTTATTCACTGCTTTGACAATTTGCCAGTCTGGAAAAAGAATGACGTAACTGCAAAAAATAGGGATTAAATGATTAAATGATTAAAAGGTTTCTTACAATTATGGCTTTTATGTTTATCCCTATTGGTTTGAATTTCATTATCTTAATTTAATCCCCCCATTTTCAACCCTATTTACAGTTGCTCATAACATGCTTTACAGTTATTCATCTGAAACAAGGTCTAAAATGGTGTATATTTCAAAAGGACGCAACTACTCTGTAGTGGCTCAGTACGTATTTAGAGTTCTGTCGCTTTTGTATCATATGTGCACAGTATTTTAGAAGTTAATTACGCAATAAACAGGAATTGATAAAATTTGTTCCGGTCACAAAACTAACAATAAAATTACTCGTTTAATTTCAAATGGTATACAGATCACTTCACATGAACTTATTCCTAACACCTTTGCCAAACATTTCGAAGATAAATTCAGAAACAAAACTAATCATATTAATATGTCTCTTCGTGAAATAAATCCACACATAAATAACCTGACATCTTCTGAACATAGTAGACCCCTTAATTCTCCTTTTACTATCCATGAGCTTATATCTGCTTTAGCTAATTGCAGAAACACCGCAGCTGGGCCCGATGATATTCCTTATGCAATTCTAAAGCACTTGTCTAATTATTCTATTAAAAAACCCCTAACTTTATACAATCTAATCTGGAGCTCACATAAATTTTCATCTCAATGTAGCAAGTCTATTGTAATACCTATACTCAAGTCAAATCAGCCAACTAGTTTTCCACAATCTTACAGTTTCCTCACATGCACTATGTGCAAATTAATGGAAAAAGTGATCAACAAACGTCTGCTATGGTATTTTGAAAAATACAAGATTATTCCACAGGAACAATCTGGCTACCAAAGACAGCGCTCCACAAGAGATAACCTTGCACTACTTCAAACCCATATATCTAACGCGATTAATAGCAAACAAGATCTGATAGCTACAATCCTCGACATAGAAGGCGCATTTCACACCATCTCAAGAAACGCAATTCTTGACAAACTTTTTCAATGCAACCTCACTGGCAACATATACGCTTTTATAAAAACTTCCTAACATCTAGAACATTCAGTGTTTCTATCAATAACTTCCTTTCTTCTCCACATATCCAATATGACAGAGTTCCTCAAGGTTCAGTTTTAAGCACATCTTTATTCATTCTCGCGATTAGCCAGTTATGTCACAATATCAAATGCTTATTATACAGGGTGTCCCAAAAAGATTGGTCATAAATTATACCACAGATTCTAGGGTCAAAAATAGGTTGATTGCACCTAACTTACCTATATACAATAGTGCACACAAAAAAAGTTACAGCCCTTTGAAGTTACAAACTGAAAATAGATTTTTTTTTCATATATCGAAAACTCTTAGAGATTTTTTATTGAAAATGGACATGTGGCATTCTTATAGTAGCAACATCTTAACAAAAAATTAAAGTGAAATTTGTTCACCCCATAAAAATTTTATGGGGGTTTTGTTTCCCTAAACCCCCCCCCAAACTTTTGTGTACGTTCCAATTAAATTATTATTGTTGCACTATTAGGTAAACACTATATTTTTAAAACTTTTTTGCCTCTTAGTTCTTTTTCGATAAGCCAGTGTTTATCGAGATATTTTGAATATTTGTCGAATCCACCACATATTTGTATATGGTTAAGTACGATTATACATAGAGAGCTGTTAATAATCTGAAAATTTATTTATAATTTACATTATTAGGTATATTTTGAAAAAGAAGCCACATCTCGATAAAAGGTGACTTATAAAAAAAGACTAAGAGGCAAAAAAGTTTTAAAAACACTGTGTTTACCTAATGGTACCACAATAATAGTTTAATTGGAACGTACACAAACATGTGAGGGGTTTAAAGGAACAAAACCCCCATAAAATTTTTATGTAAACATATTAAAAATGAAGCCGCATCCCGATAAAAACTGGCTTATCTAAAAAATACCAAGAGGCAAAAAAGTTTTAGAAACGTTGTGTTTAACTAATGGTATTGTCGAAGCGAAGATCGGTGGAATATGCGCATTTTATCAATGAAATTCGATATTTTTAAGGTATTCCAGAAGCCGCTATAGATAAAATGTTTTAACGACCTATTCATCATTCAGAATTACTCAACGGATATTAGTACAGTTAAAATAATTAAGACGAGAACCGGACAACATTGATTTAATGAATAAAATTTAGTTTTTTTTACTTTAATGACAAAAAAAGCAAGCCCATTAGCAGAACCCGATTAAAAATTATTTTGCACATCATATTTGAAACATTATTTGGTTGAAAAATCTCATTTTTGTTGGCAAAAAAATATATTAATTTGTTTGGACTAAATTACAATTGTGCTTATCTTAAAAAGGATATGTTACTATTAACATTCGCACAGTGTTGCCAAACTGAATTTTGTTATTTTGGGTGTAAATTTTTTCCACGGATCTCCAAGGGTACTATACCACAATAATGAATTAATTGGACCGTACACAAAAGTTTGGGGGGTTTAAGGGAACAAAACCCCCATAAAATTTTTATGGGCTGGACAAATTTTACTATAATTTTGTTTTAAGATGATCCTGCCATAAGGATGCCCATGTCCATTTTCAATAAAAAATCTCTAATAGTTTTCGATATATTGAAAAAAATCGATTTTCATTTTGTAACTTCAAAGGGCTGTAACTTTTTTTATGAGCACATTTGTACTAAGGTAAGTTAGGTTCAATCGAACTATTTTTGACCCCAGAATGTGCGGTATAATTTATGACTAATCTTTTCGGGACACCCTGTATACCGATGACCTAATAATGTACAGCCAGAGTAAATCCAACGCTACTACTAGTAAAATTCTGCAATTAGCAGTAAATGATCTACAAATCAAAGTTGAATCCCTAGGACTTACTCTCTCCCATTCAAGTCCAAAGTTATTAAATTCAGTAGAAGCATTAATTCTTTTAACCCTGAAATCACCGTCAACAACTTTAAGGGCCGGTTGTTCGAAAGCTAATCAACAATGATCATTATCAAATATTTAATTACTGTCACCAACTGTCAATGTCAACTTTGTTTGGGTTGCTGAAAACATAATATGAAATTACTTAATCAATTATGTTAATAATTGTTATGTTAATTGATTAACTAATCTCATAATTATAATCAATTATGTTTTCAGCAACCCAATAAAAGTTGACATTGGCAGTTTTGGTGACAGTAATTAAATATTTGATAGTGATCATTGTTGATTAGCGTTCGAACAACCGGCCCTAAATTACCGGTTGTTGATAATTGCAAAATATTAGGGCTGATATTTGATTCAAGATTAACCTGGAAACAGCACATTCAGGAAACTAAAGGAGCGTGCCTTAAAAGGTTAAATATAATTAAAACACTCTCACATTATCATTGGGGAGCGGAAGAAACTACGTTACTGAAAGTTTACAGATCACTAATCCGTTCCAAGCTTGACTATGGATGTATGTTTCATCTATATGTCTGCATCTAACCCGTTGTCCTAGGTGAGCGACGGAAAACGACGCGACGCGATGCGATGCGTTGCGATGCGATGCGACCAGTGCGACGTGTGGCTTATGTAGGGTCGCATCGCGTCGCTTTCCATCGCTCAATCTACGACAAACGTCACGATGTCAATTCATTCCTATTATTGGAAGTATATATAAGTATGGGGAAGTATACGGCAGTGTTACTAGAAAATTCATATTTTAAATACTTAGATTTAAAAAAATACCACAAACGAAGAAGAACGACAACAAATATCATATATTTAGAGCGAAATAAATTTGGAGAGTTTCATCATTTATATTCGAAATTAAGAAATAATCCACGTTGGTTTAAAGAGTATTGTGGCTTATTACCAAGCACCTTTGATTATATTATTGCAGCTGTTAAACCCAGTATTCAACTGTCAGTAAGTAATTTTCAAAAACCAATTTCTATTGAGGAGAGGCTGTTACTGACTTTCAGGTATGTTAATGATAAAACACTGGTACTATATAGTTATTATTAATTTTTATTTATTTAATAAACTATTGCGTAGCACAATTTAAATTGAAAAAAGCAATGGTGCTTGACGAAGTCTGGGATGATGATGATGATTAAGGTTGCGAAATCTGGGATGATGATGATTGTTGTTGTGGCTCGAATTTTGCTAATTCATTGAAAAGAATTTCTTGTACGTTTGTCCGAAACAGAAGTTTATTTAGTGGTGGCAATTTTTTTAAATATGGTGATATAGATTTGAACCAATTCAGATCATCGTCATCCTGAACGTCCATGTCCTTCTTTAACAACTTAATTTTCCCTCTCTCTCTCAAGATTCATAAATACTTCTGAAACATCAGTGGGGTTCCTCTTCTTTTTTTCAACAGCAGCTTCAGATTGATTATGACGGGTTTGTGGACGCGACGTACCAACTGACTGGTTAATCTGGGACATTCCAGGTGTTAAATTATCATTTTCAGTTGGTTCCATGGCATCTTGTTCTAGAGCAAATTGACCTTCAGTAGCATGAGCGACCGAATTGCTGTCATCTTCATGTTGTGTCTCAGTTTGATTTTCTGTAATAGTATCTGTATTACCCGATACTACTGTGGAATCTGACAAAACGGACATAATTGTGTCATCGTCAAGCATATCTGTTTCATCTAAAAATATCCTAGGAACGCTTGTGGCACTTGCACGTGGCTTTAAAACTACTTCTAAAAATTTCATCGCCTCAAAATATGGCCAATCACCCCTGTACTCCCCCCCCCCACCATTTTCAGCGTCAGCACCAGATCGTCTTTTAGGGATTTTTTTCAATTCTCTAGCAAAAGAATCACGTAGATTTTTCCACTTTTTTTGGGCATCTGCACCTGTAATAGAAAAAAATACTAATAGAGATTTATTTTAGGTACTTGGTAACTGGTACGCCGTTTAGAAAACTAGCATTTAGTTTTCGCATATCAAAAACAGCAGTAGCCAATATTGTAAAACAAGTTTGCGTTACTATATGGGAGACTTTAGTGCAAAAACACATGCCAGTACCAACAGAGGACAAATTTCTGCATATAGCTAATGATTTTTGGCAGAAGTGGCAATTTCCAAACTGCATTGGTTGCATAGATGGGAAGCATATCCGCATTAAGAAACCGAAAAAAGCGGTTCCATGTATTACAATTACAAAGGATTTTTTTCCATTATTTTATTAGCCATTACAGACGCCAATTACAAATTTATTATGGTTGACATTGGTGCTTATGGTAAAGATAATGATGCCGGAGTATTTGATACAGGTTTGTTCCGTCGTGCGATTGAATGTGGAAAGTACCAGCAAGAGATTTTTTGCCAAGTTCCAATATTAAAGCTCCGTTCGTATTGCTTGGCGACTCTGCATTTCCGTTATAAACTTATCTCTTAAAACCATTTCCAGACGCAAACACTGTTCCGGGAGATGATAAAGACCGTTTTAATTACAGATTGTCACGTGCCAGAATGGTTGTGGAGTGTTCCTTTGGATCTATAGCGTCAAAATTTGGAATACTTAGCAGACCTATAGCTACTGATGTCGATAATGCAATTCACATTGTAAAGCTATAACTATAATTCATAACATTGCACGTGACCTTGAAGCTCCCTCTAATCAAACTTCATACTCAACTACTTTTCAGAGACAACAATCTCTTCGAAGATCACGGCGCTATAATGACTCAACACGAGAAGCTTTGCAGACAAGAGATTTATTTTTAAATTTTTTTAAACACAACTAGATAAGTTAGTGGATTTCACCTTTATTACGAATATTAGTTAAACTTTCAATTATGTACTTACTAGTGCACCCAAGTCCATCAGCAACACGCTTCCAAGCTCTTCTTGCCAATAAACGATTTCTGTAATCTTTATGTTTTTTATTCCACAATAGTTTTTGTTCTCACACTGCATTAATAAGGAGTTCTAGATCCATGTTTTTATAAAACTAGAACACTACTATTTGCTTTATAAACTCACTTCTTCACTCACAATGTGTCGTGTCCAACGAACTGTCAATACTGACATAATGTCGTGTCTCGTCGCGAACAAAACAAGTTCGCATTTCGTCGCGTCTTGTCGTAGACTGATTAACCCGAAAACGTAGGCCACACACATATACAACCATTTACTTGATATTTTCGCGTCGCGTCGCGTCGTGTCGCGTTGTCGCGTTTGTCGCTCACGTAGGACAACGGGTAAGTCAAGCCTAAATTCACTACATACGTCATTCTTGTTCCGGTACGGCGAATTGTACTTAGATTTTTAAATTGCCCTACTCTTACTGGACATAGCCTTATTAACAGTTGATGTACCTGTACCTCTATAATCTTCCATTATTGTGTTTTTCACTAGTTAGCGGGGGCGGATCCGACCGGGAATCGTGACGTTCGTAGCATTTTGTTTTATACTAAAATTGAATGATTATTTTATGGTCTATTCTGTTTCGAAAAACAATTATTCGAAGCAGTTTAGTGCGTGAGAAGATTGGTCTAGATAAGTTTCTAATTATCGATTTCCTTTGGGTCATAACTGACTATTTTTATCATAGCCCATTCACTCACGGTAAAATATTGCAAAACCTCCGAATTCTATAGAACCGCACCCATTTAGATAAAAATTTTGCAAGCGAGCTTATCTTGCCTTCTTCTTGAAAAATGATACGGCTAGAATAGGTGATCTTTGTTTTTAAGAAGTGAAAACTACCCTTTTTAACCAAAAATGAAAATCAGCAGATATAAACGGTATTTAAATCTAAATTATATGTAAGTATGTTAAATAAAGATTTGTGTCTCATATAGGAATGTATTTTATAGTTTATAACTGTTTGTCAACCCTTAAAATTACACTTTAGGTAAAAATAAGTAAAAAAATGGTTTTTCGACTTTAAATTATGTTGTGATGAACCTTTGTAGTATCTATTTTAAACATTATTTTATATTTAATTTAATTTCTTAAATATTTAATATTTTCAACCCCTATACCCTATATTTTCAACTACCCCTACAAATAAATTTGTTCAAAAATGATTTTTTTGCGATATTTTAAAATTTTAAATGGTATTTTATGGTAGCTTATATTTTTTATTTTGCTAATTACAAATATACTTATAGATATTATATTGCATTTATTCAACCTCAAAAGCGCCTCTTTAAAAATAAATGTATAAAAATTATTTACTTTAATAATTTCAAATTTTTCAATGTTTTGAGTGCAATAAAACAAAATCTCCTTTTGCTGCTCCAAAATAGAGCTATGTATACGCTCCGGGAAGTCTTTGATTTTTAAAGCATTTGCTTTAAACAGCTTAGAAAAAGTGCTTCTCACATTTACATGAATACTTAGAATGTTAATTATGTCAGTTAGTGTTTATCGTACATTAAAAACAATGTAAAATTTTTCAGTGAAAAAATACTCCATTTTAGTTTTGATGTATATTTTTCATATTTTTTAATTTTCGAATACGTAATTTTGAAAAAATGGAAAAACTATTAAAAAATTTCCAAATATGACTAAGGTTTCATAAATACCAAATTAAAGTTTTATTTTCAAATATAAGTACTTTAAACTGGTTAAAATTTCAGAACACGTAGTCAGTATATAGCATGTGTAAATATAATAATGTTAATTTTTATTTTTGTGGAAAATTCACGGATTTAAATAAATTTCTTTTTTTAACGACGAAATCATTTTGTTTTTGTATTAACTCGGTCATTTTTAATACAAATCAGTTTTATCTCAGCCCATTTTAAAGGTCTCATTAAAATCTTTAAAAAATATAATAATATAATTTTTTCGAAAAACGTCTCATTTTTACGATATTTAGTGATAAAAAGTTCGATTTAAGGTTAATTCGAAAAAACCCTGACCTTAATAATTAGGCTGTATCCTTAGGTTGTTCTATTATTAGGATAATAATTTTAAAAAATACTCGATTTGTTATTTTAAAAGGTTTCTTTTGATTCTGATGTTTGTTTCGCAAAACTGCACTGCTTTAAAGTTATTTTTGAAAAACCACTTAAAAACATGCATTTTTTATGTAGGGAATCATCAATTTCGATTGGTATAAAAATATCTTTTAAAATTGTTGAATTATATCAACAGATTTTTTAACCAAAAATATTGAGATGGATCGTTATGTTCTGGTTGTTTTGATTATTGGAAACTATTAATAATTACCTAGAATTAATAATGCTAACCAAAACAGTTGAATATTGTGTTAAACTTATCATATTAGCCGGTAATTATCAATAACTTCTACACGTTCTTGGCTAATGTAATAACTCTTAAACACACGGGAGGTAAAAGTGACAGTGGTATGTACATTTTTTGGCTAAAATAGTGATTCACTGGGGAACAATTTGAAACTTAATTTCTGTTGAGTTAGATTTTTTAGCTGTTTTCTATAGAATTAGGCATGCTTATTTCAAAACTGTTTTTAGTTTTCTTCTATCACGTCACGTTCTTTTTCTATGGGGGTGGGGCGCCTGGTGGGAGTAATGTCGCTCTGATAACTGCAATTTGTCTAGACTTGCCTGTTAAATTCAGTTATGTCTGTTATATTGTGGTGAAACGTTGTGTTTCGGTTAGCAGTATTTAGTATTTTGTTACTGAAGTGTATAGAACTGCTTAGTGTGTTTGAACTGAAACGTTTCCTCATGGTTACCTCTGCTCCTATATGTCGTAAGTTCGAAAACAGCCTCGATTCGTTTTGTTATATATGTGGCAGTTTTACCATTCCCAGTCAAAGGACAAACATTAGTACATTTGTCAGACAAGCATATTTTGCCTATTTTAAAGTGAAACTTGCTGATCAAGATAAAGTATGGGCACCTCATAAAGTGCATTTCCGGGTTTACGGATGTGGACCAAGGGAGAACGTGCTAAACTTCCATTTGGTATACCTATGATTTGGCGTGAACCCAAAGATCATTCAAGTGATTGTTACTTTTGTATAGTGAAAACATCAGGATATAAACAAGAAAAACAAATGTAAAATAGAGTATCCTAGTTTACTGTCAGCTACACGCCCAGTGCCGTATTCAGCCGAAAACCCCGTGCCAGTTTTCAATGAATTTCCCTCTTTGGAAGAAGAGGAATACGGATATGGTGCAGTTGACAGCGACTCCAACGATGAAGATTTCGAAATTGAAGATAACTCCGTACGTAAGGGATTCGAACAACAAGAGCTAAATGATTTGGTGCTAGATTTGGGACTATCCAAAAAAGCTTCAGAGCTCTTAGCATCACGACTCAATGAGAAAAACTTGCTTGAAAAGCAAGGAGCCAAGGTATCCTATTTTCGAACACGAGAAAGGGCATTTCTGCACTATTTTCAAAGTGAAGGTGGATTTGTGTTTTGCCATAATGTAAGTGGTTTAATGAAAGAATTGGGAATTTCAAACTATGTATAACGCATCTGACTCGAGACTGTTTATAGATAGCTCAAAGTGGAGCTTGAAATGTGTTCTCCATAATGGAAATTTATTTGGTTCTGTTGCATCATGAAAGCACGGTACCAAGGTAGATAGTATGCACATTTGATGGCTGACTATTTTTGGAGCATCAAGCGCGAATGTACACAAACTGAACACTCAAGAAAAAGCCATAAACGCAAATTTTTTCTTAATTTGTAAGTAATGTTCATTATTAAACAATTTTATTTGTATGAACTCGATTTAACTTAAATTAAATGATTTGTAAACTGTATTGTAAACTGATTTTTATTTTACGTTCCTTTATATGCATGATTTTTGAGGATATCCTGTAGTTTAAAAAGTTGACGTGATAGAGAAAATCTGAGGTCATTCTCAGATTCAGACGCCAAAAATTAGTGAAAAACAAGTGTCAGATCTAACTCAACAAAAAATGTGTTCCCCAGTGTTATATTTAAGGTTTGATTTTGTGTGCTCTTAGGTAAAATGACACATTTTAAAATTATGCATACAAGATTTAACGAAGAAAACAAGCTTAGGTTGAAGAAATGAAAAAATTACCAGTTTTACCAAAATAAGAAACGAGTATCATAATAGTCCAGGGCGGATCTGTTTTGAGATGGACGTTGAGAGGTGACTCTATTTTTATTTGCAGAAATTGCTTGGAGTTAACCCATATAATAATAATTGAGTTAACCTTCCACTCAAAAAGGTCCAGAACATTGTTTAAATAATCAAAATGTAAAAAATTTATGAAAAATTAGATTTTTTTTTTCGATTTTTGATTATAACTTTAAAAGTATTCACTTCCGAGAAAAGTTGCACAAAAATAAAAGTTGCAAAATTAAATTTCCTATAATATAAGATTGGTTAAAAATTTTTAAAATTGTTACCCTTGCTGCAAAATAGCAATAATTGCGAAAAAAACATAAAAAAACAAGTATTCGCATTTTACGTTTTTCAACCATTTCTGCTGCACTTAGGACTTTCATATTTCACCCAGAAAAACTATATGATATGGTAAAATAATATGGTAAATTTAGTTTAAATCAGTTTAATAGATTTTGCAAAACAAATTTTGCAATCCAGCTTTCGCAAAAAAAATTCATTTTTTCAAAATGTTGCAGAACTGAAATTAAAGCAGATAACATGTTAAAAAGAATTTTACAAACAGAAGAATACTGTACCTTTGATTTGCAGTTTGCAAAGTTAAAATCGGTTAACTACCACGACGTCAGGAATTTTTTTAAATAAACATTAATTTTTGGTGCTACGCGCAGGACAGCGGTGTTCGATTCACACAAGTTGATTTCCACCAAAATTTCTTCCAATCTTTATCTAATATATTATTTTCTTACTCTATATTTTGTTGTATGTTCATATTTTAATTCCACAAAAATCAAACTAATTTGTTTATTGTTTGTGAAAAATTGTTTAAACAATTGCACATGTTTTTTCTAAGTTAAAATATATGAGCAAAGAAAGTTTTTGCTAAAAAAAGTGTTATTTCAAAGGACAGAGTATGTGTTTTTATTTTGCAATAAACAAATTTATTTATTTATTTCGAAATGTACTAAAAATTAAAATTTATCAATCATTATCAAAGGTCATTGGAATGCCCAATCAGAGCGAACGTATCCGCTGTCCTGCGCTTAGCACCAAAAATTATTGTTTATTTTAAAAAATCCTGACGCCGTGGTAGTTAACCGATTTTAATTTTGCAAATTGCTAATGAAAGGTGCAGTATTCTCTTATACTTAAAAAAATTCAACTTGCTGTCTGCTTTATTTTCAGTGCTGCAACATTGTGAAAAAATGAATTTTTTTTGCGAAAGCTGGATTGCAAAATTTATTTTGCAAAATCTATTAAACCGATCTTAATGAAATTTACAGTATCGTTTTACCATTCCATAAAGTTTTTCTGGGTTAAATATGAACGTCCTAAGTGTAGCATAAATGGTTGAAAAACGTAAAATGCGAATACTTGTTTTGTTATGGTTTTCTCGAAGTTATTGCTATTTTTCAACAAAGGTGACAATTTCTAAAATTATCAGTTAATCCTATATTGTAGGAAATTTAATTACGCAACCTTTATGTCGATGCAACTTTTCTCGAAAATGAATACTTTTAAAGTTATAATCAAAATAACAAGAAAAAAAAAGATTGTGTGTGTACTTTGTACGCACGTAAGAAGTTATACTTCTATTATATGATTTCTTAAAAATAAATATACTTTAAACAGTTTGTTTTAATTTTTTTTAAACACCAAACAATTTTGTGCTTACCTGCTTTCAAGAAAATAACAAAAAGTATAGGATTGCACTGGATTCGAACTCACTACCTCTCGATCTCTGGCCGAATTAGTCGAGGCATTGAAGCACAAAAAAGGCCTTACTCTCGATTTTTGGCGCAGTAAGACGGATTTTAATGCAGTTTGGTGCGTTGGGTTCGTGAGAATGTCAGGAAATTTTGTGAATTATTGTAATGAATAAGAAATCTAAAATTGCATATGTGCATAAGAAAAATTCATTTCAAAAGTGCATTTTGAAATAGGCAATTATTATAAATTTGCAACCCGGTAAATGTTGGGCAACATCCCGATTAATTATTTTTAATTATTTTTAATCATTTATAAGTCCATATAATAATAGTCTAAGATGTCACTAACCATTAAAAATAAACAAAAAAAATTCCTTATGTGGGAATCGAACCAAGTACTAACAGGTCCGTAGCTAAATACACATACTGCTAATCTACGCAGACACTTGCTAGACAACGGCGATATTAGGTATAAACAAAACAAATTGGTAAGTAAAAATTGTAAAGAAAATTACCACATACTTAAATGTATTATAAAATTAATATATTCCTAAATTTTAGAAGAAACATTCGTAAATAGGTATTATTAATATCTATCAATGTTACTAAATGAAATATAAATATTTTGACGTTTCACAATTTGACAATTCACTTTTAACTGCAGTGCCTTAAAATTTTTAAAGCACCGGTGCTTTAAAGTAGCATTTTTAACGCTCCTATGTAGTGCTATAAATTGCATTTTTAACACGTTTGTAGAAAAATATATTTAAAAACACTAATATATTCTTTCCACACATTTTCTGGACTGATAAATACATAAATTAAAACATTTAGTAACGAACTCCATACTGCCTGTGTGCGCAGATTACTAAAATTTCACCCTCAATGAAATCGCGCCTAAAGAAGTATAACTTCAAAAAGGCAGTATAACTATTAACTAACCTTTGTTTGTTGTTTCTCTTACCACAAATTTTAAAACGCTACAACCATACATAACCAAACCGTCAACCGTCCACACCACAGCTGTGCTACAGCTGCCATATTGGATAATTTTTGACATATCATTTGAACATCCAATCAGAACAAAGTTATAATACTGTAACGAAAGAGTTTCGAATCGGCGCAATAAACAGTCCCCGGCTTGGGAGAATTCCAACCGTCGGAATAACAGTAGCCGTGACGTCACAGAAGCGACGGCGCTGTGAGTGAAGATCTCCAGAATATTCATTAGGCCGAGGGATATGTAGACATTTCGAGAACAGGACCTATTGGCTATTTAAGCGGAGCGCGCTGTTATTAGAGTTTAGTCTTAAGCTAAAGTTTGTAAAGTAAACTTGTATAAATAAATAATAAAGTCGTAAATAAATTACGAACCGCTAGTTTTATTGTAATTAGAAGGAATTACACAAATCACGCTACAGTTGGTGTCGGTGTTCGGTAAACTTAGTGCGATATAAATAAGTGAATTCGGAAAGACTTTAAAAGACTTTTGGACTTTATTCGTCGGGAATAGTTAAAGTGCGTTGATTGTTCGGTATTCGGAAAGACTTTTAAAAGACATTTTGGAAAGTACGTGTGTGCCGACCAAAGATGTTGCTACGAGAACTTACAGTAAAACAGCTCCGTGAACAGCTAGAGGAACGGGATCTGGACAGCAGTGGGCTCAAGATAGTCCTACAAGCACGACTCGAGGAAGTCCTAACGAAGAACGGAGATGATCCAGAGACGTTCCACTTCCAGTCAGCAGAACAAGCAATCTTATCGAAATTAAAAACTGTTTCTGAAACGATCGATGAAACTTCTAGAAGAAGCGACGAGAAACTTGAAGAAGTTAGTAGACAGAACAACGAGAAATTTGAAAGTGTTTCTCAAAAGATCGATGAAACTTCTAGAAGAAGCGACGAGAAACTTGAAGAAGTTAGTAGAAGAAGCGACGAGAAACTTGAAGAAGTTAGTAGAAAAAGCGACGAGAAATTCGAAAATGTTGCTAAAAGATTCGATGAGACTTCTCAAATAATTAAAGAGGTCTGTAGGCAAAACAACGAAAAACTAGAAGAAGTTTGTAAACAGAACAATGAGAAATTTGAAGAAGTTTCTAGAACATTCGATAAGATGCAGAAAAGTGTAGAGACCGTAGAAGAAAAGATCAAACAGCTAGAGAGCAGGATAACCGATACAAAAGTACAACCATCAGTTAATGCAGCAACGTTAGATCCTTTAGTGAAAGATGAACTACCGAGAGACGAAACGTCGCATAATATGAGATTCAAATTACCACCATTTGATGGAAAGTCCTCTTGGTCCATATATCTTAGACAGTTTGAAGCTATTGCGACCGCCAATCATTGGACCGAACAAGAAAAGGCTGTTTCCTTGACTGCTGCTTTACGAGGTGATGCTGCAGATATATTAAGGTCAATTCCCAAGGGTCAAGAAAATTGTTACCAGACCTTGTTCACTCGTCTAGAAAAACGCTATGGAGATGCCCATCTACAACAAGTATACAAAGCACAACTGCGAAGTAGAAGTCAACGAGCAAGTGAGAATCTGCAAGAATTTGAAGCAGATGTGGCTCGTGTGGTGCGGTTGGCTTATCCAGAGGTGCCAGACAGCGTTTTAGAAGAAATTGCAGTAGATACCTTCGTCAATGGGCTGAAAGATAATGAACTACAGAAAGCTTTACGACTAGCAAGACCGAAAGTTTTAGATGAAGCACTTGCTATTGCCTTGGAACACGAAGCAGCTAGCCAAGCTTCACGAAACAATCGAGTAATAACCGTGGAAAAAGGCGATAAGGGAAAAGATGAACGTTTGGTGGAAATGGTACGGAGGGTGATTCGTGACACGATGCCGAAGAGACGCATGAAGAGGGCTGGAAGAGTTGGTTCAAATACAGATGCTTCCTCGATACGGCCATGCAGTGAAAGTTGTAATCACCGGCTTAAAGTAGATGAACAGCTTTGCCCTGTGAGACGAACTACCGTCGTTAATGAGCAATGGCAGCCACAACAGTTACAAGAAGCCCAAGAAGACGATCCATGTATAAAAAGAGTATTGGATTGGATGCGTCGAGGTGAGAGACCTAGTTGGCAAAACATTAGTGCATGTAGTCCGGAAGTCAAGGCCTACTGGAGCCAATGGAATTGCCTGATACTAAAAGATGATCTTCTGTACAGAACCTTTGAGAAAGATGATGGTACAGAATCTAAGCTTCAGTTGATTGTACCTAAAAGTAAAGTGTCAGAAGTATTGCGTCAGTTGCATGACGGTACATCAGGTGGACACTTTGGTATTACGAAGACTCTGCAAAAGGTTCGAGAACGGTTCTATTGGGTGAACTGTAAAGATGATGTAAGAAAATGGTGCCAGAAATGTGAACTGTGTGCATCCGGTAATGGTCCAGTTGGTAAAAAGAGAGCACCCATGAGACAGTACAATGTTGGCAGTCCTATGGAAAGAGTAGCAATCGACATTGCAGGTCCATTTCCAGAAACTGATGCTGGAAATAAATACATCCTGGTAGCCATGGATTATTTTACGAAATGGACCGAGGCCTATGCATTACCAAATCAAGAAGCTGCTACCGTTGCAGAGGTACTTGTTAAAGAATTATTCAGCCGATTTGGTGTTCCCTTGGAGATCCACTCCGACCAAGGGCGAAATTTTGAGTCAGCTCTTTTCCAAAACGTTTGTAAATTGATTGGTGCCAATAAGACCAGAACAACACCCCTGCATCCTCAATCAGATGGAATGGTCGAGAGGATGAACCGAACGATGGGTAAACACTTGTCCAAAGTTGTGTCTGAACATCAGCGAGATTGGGACCAACACATTCATTTATTCCTGATGGCCTACCGCTCGGCCGTGAATGAAACTACAGGTCAAACACCAACCTGCCTGATGTTGGGTCGTGAAGTTCGTTTGCCCTGCGACCTAGAGTTTGGCTGCAGACCTTCCGAGGAACATGTTGCAGGCGAAGAATACGTTGACCGCCTGAAATTACGAATGAACAACATTCATGAACTTGCCCGAGAACACATCCAGATAGCCAGTGACAGAATGAAAGATCAATATGATTCTCGATGCAAGAATGAAAGCTTCGAAGTAGGTGATCTTGTCTGGCTTTATAATCCACAACGTCGTCGAGGCTTGTGTCCTAAACTACAAAGACAATGGGAAGGTCCGTATGAAGTTAAGAAGAAAATAAATGACGTAATATATAGAATTAAGAAGTTGCCAAACGGTAAACCAAAAGTTATTCACATAAATCGTCTTGCACCATATGCTGGCTCAAATGAAACAGAAGAAGCACGAGTCCTCCAACAGGAGATGAAAGATGCCGCACAGCCAAGTTTTAAGGAATTTATGTCAAATTACGCAGAAAGAAAGAGTGCTAGATTCGGCGTGACCACAGAAGTTCAACAAGATCTGTTTGGTGTTCCAGAAAACGTCTCTCTAGCCCACTGTGTTGCCCAAGACCTCGAGATGACTAAAGGAATCTCGTCCGTATTCAATAGAAAGTTCGGCCGCCTGGACGAGTTAAGAAATCAACAACCTAAAATTGGAAGAGTACTGAGATTGGAAGATGGTCCTCGATCTTTGCTGTATATGGTGACCAGGAAGTCTTATATGGACACGCCAAGCTACGAGAACATATGGCGTGCTCTAACTAATTTGAAGAAAATCGTGTGTAATTATGACATCAAAGATTTGGCTTTACCAAAAATAGGCCATGCAGTAGAAAATCTGGATTGGAAGATTGTGAGAAGCATGCTTGAGGTGGTCTTCAGAGAAACTGGCGTACGAATTACTGTGTGTTGCATGAACCCGAAGATGTCGGATCTTTCAAAGACAGTAGACTGTTATTTCTTCTTGAAGGGTGTATGCAAAGCTGGAGAGTCGTGTAGATTCCGCCATCCTGGGCCTTCATCTAGAGTTGCTGATCGGGACGCTCAGATCTTAAGAGGGGAGCAGTGTAACGAAAGAGTTTCGAATCGGCGCAATAAACAGTCCCCGGCTTGGGAGAATTCCAACCGTCGGAATAACAGTAGCCGTGACGTCACAGAAGCGACGGCGCTGTGAGTGAAGATCTCCAGAATATTCATTAGGCCGAGGGATATGTAGACATTTCGAGAACAGGACCTATTGGCTATTTAAGCGGAGCGCGCTGTTATTAGAGTTTAGTCTTAAGCTAAAGTTTGTAAAGTAAACTTGTATAAATAAATAATAAAGTCGTAAATAAATTACGAACCGCTAGTTTTATTGTAATTAGAAGGAATTACACTAATCACGCTACAATACGCATGCGCCCGGATCGTAGGTTTTAACATATAAAAATTCACCCTCATATCGCGCGTAAAGAAGTATAACTTCAAAAATCGAATTTTTCCTTAATTTTTTGACATTTTGATTATTTAAACAATGTTCCGGACCTTTTTGAGTGGGAGGATAACTCAAATATTATTATATGAGTTATTTTCAAGCAATTTCTGCAAAAAAATATGAGTCACCTCTCAACATCCAAATGTACTAATATTTTACAGATGCGCCCTGAGCTATAAGTAAAAAGAGGCAGAAACTAAGATTCGAATTATTATCCTCTGCGGTTTTTAAGATGAAAATATAAAGCTGAACTATAGTAGTGAATTACTCTACAAAGGAATCTATAATAATTGTATCCACGACTTGTCGTTCACCGTGATAACAATCTCTAGCGAACTAGTTCCTTTTATACCCACAAAAGTGAATAAAAATAAATTAAAAGTAAAGTTTATTCAGATTTGATTACATAATAGGGCCTCCACTGTCAACTGTTCAACAACCATTCTAGCGGTTAGTTTGTGTAATTAAAAAGTCTAGAACTTCAAAACGGATAATAGCTATATTTGGTAATATTTATGAACAAACTCTAGTCCTAATAATTTTAATACCTTTTTTTATTTTTAAACTATTATCTAATTAGTTTTAACAAAAACTAATAAAACTGTGACCATTATACTTTCAATAAATACTGTAGTTAATGACATGGACTACATGCAATGTCGCTATTTACATGGCACCTGTGCAAACTACTTACCAGATCAATCATTCAAATGGGATTTCCTAGAACACTTAATTTTTTAATTTCTTAAACAAAGTTTGAGTGCTACCGTGTACGAAAGTGCGACGCAAAACAATGTTAGATGCTGCAACAATTCTGTTGATAGATCTATGTAACATGTAATAGTAGGTTAAATATAAAATAAAAAGACATTCACTAAAAATATTTTTATAAAACCAAAATACTGGTTATAATAGGGGAGCCCAAGCGGAAACTTTTGTAGTTACTCGAGCGCGTCAGATTATTATATGGGGAGAAACCTTGTACCCTGAAAATGTACCTCTACCATATATTGGCTCTTAAGGCAGAAGAGTTCGTTAAGGGGGGCCGAAAAAAAATCTATCCTTAGAAAAACTCGAAATCGTCAGATTAAGATAAGGTAAGTTAAGTACATGCAAAACAGTGTATATTTCAAAAATCTGACAATTTGAGCGGAACGTAAGAAAAGGGTTAGTCTCAAAGTTTCACACGAAAAAGCAAATATTTCGCAAAATGAATGACAGATCGAAAAACTAAAAAATACTTGCTCAATATTTTACAAAAATCTATCGAATGATACTAGACACGACTTCACACGAAGAGGGGTGGGGAATAAGGGGTAAATTTAAAATTAATACGAATCCCGCGATATTTCGCGAAATGAACATCAGATCGAAAGACTGAAAAATACAGTTATTCAATATTTTTGAAAAATCTATGGAATGGCACCAAACACGACCTTCACGGAGGTGGAGGGGGGGGGTTACTTTAAAATCTTAAATGGGAGCCCCATTTTTTATTGTAGATTTTAATTCCTTGCGTAAAATAAGTAACTTTTATTTGAGACATTTTTTGAATTATGGATAGATGGCGCTATACTTAATTTAAAAAAGCGATTATTGGAAATGGAAAATTAAATTAAAGATGGAAAGTTAACACTAAAATGAAAAACTTTACTTAACTTTTTTTGGTTTTAGGACCTACTCTTCACATCCCAATAGATCCCCATAACGCTCGAGTGTTTACACATTTAGCCCACTTTGCTCCGCTACAATTAGGTTTGAATGAAAATGACAAAAAGTACTAAAACCATGTTTTATACAACTGTTTTTTTTTAAGTTTTATCATACATGTCCTTTATTTTCAAAAAGGTTGACACAAGTTCAACAAATAAATATAGAAAGATCAGAATACTGCCTCAAATGGTAAGAAAGTTTTTCACAGTTAGAAAAGAAAAAATAGGACTATTATGGCGAAGAACAATCCACATCAACAGAAGTGGAAGATCAAGTGAATAAAGTAAACAGAGCCGCAGGTTGCCTGAATGAGACAATATGGAGAAATAAAAATATCGGATAAGCAGTGAAAGGCAGAATTTACAAAACAGTCATCAGACCAATAATGACATACTCGACAGAAACATGACGTGATACAGAGAGGACAAACTATGAGGTAGAAAACGTATGTAGAAAATGCTATAATAGGTAAGTAAGAGTAGGTGACTGGGAGAATAGAGTACTGTGGAGGATAAAAACGGCGAACTCATAATGGAAACAGCCAAAGAAAAAGAAGAAGAGGAACTCTTCACCTTTTCGTCTCTCTCATCTTTTGTAAAATAGTTTGTTTCTTGTATGTAACACCTAAAATGTTCCCATTTTCTTCGTGTTTCTGGTAGATTCGAATCGAGCTAATATTAAGTAGTCGTTTCGGTGAACTGTTATATCTTTCAATTAAATTGGAAATCATTTTCCTTTTCATGACAGGCACATTTCCATCTCTCTAAATCACAAAGTGCCATATGATGCATAATGAACTACGGTCAAATCTATTTCATTTTGTGAACAATTTCACAATTTTCAGTCAATTAAGAGATTTCTTTACCAGAAGTTCATAGTAAACTAATGATTTTACTGTATGTGTTAGTTTCAATCACCAAAGGAAAGCATGAGCTTATAGAAGTCATATATAGTCATAGACTTTAGCATACCACTCGCGTATGGAATGCGTACTGTAAGGATGTCAACGGCAAGAAAGAAGAAAAGCGAGCTGCGATTGCGGCGCCAGTACTCATTGACGTTCCGCAACTTCCGAAGAAGAAATTATGGCCAACTTCACTCCGGAATATATTCACCTACTCGGATTAAATGTAACGATTTCGTTGTAAAGAGTAACGTGCCCCATAAGATATAGTCGTAGCCTCGGCGTACGTTACAATTTGAACAACAGTTATTTGCATATAATAGAAACGCAGAGAGCAACAGTATTTATGGGCGACAGATCTGATGGAGCACATTTTCATAGCTAACATCATTTCTGTAATTAAATTGTACCATGAGACATGATCTAAATGTTAACGGATCGGATAGTGAAACCGATTCAATTTGATCGATATACACTGAAACAGACCTGCTTTTACTAGTCCATTCTTTCACGGTTTTTGCTGTAAATTTTAAAGAACCGCTTCGATTGACATGAAATTTGGCATACGCATAGCTAACATGTCGTAGAAAAAAAGTGATATGGTGCCGATGTGTGCTTTTGCCCTGGGGGTTAGTTTCACCCCATCTCGTGGGTGAAAAAATATATGTTCAAGATAAGTTCCGAAATGGATAAACTGACTAATTTTAAGCAACTTTTGTTCTATACAGTTTTTTCACCAAATCAATACTTTTCGAGTTATTTGCAAGTGAATATGTTCATTTTTCAACAAAATAACCATGTTTTTAGACGGTTTTTCGCAAATAACTCAAAACGTAAGCATTTTTTCGAAAAAAATATTCTTAGCAAAACTATAGCTTATAAAAACATGAAAAAATGGTGTATATATTAGGTCCCTATACCTAGCAGAAGTAGAGTTATAGCTAATGAAAAATAGGTTCCTATTCGAAAAATTCCAAATAAAATAATTCAATGTGAAATATCTAAATAAAAAAGCATTCTTGGGGAAAACACATTTCAACTTTTTAAAGTGTTTATATCTTTATTTCTGTTTTTATAAAAAAAAATTTCTAGCATCAAATGTAAGCAAGTTACGCTCAAAATAAAGTTGGTCCCTTTTGTTTTGACAAAAAAAAATCAGGAAGATCACCCTCCAATTACCAACTTAAATGAAATTAATCGTTACCGCTTCACAAGTTACTTTACTTATGTTATGTTTATATGATCTGTAAGTTTCATCGATTCAAAGTGTTTATTTTTGGAAAAAATTTGGTTTTAAAATAAAATATTAAAAATTTCAATTTTGAAAAAAATGCTTTTTTTTCCAAATAACTTAAAAATTGTTGGAGATATCAAAAGTCTTAAACAATAAAAAAAGTCGGCTTTACTTTCCTGAATATTTTGTATTTTTTTGTTTTTCTGTAAGACAAAAGTTGGTCAAGATTCGGTGTTTCTAAATTTGCATACACTCGTGATAAGTGACTCGTTCAAGCTCTTTTAACTACAGCTCTTTCAAAAATAAGGACTTTGAACCGATGAAACTTACAGATCGTATGATCAATACATACGCGAGTAAAAAACTTGTGAAGTGATAACAATTAAGTTCATTTGAAATGTTAATTAGGGGGTGATTTTCCCGATTTCTTACCAAAAAAAAAGGACCAACTTTATTTTGAGCGTAACTTGTTTACTTTTGATGCTAAAAATTTTTTTAAAAAACAAAAATAAGCATTTTTTTAAACACTTTAAAAAAGTTAAAATGAGTTTTTCCCAAAAAAGTGCTTCGTTTCTTGGTTATGGCACGTTAAAGTATACGATTTTGAATTTGACGAATATGAACCTATTTTTCATTAGCTATAACTCGGCTTCTACTAGATACAGTGACCTAATATATACACCAGGTTTTTCACTTTTTACGTCCTATATTTTTGATAAGAATTTTTTTTCCACCAAATACTTACTTTTTGAGTTATTTGCGAAAAACCGTTTGAAAGCGTAGTTATTTTGTAGAAAAATTAACATATTCACTCGCAGATAACTCGAAAAGTATTAACTTGGTGAAAATACTTTATAGAACAAAAGTTGCTTAGAATTAGGCATTTTATCCATTTCCGGGCTTACTTCGAACACATATTTTTCACCCCCAAAAGGGGGTGAAACTCACCCCTAGGGCAAAAGCACACATCGGCACAATATCACTTTTTTTCTTTGACTTATTAGCTATGTGTATGCCAAATCTCATGTCAATCCAAGCAGTTCTTTAAAATTTAGAGGTTTTGCAATATTTTATCGGCAAAGAATGTACTATAAATCTTGCTGGATTTTAATATTCAAAGGGAATAAATATATCGACAAAGTCATTTTAAGTAAATTTTTGTAGTATTTTTTAATATACATAGGTACCTATATGGACCATTTTCCCCAATGGGAAATCTAATGATCTTAATATGGATGCTATACATTTTAACGTTTAAATAGTTTCGAATATTCAAGAACTTCAGTAAGAAAAAGAATAGAGAAAGCCGAAAGCTAAGTTAAATTTGGCAAGTACTCCCTTTGCTGTGAAGTTCCTTTAACTCTTAGAACCCGTTTCTTGAAATATACATATGTCCCATTCTGATATACGGAAGTGAGACCGAATCACTTCAAGTGAGATCACTGATTCGTATGGAAGCTTTTGTTAAATCTAAATTTAGTTACTTATTAGAATTCTTTTATTGTAGCATACCTTTGATGACGGCTTCGCAAGCCGAAAGTGCTCAGCTAGGGAATTTAAAAAACACTAAACACTAGTTATTTTTCTCCGGCCGCGCTAAAAGAGCCACTTTCACGCATGTATTTCGTTTCCCAAAGTTGCACTTTCCCGCACGACGTGCGTTAAAGTAAATTTTCCGCACGGCGTGCGGGAAAGTAAAATACCTTGTAATATGGCACTATAATATATTCTAATACATGCAATAAACTAATATTTAGATATTATTTACTAATCTATTTCAAATTTATCTTATTGTGTTCATGTTTTAATGAAATTAGCGCGATAATTCGATGAAATAAAATTATTTTGACATAATATTTAAAAGTCAGATCAGTAGACAATTATAGTGGTTTTGAATCGCCGTCATGAAAACCAATATCGTTGTCGTGGTAACAAATTATATTGAAAGTTTGGTTTTGACAACCTTGACAAAGAATTAATTTGTGTATTTTCACTTCTAAATAAAAATTGATATAACTCTATTTGTTGTGGCTTTTTTCCAAACGTACGGCCCTAGAAAAAATATTGTTCCTAACAACTAATAACTATTTCCACCTACCTCTACCGAAAGTATACTTTTCCGGACCTGATTGTAGGGAGCAAAGTCGTACTTTTCCTCCCTAGGGAGGAAAAGTAAAAGTGACGTCATGGTATTTCATTCATGAAATATAATTTATTGACGCCCTGTACAATATCTATTTTCTATTACGTATAAGTATCTATATATTTTAACGTTTATTTAAAAACACCCTGTATTTTGCAGAATGGTAAAAAACAGTAAATTGTTATTGTGATTGAACAATGTTTACACTAATAATCTGACTTATATTTGACAGTTGACAGTTATATTGTACCTACTTGTTAGTTTTAGTTCTAATAAATTTTGTTGGTTAGTTTGTTAGTTACATAAATAAATTAAGTAAAAATGAAAAAATGACTTGTTATTTGAGGAAGGTGGAAAAACCATTTGTATAACATGGGAGTAAAGTGCCTTTTCCTCCCTTGAATGATTACTGCCCTCCGCTACGCGTCGGGCGGTAAACTTCATTCTCGGGAGGAAAAGTAGCACTTTCCTCCCTTGTTATACATATAGCTATTTCCTAACTAGTGCGGAAAGTGATACTTTCACGCACGAGACGGAGTTCGGGCAAGCAGTCGAGTGCGGGGAAGACACTTTCCGCATGAGTTAGGAACAATATTTTTTCTAGGGCCATACGTTTGGAAAAAAGCCACAAAAAATAGAGTTATATCAATTTTTATTTAGAAGTGAAAATACACAAATTAATTCTTTGACAAGGTTGTCAAAACCAAACTTTCAATATAATGGGTAACCACGACGTCGATATTGGTTTCCATGACGATGATTCAAAACCATTGTAATTGTCTACTGATCTGGCTTTTAAATATTATGTCAAAATAATTTTATTTCATCGAATTATCGCGCATCGCGCTAATTTCATTAAAACATGAACACAATAAGTTAAATTTGAAATAAATTAGTAAATAATATCTAAATATTAGTTTATTGCATGTATTATAATATATTATAATGCCATATTACAGGGTATTTTACTTTTCCGCACGCCGTGCGGAAAAATTTACTTTCACGCACGCCGTGCGGAAAAGTGCAACTTTCGGAAACAAAATGCGTGCTTGAAAGTGGCTCTTTTAGCACGGCCGTAGAAAAAAGTACTTTTCTTTCCCATTTTTTCACTTGTCAGAAGTGTGTATAAAAACATATCAGTATTTTCAATAAATTACTTTAATGCTTAAAATTTACAATGCTACTCAAGTTTGAAATTAATATTGTAGTTTTTTATTATACCATTATTATCATTATTATATACCATTATTATATACCATTATTATATATACCATTATTATCTTCCTTATGTTGTTTAGAGAATATTAGCATGCTGTGACTGGCTGTATGGTACTTACCTATACCAATTAAAAAAAAAAGATTTTGAATAGAAGCTGTATTAGAATATTATGTTGGTTAGGGTTTTATCTTTAGGGTATTTTATGTTCAGCCAAACTAACTGGAACTGATTTCAACAACGTTTTTATGGGTTACAACTTTAGTAGTCATATTCAAAATGATATTTTAGAAATCGATACTTCGTCATCTTCATCTAAAAACTATAAACGCGTGACCTTTGTGTATCCTTTCTTGGGCAATTATAATAGATTATTGTTCATACAACACGTAAGTCTGCTTAATATCTAAAAATTAAAAATGCAAGTTCTACTTAGATACACGTCATGGTCTTTAATATCAGCATAATTTATTAAATATCTAATTACATCTAAACTGATTTATTACAATGAAGATGGCAGTTCGAACATAAACATATGAAAATAATTACTACAAAGCGCGAGTTTAATTTGCCAATACTTTACATAAGATGGGACGGAGTTCAGCGACGTATTGGCCTTTGTCTTTGTGTCACTTTTCTTAAGCAACAATTCGTTCCACGAATCTTTTAATGTAAGGCTTTATGTAAAAATGTAATTTTAGGTATGCTTATCGCTATCTGTTATTTTGATATGGCTAATTTCAGAGTCTATATCCTCACCCCAATGTCCTCACCTGTGTATGATATAATAAGTTTTGCAATGGATTCGCTAAATCAAATAATTCAGATATAGGTTAAAATGTTTTATATACTGAGACACTTCGTCGATCAAATAATAACTCCATAATTCTCCATAATCATTTTTTTTTTCATTTGCCTAATGAAATAATATCGGTTTCTAACGACTTCCAATCTGTTTTTTATATTATGGGCACTACCATTTTTCAAATTCACTAACATTTTCATGTGTTGCCTATACGTCCTTTTATGAATTAATTCCTACTTTTAGTCCGTTATTCCATCTAGTTTTTAAAACATACGGGGTGTTAGTAAATAAGTATGAAAAACTTTAAGGACTAATTTTAAATGAAAAAATAATGCCGGTTTGCTCTATAAAGATATGTCCGCAAATGACTCGTTTCCGAGATACGGGGTGTTGGAATTTTTATTTCAAACTGCCAATTTATTTATTGCTCGAAAACCGGTTAAGATATAAAAATGAAATTTTGGTGTGTTTTAAGGGGTGGTTATTGTGCATTTTTTGACATACAATCAAGAATTTTGTAATTATCATTGGCTCGCCTACGGGTAATGGTCTGAATTTTTTTAAAGAAGAAAATAGTACTACACTGAGATATTTCGAATTAAAAATTGTTTTTAAAGTCCACGTCTAATTTACGATAAAAACTTTTTAACTTTTTTTTATATGGTGCACCGTTTTTATGCAGAAAAATAAAACATCTTGACGCGTATTTTTCATTTTTTAATACAGTATCAAGAAATGTCCAAATATAATCATAGCCCTATCCAAATATAATAATCAGGGAACACAAAATTTTACGAAAACCTCCAAAAAAATAAAGGACGGATGAAAATTTGGGAGTAGGTAGTTGAAATTGTCTATTATTATATAAGAAAAAGTTTACAATTCTACATCCTCTCCATTTTACAAAAATTGGAAAATACGTGGTGAAAAATATTTTCTCGGGAATGAAAAAATATACGTTCAAAATAAGTCCGAAATTGTATAACATGACTAATTCTAAGTAACTTTTGTTCTATAGAGTTTTTTCACTAAGTTAATACTTTTCGAGATATTTGCGAGTGAATATGTTCATTTTTAACGAAAGAAATACATGTTTTTGGACAGTTTTTTGCAGATAACTGAAAAAGTAAGTGTTTTACCAAAAAAAATATTCTTAGCAAAAATATAGATAGCTTATAAAAAACTGAAAAAAAACGGTGTATGCATGAGGTCTGTAGACCCAGTAGAAGCAGAGTTGTAGCTAATGAAAAATAGGTTCCTCTTCGTCAAATTCGAAATCGAATATTTCAATTTGAAATAACCCAAAAACGGAGCTCTTTTCGGGGAAAATTTATTACAACTTTTTTTAAAGTGTTTAAAAAAAGGTTTATTTTTGTTTTTTTTTTTAACTTCTAACATTTAAAGTAAGTGAGTTTCGCTGAAAATATTGCTGGTCTTTTTTATTTTTTGCTAAAAAAATCGCGAAACTCACCCCCTAATTAGCTTCCCAAGTAAAATTATTCGTTATCTCTTCACAAGTTACTTTACTTATGTATTGTTTATATTATCTATAAGTTTCATTGGTTCAAAGTGCTCATTTTTGAAAAAAATGGGGTTTAGAAAAAAAAAATTTAATTTTGAAAAAAAATAGAATTTTTTATGGAATTAAAAATTATTAGTAATACCAAAAATCTCAAAGAGTAATAAAATGTTCGTTTTGCTTTTCTGAATATTTTTGATTTTTTGTTTTCTTGTTAGACAAAAATTGGTTATGCTATGGCTGTTCAAAATTTGCCTAAACTGGTGATTAGTTACTCGTTCAAGCCATTTTAACTACAGGTTTTTCAAAAATAAGCACTTTGAACCGATGAAACTTACAGATCATTATAAATAATACATAAGCAAAGTAACTTGTCAAGTGGTAATGATAAAATTTATTTGTGATGCTAATTAGGGGGTGATTTTCGCGATTTTTTTTACCAAAAAATAAAATGGTCCAACAATATTTTGAGCGTAACTCACCGACTTTTAATGTTAGAAGTTTTTTAACCAAAAATAAACCTTTTTTTAAACACTTTAAAAAAGTTGAAATGAATTTTCCCCGAAAAATGCACCGTTTTTGGGTTATTTCACATTGAAATATTCGATTTGGAATTTGACGAAGAAGAACCTACTTTTCATTAGCTACAACTCTGCTTCTACTGGGTCGAAAGACCTCATAAATAAACCATTTAAAAAAAAATTTATATGCTATATTTTTATATATGTTATAAAATACTTACTTTTTGAGTTATCTCCGAAAAACCGTCCAAAAACATTTTTTTTTTGTTAAAAATGAACATACTCACTCGCAAATATGTAACTCGAAAAGTATTGACTTAGCTATAAATTATTTTCATAATTCTGCTTAAACATTCAGCAGTGGCGGTTTCTCCATAAGTGCACATGTGCACGTGAACCCCCAAAATTATTTTCACACCAACATTCATATATGTAATATTTATCACTCGATAAATAACATTTTAATCTAACTATACAGTAATTGAAATTCGAAATAACAGATCCAAGCAGTTTATAAGTATCTAATAGGTAACATTTAATTATTTTTATTCTATTCCAAAGGAGAAAGTTCACGGATGCGAGGCCTTAGACAGAACCCCGCGTTCACCGCTCTCACAGTGGTTCCTATCCCGATGACTTTTCATACACAAAATACAACTCACCACCCACCCGCTACCCGCTATAGCCCACAAGTTTAGATGGCCACAGGATCACAAGTTGGATGTGATCTTATGGCATGATCTTTGGTGTTTTCAACGTGCACGGCACACGTATGTTTAAATTTTGCTTTCATGAAGTTCTAATTTCGGAACTATATTAAGAATGGAAGGATTTGTGGACGTAAATGTTAGCGTGGAATATTTAAAATTAATTAAATTTTTTTCATTATATTTAGAAGAAAAATTAAAAATGCCGAAACCAAATTTGTTAATAAAGAATGTACCAAAGTGCAAACGTCGGGATTATAAATGATTATTTAAAATGGAGATTTGTGTAAAAACTTACAAATTGTGTAGGTGTGAAGCATATATTTGGAGAAGAGGAAGCATAATGAATAAAATAAAAGATACGATTTTAACTATCCAGTTGAAATTCCAGATTGGAATTCTCCAATTATGTACTTGTTACGATGCCAGTGACAACTACAGAAACAGAACGATGTCTCTCTGCATTGAAACGTATCAAAACTTTCCTTAGAATAGCTATGGGCCAGGATCGATTAATTGCACTCGCAATGTTTTCAATAAAAAAAAAATGATTCAAGAAATTAAAAATATTACTGAATTTGTTTGTGAATAATTTATCTAAAAAATAACAGGCGACTGACTTTCGTTACAAAACTTGCTTGTAACATTTAAACACTAAATTATAATTTTAAGTCAATAAAATACATTATTTATTGTAATTTTTAATAAGGTCCTTTGATTTTTACAATTTGAAGACACTCAAAAACCTTTACCTACGGAAATAGGGTCTCAAGGTCTTTTTATATGTTAACATTATGTGTGCACCCCCAATATTTTACACCAGGCGCCGCCACTGACATTCAGCTTGGTTTCGTTTCGATTCAGAGGTGTTCATGTAACCCCACTGAAGACGTCTGGAGAGAGAGAAACCTACATTATGGGGATGGTGCATCACCTCTGAACCTAAATGAAACATAAGCTGTTTTTGTAATTTAAGAATTCAAGTCACAGTTTTGTCTATTCTAAATATTTCTTTAATCTTACTAAATCACCAGAAGACCTAAAAATATATTAAAAGAAGAAAAAACAGGGGAATCCAAACTTACTTAGAAAATCTGACTCCATTCAAAGACACTAACTATTCGCTATGGAAGGCGACGAGAAAAGTAAAAGGGCCAAAAGACGCCATACCTCCTTTAAAAAATGCCAAAGGTAAATGGTCAAGTCCAGACACAGAGATATCCGAGACATTCGCGGAACATCTTTCGACAGTATTTAGTCCCTTTACTAGAGTAGTACCATTAGAACAAGAAGAACCATTTTATTCTTTTCTTGAGGCTCCATATCAAATGGAACTTCCAATCTCCAAGTTTGATATTAAAGAAGTAAAACAGATAATAAATAATGAGATACAACCCAATAAGGCACCAGGATTCGACCTCATAATGGGTAAGGTCCTTCAGGAACTAACCGATGATTGTTACAGAATAATCACTATGATTTTTAATGCTATGTTAAGTCTGCACTACTTCCCGTTGCAATGGAAAGTGGCACAGATTATACTCATTCAAAAACCTGGAAAAGATCCAAAAGATGTCAACTCATACCGACCGATAAGTCTACTCCCAGTCATCTCTACGGTGTTTGAAAAACTTTTGTTAAGAAAAATCAAACCAATATTAGAAGAGAAGAGTCTCATACCTGACCATCAATTCGGATTTCGTAATCAACATAGTACAATAGAACAAGTTCATAGACTGTACACAACAATAAGAACTAGTCTTAAAAACAAGCAATACTGCACTGCAGCCTTTTTAGACACGTCTCAAGCTTTTGACAAGGTGTGGCATACGCATAGAGGACTTCTGTACAAATTAAAGAAAAACCTACCTTACACTTATTTCAAACTGCTTCAATCATACCTTACAGAAAGGAGATATCTGGTAAAATATAGTGAAGCCTATACAAAACTCTACCCCATCCTATCTGGTGTACCTCAGGGTAGTGTGCTCGGACCTATCCTATACCTAATATATACGGCTGACTTGCCAACAAGCAACGACCTTGCAACACTTGCAACATTCGCAGATGATACTGCTTTCCTGGCATCTCATGGTAATCCAATAATAGCATCAGAGAGACTGCAACTACATCTGAACAAAACAAATGAATGGCTTAAACTCTGGAGAATTAGAGTAAACCCCTCAAAATCCACACACATTACATTCACTCCAAGAAGAGGTACATGTCTACAAGTTAACTAATGACGTAAAATATCTAGGTATTCACCTTGACAAACGACTAACTTGGACCAAACATATATGGACGAAAAGACTTCAACTCGGAATTTTATACAGAAAACTTTACTGGATGTTGGGAAAAAACTCTCACCTATCGATCGATAACAAGCTGCTTATATACAAAACAATAATAAAACCCATTTGGACATATGGTTCGCAGCTCTGGGGATCAGCTAGCAAATCTAATATTATGAAAATACAAAGAATTCAATCCAAAACTCTAAGAACAATCGCTAATGCCCCTTGGTACATTCAGAATGACGTAATACATAGAGATCTTCAGGTACTATCAGTCTCCGAACAGTGCAAGAAATCTTCTGAACAATATCAAAATAGGTTGAGGGTACATCCTAACACCCTGGCACACAATCTTCTCAACAACCAACAAGTGAAGAGATTGAAGCGATATGATCCCTTGGACCTACCTAACCGATCCTGACAGAGCCTACAGCAGAGGAAGCTACGCCTTCAACAGCGTCCAGCCATTGTGTTATGTGCCAGTTTTAGTTTTCGTGCTCGCGTATCAGTGTATGTGCGCATCTCACCGGTAAACAAGCTAATGTGTGTGTGTGTGTGTGTGTGTGTGTGTGTGTGTGTGTGTGTGTGTGTGTGTGTGTGTGTGTGTGTGTGTGTGTGTGTGTGTGTGTGTGTGTGTGTGTGTGTGTGTGTGTGTGTGTGTGTGTGTGTGTGTGTGTGTGTGTGTGTGTGTGTGTGTGTGTGTGTGTGTGTGTGTGTGTGTGTGTGTGTGTGTGTGTGTGTGTGTGTGTGTGTGTGTGTGTGTGTGTGTGTGTGTGTGTGTGTGTGTCGTGATGCTTTGGTCACTGGACCTTACATCTCTCTGTCATTGTAAAGACAAACAATTTTACTTATTGTTTTCATTGTAAAACAGATTGTAAAAAATCTTGGAAGTTAAAAAAAATTAAGAATCTTACTAAATTAGAAGCGTCCAATTCGTAAAGGTCCAATACTTCGGTCATATAATGAGAGGACCTAAATCCTAAATATCGCTTACTCCGGTTGATCATTCAGATCAAAATCGAAGGAAAACGCTGGGTTGGAAGAAAACAATTGTCCTGGCTGCGTAACATTAGACAATGGACAGGTCGAACGGTCGAGGAATTGTTTCATCTATTAGCTGCCAACCGAGGAACATTTCGGTACATAAAGAAGAAGAAATATTTGTTTACAGTGTACATCAAAATGTTTCTATGTATATTTAATTGGAATCTCTCTCCTAAGCTGAATCCGTCCCTGTTTGAATTTTGTACATCAAAATATACCCATCATATGTAACACAGGTGTTAAAATGTGAATAGAAAAAGTGAAATTTGTGTCTGGGGGCTAAACAATTATGATTTTTTTGTCGCGTTTATTCCTATGTGCATTTAAACACACTTAAGGGAAAGTGTTAGGTGGTACTCAAGTGCGGTACGGTAGTGGGTAATGTGGGTATGGCGTTTCTTTTGTAATACTAAACGGTTCTTGAATTCGGAGATATTAAATCAGGAGAGCATTAAAATATTTGATGAGTTAATTTGTTTATCTGAGGAGATTGGCAGGCTTTTTATTTATGTTACTAAAAAGAGGCGTGTCGAGTAGGTTTTTAAGAGCACTATACATAGTTTTGATAAGAGGAAAGATTATTGGTACTATCGCTATTAACTAAATTGATTGGCAAATTATTTTTTTGTATTTATCTTGACAAATCAAAAGAATACTAAAAATACTTTGAATAAACATTTAACAAAGATGTAGCACACGAAATTCTATACACGTGAGGATCAACTAACTAACATGGTTTAATGTATGTTAAATATGTGAAACTAATTTGTCTTAGCCTTATTCAAATTATTTTTATTAATCGAGCTATGTACACATTACTGCAGAGGCGTGCGGTCCATGGAAGCGGGGAAAGCGCCGCTTCCCTATTTATTCGTCGATATAAGAAAATTTATTATTAATTAATATTTAATAATAAAATTTCTTTCCCTAATCCAAATAATCTACATATTACCTAGCCAATAGGCATTGAAAAATATTAAAAATTAATCGCGTACGAACGAACTCAATATGCACACAATTCAACTATTTGGTCCACTCCTGGCAGAAGCGCATCTCAAAATCGCCGCTTGCCATGCAGTTGTCCCTTTTAAAATTGGTCAGGGTTCAATTACCGCACCCACTAGTCGCGCGAATTTTGGTATGCCATGGAAGCGCTCGTCGTATCGCCTTCCCGAAAGTGAGATGCTCCGACTGTTACTGCTGCTAAGGGGTGCTTAGGTATTACATACATTCGCTTAAAGAATATTTCGATTTAAATTTTTTGTAGAGATATTTCCTTTTACTGATCTTTTATTTGACATTTTACAGAAATCAAATGGTATTGCATTTTGTATAAGACAAATTGATGACTTTATTAATACGATAATTAAAAAAACGAGAGCAGTTTAAAAATATTTGGGATAAAACTGAACATATGGGGTTTGAACATGAAAGAAAAATAATGAAGATTGATAATTTCGGAGACAGAGAGACAGAGAAAACAGAGGAAACAAAGAGACCTTTTGATAATATTCTAAAACAAATGAATTCTAGCTTTCAAAATTTTAACGATTTAAAATTTGTAGAATTATATATAATCTTAATATTTCTAATTATAATTCATCAAAATTTCCCACAGAGGAATTTATGTCATTACGATTAAATAATGAAAATTTTTTGATATCCCAGCTTTGCATTCTCAGTTAAGAATCATTTATGAAACAAATGACATGAATGATAAAGAAATACCCAGAAATCTGGGATTTCTTTATAACTACTGGTTTAAACAAGTCGCTGTGTGAAGTGGTCAAGTTGTGTGAATTAGCACTACTAACTATCCCAGCCACAAGTGCATCAGTTGAACGAAGTTTTGCAGTATTAATATGCATTAAAAGTTTCAAATTAAGAGTTTAAAAGAAATTCAACAAGCGAAGACAGACTTTGAAAGTTAGCCCTATTATCCATTAAAAAAGACTGCATTCAACAATTATCAGAAGTTGATAGGAGAATAGACCTCGAGTATAAATAAGCGTCATTTTAGTGAAAGTTGTGTGTTGTGGAAAATGCCTCGGAGTATATTTTTTTTAAATAGGATTCTTCTTTAGAAAACCAAGCCCGGCGCGAGGACTCAAGGCCCGAGCTAGCAATACAGATCAATGATAGGTCACTAGTAACTAGAAATAGCGGGATTAGAGTGCCTCACGCGTCACGGATTTAGTGTGTGAGTCCTTGTACACAGGACGTCTCACATAATTAAGTACTTTGCTGATAGAGAGCCCCTGCTCATCAAAGTGTTATCAGGTGGAAAGTTGCTCGACCCTCGACCCTTAAGAAAAAATTTTTATATCCTTATTGAATCGCTTCCCCTTTCGAAAAAGTCACCGCACGCCACTGCATTACTGTAATAATTTCAGAAAGTAATCGAACATTTGGAGGGGTCAGATCCTGTTAAGATTACTGCTGTTGATCTGTTATCCATTTTCGTTTTCGCTAGCATATTTATCGCTAGGACTTCATTTTTTATTTCTATTAATTCTTGTTAGACTATCGGGTTGAGCTGATTCACTTACTAGAAAGAATTGAAAAAGTAAGCTTAACGATATGTCTTAAAATAAACAGAGACAAAACGAGAATCATTATACATAATTGAAAGAGCTAACAATAAAAATCATTTGACGATGATAAACAATATCGCTGTATTAAAGAAATAGGCGCAAATAATGCTTCATTTTATGACCATGAAGTTCGTCCGCCTATTCTTAACACATTGTAATGAAATTCGTCCGAAATAATATAAAACACCTTGTATAAATCAGGACAAATTTCTTTAATAGGTACTAGTACACGTAGGTACACATTATAAAAAATATGAACATTTTATTGTACGCACATAATATGTTATAAACAGAAATACATAAATTATAATAATATACATATTCTACACTTTAAAAATCTTTATGCTAAAGTTATAACACGTTCTTTGCTGGTGTTTCTACCGCATTATATAAATCTATTTGAGGTCAAAAAGGCTCTTCGACAACACCGCAGCAAAAAACGGTATAACTACGTACAAGAGATGGAAGAACTAGACTCAAACATGAAAAATGTTTGGAAGCTCCAGAAAATAATAAGAAGCGGTAGAAAACCCATCCCCCCATTACATGGAGAAAACGGCATGGTGTACACTATAGAAGAAAAAGCAGAGGTGATGAGGTCCACACTCGAAAGAGAATGCAGGTTAAACTACCATCCAGACGAGGACGTAGACTTCATGGAAGAAGTTGAAGAGCAAGAAGAAAGACCAGAGGATCCAGAAGATATCATCCCCCCAACATCACCGGAAGAAATAAATGAACGCATAAAAAACAGTTAACCGAGAAAAGTACCTGGTCTAGACCAAATAACAAATAGAGCCCCGAAGTACTTGCCTATAAGAGCTATAGTGTATTTAACAAACATAGTGAACGCGATACTGAGATTTCAAATACTCCCAAACAGATGGAAAGAGGCCCATGTCATCATGATCCCAAAACCTGGCAAAAACCACACATTCTCGCAGAATTACAGGCCAATCAGGTTACGGGTACAGCGGGGCGATGACGAGCACTGATCTCTTCATACTTATGCGGCCGGAGTTTCAGGGTTCTGTTAGGACAAGTCCTGTCCGAGCTCGGAAACCCGGAGGCTGGAGTGCCACAGGGACCAGTCCTGTCACCACTGCTGTACGTACACAATATACACCGCAGACGTACCAAGAACACTAGGTACCCTAATGAGTCTTTACGCCGACGACACAGCGATAGCGGCCAAACACAGAAACGTAGATGTAGCAGTGATCAACCTGCAAACAGCGTTAGAAGGCATCAAGGAATGGAGTATAAAGTGGAATATAGCCATCAACTCCGAAATGACGCAAGCGGTGCTATATACGAAAGGAATACAACAGCCAGAAGAACAACTGACGGTGCAGAACAACCCCATCGAGTGAAAAGATGAAGCCAAATACCTGAGAGTCATCATGGACAAAGGATTAACCTTCCAAAAACATGTAGAAGCCACATCCAGAAGGCCAACATGGCAAGAGCAACATTAAGAGGACTCACAGGCAGGAAAAGTGAATTAAGATTAAAAACGAGTTTAAGGTTAATAAACAGCATCATAATACCGGTACTAACATACGTATCTCTCACATGGAGACATGTATGCAAGAAACACAAAAAGAAGATACAAGCGGTTCACAACAGCAGCCTAAAAAAGCAGCCAAAATCCCGAGGTACATCGCAGAAAGATTCCTGTTCAGAGAGCTACAACAGGTGAGAGTCACAGAAATGATGACAGACAAGGCAAGGGTTAAATTCGCGGAGCTGGAATACCACCCAAGCCCCATACTGCGAGAGATGCTAGGGTATAACGCTTTCCACCGATGGAAGCACAAACGTCCTAAACAGCAAATAGTGGAGAGTAAAGGAGTAGAGGAGAGTAAGGAAATAAAGTAAAGAAAATAAAGTGGAATAAATAAAGTAAATAAAGCGAGACACAAAGAATAAGGTAAAAGAAAAGTGATATAAAGAAAAATAAAGAAGTAAAAACAAAAATAGTAGATAGTTCGTAACTCGAAACACCAAGCGCCGAAGAAACACGTAACCCAAACGTAGGTCCAATACCACGATCATAATAAAGTCAGCCTGAAAAAAAATATATAAAAAGGCGAAAGCCACCAAAAATATATAAAAAACAAAAAAAACCAAAAAATACTTGAGCGCCAAGTCATTGGACCGAGCCTTGTAGGGCTTGGTACAATAACTTGAAGCCCAAGCAAGCAATTTTTAGTTCTCGGATAATTAATTAGAGGATAAAGGCATAGAGTGCTTCACGCTGGCCTAGTTTTGAATTCGATTAGGGCACCACATTGGAATCTTATTACCCAGGATTCCATTGTGAAGAGCATTTGGCTACGATAGTTGTGCCCCTATAGGGCATCAGCGTGCTATAGGGGGAAAAGGGATGGCCTGGAACGTTGGATCGAGGTGGGGTGATCCCTGTTTTTACTCGGGTTAAAACACCTCGCCCCAATGAATTGTTACCCCCGAATGTACTTTGTCGATAGGGTGGACATCTCCCACAGGTCGGGTTAAATCAAATTGCTTGCTTGCTTGCATATAATCAGAAATTTTAATAATATCTGCTCTAATTGTAATAGAAGTTCTAACGGACACGCGCCAACTCGTAACTTTTAATGACAAACATTTTCAAATCAAAATGTACACCGGCCAATTCGTAACTTTTCTATTGCCTGACTTGCCAACTCCATTGATTAAATCTAATACCTTAAATCTAAACCGAATGTTTCTTGGTTTGCTTAAAACATTATATTTGTATTATATGTACCTATAAAAATAGCAAAAATTGAAATATCTTAATAAAATAATTGAAACAATATTATAGTCTTTCATTAACACGTGTTATAAATATTATTTCAATCCAGTATAGCTCTACACGAGCTTGGTTTTTATCAGGTAATTGTAAATTCAATATTTAGATATTTAGCAATGATAAATTATTTAAATCCATCTGATAACTTAAAAGCAAAGAGATTTTCCATATGTTTATTTCAAGTCTAAAATATTATACCTTTATTTAGTTACGAATTCACCGGTAGTTGATTGATTACCGAAAAATTACCTGAGAGCCAGAGTTACCAATTGGCCTGTAATTAGGATGGGGGATTAAAATAGTTACGAATTCACCGGGACCCGTTCTAACACTTTGAACAAATTAATACTTAGAAGTAATTTGCGACAACTAGCGCCATGAATGTTAACAATGAAGATTACAAACAAAGAACAAGGAAGATTAATTTTACCTGGCCAAAGTAAACAGTCAAATTTAAATAAAACCTCCGGTTTTCTAATGATTTTTTAATACATTCATCTTCATTACTTAACATAGGTAAAATAAATACCAATAATAAATATTTGGTTAAAATGAACAAAATTAAAATCGGACGAATTTCATGGTGGCATCGGACGAATTTCGTGGCTACTTTTGAGAGCTAAAATAAATTCGGACCAATTTCATGGTGTCATGAAATGAACCGGACGAATTTCATTTCGCCGAAAGAAATATCTAAACAATCTAAAGCAATACCCGATTTCTGTAAATATGTGCCTCGTCTTAAATCGTTGAAATCAAAACGCGTTTGATTGAAACGAACTATCGTTCACGAACAATCGTACATCTTTCCGAAATTTCGTTTCAACCTTTTATACAAACCGTTCATATTTATTTCATATATATTGGGTTCTAATGGAAACGATAACGTACTTTTTCGTATTATGTCGCCGAAAAATCATTTTAGGCCGATCTGGTCAAAGCAGGCTTTTAAACTTTTTGTTTCGGTTAAAGCACATGTTAAACTACAAAACTGTCTATTTTCTTTGTTTCTAAATATATCAGGCACATTTAAAAATAAATGTTCACAAAACATAGGACTACAATACGATTCCGATATATACTGATGTGATCTTGATTATTGATATGAGATAATATTCTTATATGTCATTTAATTTAATCAATGCATTAATCATAATCTAATTAATTTACCAGATCACATATCAATATGTTTTCAATCTCAGGGCGAGTTATAAAATTAATTACTTACTCTCGTGGCTTCTAAGTATTTCTCAATGGTTCCTAATCGGGATAGGAAAGAAAAGAGTAAAATAATACACACATATGGGTTACAATTATAATCAAAATATTGTTTATTTTATTTAAATGGCAATCACTGCTTAATATTTGCTAGATCTTATTTTTCTTAAACATAACATTTACAAATGAGAATCTTATTTCCTTTTGGTTTCCAATTGAAAGTTTTTATTAACATTTAACTATTAGGATTTATTAGCAACAATTCTATTTAAGTTTGATGAAGCTTTTCTGATATTATTTATTATGTTCTTCAATATATAATGTGGTATTTAATACGAAAAACCCATACATTCATGTCCAAACAAATGAGACTGACCTTTTTCTGGTGAACTGAGAATGTCTTCACACAAGACCCGTTTCCTGCTATCCTTGGCTGCGATCAAAACCTCGTCCTGGCTTTCAGTAATGTTCTCCTTTGAAAACTAGCTCGTATAGCTTTCGTTCCTGCTTCTGTCGTGATGCTGTATTCTACCTTTTTCGAAACTGCAATCAGCTACCGGGACACTCTTGGCTCAAGGAGGTTCTTTTACTCTCAACCTGGCCTACCTCTCGTTCCACGATAGATACTCCACACTCACGGAACTACACCGGCTTTCTCACTCTTCGTACACTACCGTCTCCTACTGGACTTCACTTCTCGACAGCTCAAAACATTCTGATCTATCTTTTTCATTCATTCCCCTACTTTCTAAATATCCCTTCCAGATTCACAAATCAACCTTCCACCACCAACTCTCATTCGCAGTATTCCTCAAAACCAATTTTTAATCTTTCTAAATATGCTTAATGGATTTCCAAAAAAAATAGTTAATTCCCATTCTAAAATTACTTTCTACTATTTACAAAATTTAATGACCTATTATCTACTTCAACTGAGTCTTATTTAGCATAGGCTAATGATCGAACCTTCCGCGAAAACGATAATGAACTATTATCTATTTCAACTGAGTCTTATTTAGCATAGGCTAATGATCGAACCTTCCGCGAACAACGATAATGGTACGCGCCATTCACTTTGTTTATTCTAAGCGCATTGTCCCGAGTTTCGTATGCTTCTTCTAATCACTTCTTAAAATTAAATATAACAATTTGTTGTATACAGGTTGTTCTAAATTTATATGCCCGTGGTTGAGAAAATTGAAAATTTTTTATATTAAATTGAATTTTGTTTATAATTATCAAAATTTAATTTTCATATCAAATAGCAATATAACAATACATACATTGGTACCTCGTCCTCCATACAGGGAGTCTCAAACTTAACATAAATAACTTAACATAAAATAAGTTTTTTCTTCCACCCGGTTTTAGTACAAAATAGAAGTTTGAGTAAACCTTCGCACAACTGTGTACTAACAGTAAAGAAAAATCTAAAATAATAAAAAAAATTAGCGGAATCAGTTAATCTGTTAACTATGAAAATGAACATAATATTCTATATCCTCAACTTATGCCTCGCAGTATACATAAATCCATAATTTTTTCAGGCTTTTTAATGCATTTCTAATTTCTATGCATATTTTACTAATTTTATCTGCTTCTGTTTTTTTACATAAAAAGTAGTTTTTTTATACTGTTTCTTATTACGTTAATGACAATCATAATTTTTTACTTCCATTGAATATTAATACCGCAATTGAGATAACAAAATATAATGTGCAATTTAAGAAAATCTACTACAAGGTCTTCAAAAACATAGGTAGGTATATTTAATAAATAAGCATCCATCTAAACATAGTTTCAAAAGTTATGTATCACCTAAAATTATGTGATACGTCAGAAGGCCTTGATACTAAAATTAAATTATTTCCTATACATACTGCGAAAGGAACAAAGTGTTCAAAGAAAGAAAGACCCTCCACGTCGACACCAAATCCGTCCATCTGCAAGAGGAAATTCCGCCCCAAAATATCACAGAGCCTCCATTAAGCGATTTCGTATCTCATATATTATGTTGCGTTGTGCATACCGCTCACTTAATCAACAAATAGCTCTTAAGGTACCGACCAGAATTGTTAACGTTACGTGCCATTCTGATTTTAATGGTTTGTTAACTATTATTTGAGTCCACTATACTAAATTTACAATCAAGATGCAGTAGAAATAAACAAGACACGTTAAATGCTACTAGGTGCACTCCCGAATCATAATTTACAATGTAAATACATTGTAAATCCCAAATCATGATTTGCAAAGTTTATACATTGTAAATTATGATTCAGGAGTGGTCCTAGTAGTATTTATCGTGTCTTCATTTGTTTATTTCTACTGCACCTTGAAAGTAAATTTATTATAGAGGCAAAACTTTGTATTTACCGTATAAGTCAAACTAAATTGTTTGCAAAAAACTGGTAAATTTTGCAAAATACCTTAGATTTAATAAATGACACTTTTTTGTGATAGATAAATGCTTTATTAGGTAAAATATAATGATTTTTTTCTTAGAAAGTTATTGTAGTAGCAGAGGAAAGCGGCGTTATCGAAATGCCTCCCACTTTTCCAGGTAAATATTTTCATACATGAAATGCCTCCCAGGTACAATCGAAATTCCTCCGTTTCGTTAATCATTTACGCTGATATTTTGTCTATTTAATCTCTGTATAATGACACAATGTTGCCAAATCATAATCTAAATAGGTAGTATCTATCTATTTTGATTTTTCTAATTCTTAATGCAGTGTACATAAAATTTGTTTCACGTAAATATTTCACAGTAGGACATATTTTTTTTAGAAAAGAAAGTTGTTACTATTATCCAGCTTTTCTGGGAAATTCCAATTCCGATTCTAATCTCTTCCATATTGTAGCGTGATTAGTGTAATTACTTCTAATTACAATAAAACTAGCGGTTCGTAATTTATATACGACTTTATTTTTTATTTATACAAGTTTACTTTACAAACTTTAGCTTAAGACTAAACTCTAATAACAGCGCGCTCCGCTTAAATAGCCAATAGGTCCTGTTCTCGAAATGTCTACATATCCCTCGGCCTAATGAATATTCTGGAGATCTTCACTCACAGCGCCGTCGCTTCTGTGACGTCACGGCTACTGTTATTCCGACGGTTGGAATTCTCCCAAGCCGGGGACTGTTTATTGCGCCGATTCGAAACTCTTTCGTTACACTGCTCCCCTCTTAAGATCTGAGCGTCCCGATCAGCAACTCTAGATGAAGGCTCAGGATGGCGGAATCTACACGACTCTCCAGCTTTGCATACACCCTTCAAGAAGAAATAACAGTCTACTGTCTTTGAAGGATCCGACATCTTCGGGTTCATGCAACACACAGTAATTCGTACGCCAGTTTCTCTGAAGACCACCTCAAGCATGCTTCTCACAATCTTCCAATCCAGATTTTCTACTGCATGGCCTATTTTTGGTAAAGCCAAATCTTTGATGTCATAATTACACACGATTTTCTTCAAATTAGTTAGAGCACGCCATATGTTCTCGTAGCTTGGCGTGTCCGTATAAGACTTCCTGGTCACCATATACAGCAAAGATCGAGGACCATCTTCCAATCGCAGTACTCTTCCAATTTTAGGTTGTTGATTTCTTAACTCGTCCAGGCGGCCGAACTTTCTATTGAATACGGACGAGATTCCTTTGGTCATCTCGAGGTCTTGGGCAACACAGTGGGCTAGAGAGACGTTTTCTGGAACACCAAACAGATCTTGCTGAACTTCTGTGGTCACGCCGAATCTAGCACTCTTTCTCGCTGCGTAATTTGACATAAATTGATTAAAACTTGGCTGTGCGGCGTCTTTCATCTCCTGTTGGAGGACTCGGGCTTCTTCTGTTTCATTTGAGCCAGCATATGGTGCAAGACGATTTATGTGAATAACTTTTGGTTTACCGTTTGGCAACTTCTTAATTCTGTATATTACGTCATTTATTTTCTTCTTAACTTCATACGGACCTTCCCATTGTCTTTGCAGTTTAGGACACAGGCCTCGACGACGTTGTGGATTATAAAGCCAGACAAGATCACCTACTTCGAAGCTTTCATTCTTGCAGCGAGAATCATATTGATCTTTCATTCTGTCACTGGCTATCTGGATGTGTTGTCGGGCAAGTTCATGAATGTTGTTCATTCGTAACTTCAGGCGGTCTACGTATTCTTCGCCTGCAACATATTCCTCGGAAGGTCTGCAGCCAAACTCTAGGTCGCAGGGCAAACGAACTTCACGACCCAACATCAGGCAGGTTGGTGTTTGACCTGTAGTTTCATTCACGGCCGAGCGGTAGGCCATCAGGAATAAATGAATGTGTTGGTCCCAATCTCGCTGATGTTCAGATACAACTTTGGACAAGTGTTTACCCATCGTTCGGTTCATCCTCTCGACCATTCCATCTGATTGAGGATGCAGGGGTGTTGTTCTGGTCTTATTGGCACCAATCAATTTACAAACGTTTTGGAAAAGAGCTGACTCAAAGTTTCGCCCTTGGTCGGAGTGGATCTCCAAGGGAACACCAAATCGGCTGAAGAATTCTTTAACAAGTACCTCTGCAACGGTAGCAGCTTCTTGATTCGGTAATGCATAGGCCTCGGTCCATTTCGTAAAATAGTCCATGGCTACCAGAATGTATTTATTTCCAGCATCGGTTTCTGGAAATGGACCTGCAATGTCGATTGCTACTCTTTCCATAGGACTTCCAACATTGTACTGTCTCATGGGTGCTCTCTTTTTACCAACTGGACCATTACCGGATGCACACAGTTCACATTTCCGGCACCATCTTCTTACATCATCTTTACAGTTCACCCAATAGAACCGTTCTCGAACCTTTTGCAGAGTCTTCGTAATACCAAAGTGTCCACCTGATGTACCGTCATGCAACTGACGCAATACTTCTGACACTTTACTTTTAGGTACAATCAACTGAAGCTTAGATTCTGTACCATCATCGTTCTCAAAGGTTCTGTACAGAAGATCATCTTTTAGTATCAGGCAATTCCATTGGCTCCAGTAGGCCTTGACTTCCGGACTACATGCACCAATGTTTTGCCAACTAGGTCTCTCACCTCGACGCATCCAATCCAATACTCTTTTTATACATGGATCGTCTTCTTGGGCTTCTTGTAACTGTTGTGGCTGCCATTGCTCATTAACGACGGTGGTTCGTCTCACGGGGCAAAATCGTTCCTCTAATTTGGCACAGTGATTACAATTTGCACTGCATGGTCGTCTCGAAAGGGCATCAGCATTTGAATGAACTCTTCCGGCCCTGTGTTCTATCTCATAATCATATTCTTGAAGTCGTTCTAACCATCTTGCCATCTGGCCCTCTGGATTACGGAATTGTATGAGCCATTTTAGAGCAGCGTGATCTGTTCGAAGAAGGAACTTTCTGCCGTACAAGTATTTATGGAAATGTTCGCAAGCCTTCACTACACCCAGCAGTTCTCTTCTGGTAACGCAATAGTTTCTTTCTGGTTTCGACAGGACTTTGCTGAAATAAGCGATGACTTTTTCCTGTCCATCCTGGATTTGTGAGAGAACAGCTCCTATGGCACTGTTGCTAGCATCGGTATCCAAAACAAATTTTCCTGCCTATCCCGGGTAGCTTAATATCGGTGCACTGATCAGAGCCCTTTGTAGTTGTTCGAAAGCTTTTTGACACTCCTCACTCCATGTATATTCTTTGCCCTCCTCCGTCAACTTTGTTAGGGGCTTGGAGATATTGGCAAATCCTTTGACAAATCGTCGGTAATATGTACATAGGCCAAGGAAACTTCTAATTTCATGTTTATCTTTTGGTACTGGCCAATCTTTAATTGCTTCAATCTTTTCAGGATCAGCTGTTACACCATTACTCGATACAATATGTCCCAAATACTTAACTTCTCGTCGAAACATGTGATATTTCTTCGGACTTAACTTCAAGTTCGCTGCCCTCAATCGTTGAAAGACTTCTATTAAATTCTTGGCGTGTTCATCAAATGACCTTCCAACCACAATTACATCATCCAAGTAAACCAGGCATGTTTTCCATGTTAGACCTCTTAAAACTGCCTCCATTAATCTTTCAAATGTGGCAGGGGCATTACATAAACCAAACGGCATAGCCGTAAACTGCCAAAGCCCTGATCCTATCGAAAATGCGGTTTTCTCCCGATCGACTGGCTCCATGTCTACTTGCCAATATCCACTTTTTAAATCGAGTGTGGAAAACCATCGAGAACCGGAGAGAGTATCCAATGTATCGTCTATTCGGGGCAAAGGATAACTATCTTTTTTTGTTACCGCATTGAGCTGGCGGTAGTCGATACAAAAACGCGTCGAACCATCTTTCTTCTTTACCAGAACTACTGGTGATGTCCATGGACTGTTCGATGGTTCAATTACCCCTTGTTTGTCCATATCCTTGATAATCTCTTCGGCTTCATCTCTTTTCGCAAATGGAAGTCGTCTAGGCCGTTGTCTGATTGGCTGAGCGTCTCCGGTATTTATTTTATGCGTTACTATGCTTGTTTTGCCCTTATCCTTCTTATCAATAGCAAAAACATCTTGATACTCTATCAGCATAGACCTCACTTTTTTCGTTCGTTCATGATCAAGATCTTGGCATCTTTCAATGATCATCTCGACAAGGTCTTTTGGATACTTTGACTTCGATGATTTCTCATTGGTATTCATAGAGCAAATTGAAGCCACGGGAACACACTGTCCGATCAAAGCTCCTCTACTCAACTTGATAGCAGTTTCTCTTAAGTTCATAACTCTTACAGGGATGACATCTCGAACTCTTATCAAAGTTTTCGCCGTTAGGAACTCGACATTTTCCACATCTTCGACCATCCTTAAACTTCCCTCTCGGCATTGTCCATCAAGCATGGTCATCAGAATTTTCTCACTATTACCGGGTATGGTTACGTCGCATCTAGTTAGTAAGCGGATGGCATCTTCTTTGTCGTCGTGAAAGGGCAACTCTTCACCATTGATCCTGAGAACTCCATTTTGAACATCCAATATTGCCCCCACTTTCCTTAGTACGTCCATCCCCAATATGAATTCGTCGGAGATCTCGGCAATTAATACTTGATGTTCAACTGTGGTCTGGCCAATGGATACTGACATATTAGCCTCGCCATATGTATTAATTAGCTCACCAGTCGCTGTTCTAAGCTTTACTGTTGCAGGTGATAATTTATTATGGTCTCGTACTACATCTGGACGTGCGATAGTTCTCGTTGCACCTGTATCCACCAAAAATGATCTACATCTATTACTGATACGACCTTCGATGTATAAGTTGTGGATTCCACCGGAGGACGTAAGGTTGACAGTTACTATGGGGGCTCTAGTTCTCGAGGTCGGCAGTTGCCCCTTGGTGTCGACCCGCTCTAGTTTTCCGACGGCTGTACGATCTTCTTACAATTACGACGAATGTGGCCTACGTCTCCACAATTCCAACATCTAGGCTCGCGTCTCTTTGGCATCTGATTACTTAATACTCTCCGTATCATTTCCTCCAGACGTTCATCGTTGTGTTCGTCACTTTCTTCAATGGTTCTTACTCTATGGCCTCGTGAAGTTTGACTAGCCGTTTCGTGTTCCAATGCAATAGCAAGTGCTTCATCTAAAACTTTCGGTCTTGCTAGTCGTAAAACTTTCTGTAGTTCATTATCTTTCAGCCCATTGACGAAGGTATCTACTGCAATTTCTTCTAAAACGCTGTCTGGCACCTCTGGATAAGCCAACCGCACCACACGAGCCACATCTGCTTCAAATTCTTGCAGATTCTCACTTGCTCGTTGACTTCTACTTCGCAGTTGTGCTTTGTATACTTGTTGTAGATGGGCATCTCCATAGCGTTTTTCTAGACGAGTGAACAAGGTCTGGTAACAATTTTCTTGACCCTTGGGAATTGACCTTAATATATCTGCAGCATCACCTCGTAAAGCAGCAGTCAAGGAAACAGCCTTTTCTTGTTCGGTCCAATGATTGGCGGTCTCAATAGCTTCAAACTGTCTAAGATATATGGACCAAGAGGACTTTCCATCAAATGGTGGTAATTTGAATCTCATATTATGCGACGTTTCGTCTCTCGGTAGTTCATCTTTCACTAAAGGATCTAACGTTGCTGCATTAACTGATGGTTGTACTTTTGTATCGGTTATCCTGCTCTCTAGTTGTTTGATCTTCTCTTTTAACATTTCTTTACTGTCGTCTACGCTTTTCTGTATCTTATCGAATGTTCTAGAAACCTCTTCAAATTTCTCGTCGTTCTGTCTACAAACGTCTTTAATTACTTGAGAAACACTTTCAAATTTCTCGTTGCTCTGTCTACAAACTTCTTTAATTACTTGAGAAGTCTCGTCGATCTTTTGAGAAATGGTTTCGAATTTCTCATTATTTATCTTAGAAGTATCATCGATCGTTTCAGAAACAGTTTTTAATTTCGATAAGATTGCTTGTTCTGCTGACTGGAAGTGGAACGTCTTTGGGTCTTCTCCGTTCTTCGTGAGGACATCCTCGAGTCGTGCTTGTAGGACTATCTTGAGCCCACTGCTGTCCAGATCCCGTTCCTCGAGCTGTTCACGGAGCTGTTTTACTGTAAGTTCTTGTAGCAACATCTTTGGTCGGCACACACGTACTTTCCAAAATGTCTTTTAACAGTCTTTCCGAATACCGAACAATCAACGCACTTTAACTATTCCCGACGAATAAAGTCCAAAAGTATTTTAAAGTCTTTCGGAATACCGAACAATTAACGCACTCCGGTTATTCCCGACGAATAAAGTTCAAAAGTCTTTTAAAGTCTCTCTGTAATTCACTTATTTATATCGCACTAAGTTAACCGAACACCGACACCAACTGTAGCGTGATTAGTGTAATTACTTCTAATTACAATAAAACTAGCGGTTCGTAATTTATATACGACTTTATTTTTTATTTATACAAGTTTACTTTACAAACTTTAGCTTAAGACTAAACTCTAATAACAGCGCGCTCCGCTTAAATAGCCAATAGGTCCTGTTCTCGAAATGTCTACATATCCCTCGGCCTAATGAATATTCTGGAGATCTTCACTCACAGCGCCGTCGCTTCTGTGACGTCACGGCTACTGTTATTCCGACGGTTGGAATTCTCCCAAGCCGGGGACTGTTTATTGCGCCGATTCGAAACTCTTTCGTTACAATATTTATAAGTCCATTTTATAATTCCATAAATAGGTACTTTTACCTTAATCTTTTTGTTTGTTTATATTCTCTGGGTAATTCCAATTCCGATTCTAATCTCTTCTTAACGATTTCATGAATAGGTACTTTTACCTTAATCTTTTTGTTTGTTTATATTCTCTTTTGTAAATTGTGCTAATGGGCTAATGCTTGGTTGCACCAACAAATCTTAAGCTTAAGACGTGATTTAAGCTAAGCTTACGAAATATAAGCGTTACACCATTGAGTCTGAGTTAATTTTCAGCTTGTCACAATGGATTGCCACGTAGATTGGATCGATAAAAATCGAAAATTATGGTGCAAAATAAGTTAGACTTAAAGCGGCCCTATCTAGAAGCAGAGCTGGGCTAAGCTGGAGCTTAAGATTTGTTGGTGCAACCAGGCATAAATGTTGTATAAATTCTTGAAAGTTTATTAGTTCATGCATCAGTCAGTTTGTCTATTTCAAGCTTGTCAGTTCGTCGATTTCAAGATCAAATTGTGTTTGTCATAACATCCGAAATAATGGAATCAACGATAAGTGTCAGTCAAAAGGGCAAACCTTTACTATCAATTGATAATTTTACATCCGGTTTTCAAAAAATGTTGGCCAAAGATACAGTAAAACGGTGGACATGTACTAAAAAAACCTGCAAAGCATTTGTGAAAAAGGGATGAAGTTTGGGCTGAACACTCTTCATCCTTACAAAGAACCACAAACCCATGCGAAAGTTTTCATTCCAAGTATGATTCTTCTTTCTACTGCCCGCATCCTAACATTAATAATTTTATTGATATAATTTTACAATTTCAAATAAATATGTTACCTACATTAAAATTAATTCTGTTTCGACCCAAAAAAAAATTGTTGCGGAAAGTACAGCAAAAATAAATTTTCTAAATGAAAAAATTTTAGAATTAAGAGAATGTAAAATAAATAGATTAGAATTTGTCAAAGTAGTATCATATAAATTTAGGAAAAATATTTTGTAATTTTATATTTCTGTACACATTTTGTAATATTTTCCAAATAAGTTTTTTGATGTTATTTTTAATAAATCTATAAAATACTTATTATGTTTTTGTATTTGTTGTTAAATTATTACTAACCAAAAATAATGGTTATTATAAAATATATTATAATGGTTATAAAACTAATTGCATATGTATAAGTTAGTTGAAATTTATAAATACCGCCTAGTGTCAATAATGTTTAATGCATAAAGGTTGAAACTAAAATAAATTAAATAACAAAATACCAATTTTGCCAAAAACTTACAAAGGGACGAAGATGTGGCAACGTCTCACCTTCACATAAAGATTATAAGCATGTAATTTATTTAAAGCTTGGGAGGCAATTCGTATGTGACCATTTTAGCAACAGGTAAGAAACCCTTTTTCGGGAGGCATTTCATATGCGGCCGAGAAAAGTATGCTAAATTTGCGGTTACTCGAGTGTCATGGAAACCTATTGGGTTATGAAGAGTTGGTCCTAAAACCAAAGAAGTTAAGTTAAGTTTTCCATAAAATTTTCATTTTTTAATTTAATTTTCCATTTCCAACAATCGTTTTTCCGATTATAGCGCCATCTATCCATAATTAGAAAAAATGTCTCGAATAAAAGTTGCTTATATTTACGTAAAGAATCCAAATCTGCAAAAAAAATTAAGGAGCTCCTATTTAAGATTTTAAAGTAACTCCTCACCCCACCTCCGTGGGGGGTCATGCTTGATGCCATTCGAGATAGATTTTTCAAAAATATTGAATACGTATATTTTGCAGTTTTTCGAGCTGATGTTTATTTCGCCAAATTTCACGGGGTTCGTATTTCAAATTTTAAATTTATCACCACTCCTCTCCATGTGGGGTCGAGTTTGGTATCATTCGACAGATTTTTGACAAATATTGAGCACGTATTTTTTAGTTTTTAGATCTATCGTTCATTTCGTGAAATATTCGCTTGTTTTGTGAAACTTTGTGACGTCTATTTCCGTACCATCCCCCGCTCAAATCGTCAGATTTTTTAAATATACACTGTTTTGCATGTACATACTTAACTTACCTTATCTTAATCTGACGATTTCGAGTTTTTCTAAGGATAGGTTTTTTTCGGACCCCAGTTAACGAACTTCGCTGTATTAAGAGCCAATATATTATGGTAGTTCAGGGTACCATAATATATTTACAGGGTACAAGGTTTCCCCCCATGTGATAATCTGACGCGCTCGAGTAACTGCAAAAATGATCGCTTGGGCTCCCCTACCATTGTGCTTGCTAGTAAAGGAAGAAAAATTTGTAAAATACCGAGTTTTGCAAGTGAACTATGTAAATTCAGATTTATGCAACTAACATCAAATTTATGATAGAAAAACATGACTCGTTTTCTCCCTTTTCCTTTTTCACAAGGTCTAATATGCATGTAAAAATAAAACTGTTTATTTTCAATAAAACCACATTTAGTTATTTTAAGTTATTTATAGTTTTAGGTGGCATGACTGTGTAATTTTAGTTTGAAGGACATTTGTAAATAATTATTTGACAGTTGTCAAAAACTCAGAGTAAGAAATAGCATGTTCTTGATTCTCTTTTTTAGGTTTGTATTTTTAAGTTATTTTAGTATTGTTGTATTAATGTTTATAATCTTTATTGTACATATTGTAAATAAACTCTTTTTTAGATGAATTCATACGGCTATCTCTTACACGAATAAGAAGTATGAAACTACTCTTATAAATCAAGAACTTAAGCTGACCAAGCCAAAATAGTGATAAAAATAGATTTTCAAACCGTTATTTGTACAAATTAAGGATGAATATTACATCAATGAAAATTTGTATTGCTATAGAAGCAAGCAGTACTGATAGTAAGAAGAATGTATGTAAATTTAAGTGGTTGCAGCCAACACAGTCACCTTTCTATTATGAAATGCCTGCTGAAAAGCAACTTCAAGATTATCATTCTGAACTATTTCGTCTGAAAAAAGTAAAAAATGTTTTAGCATCCATGAAATCAAGAGGATGGATGCTTTAGAACATGTACCATTTCATTAGATGATAATTTGAAAGTGATTTATTTTGATTCAGATGGTGATGTGGTTTATCAAAATGAGTACCTACAACAGACCTTATTACCAGTGTATGAGAAGAAAGAAGCGATTGAACAATCTCCACCATTAGTCGAGTTGCTCCAGAAACTTGGTGATACTAGTATACCTAAAGTTGAAAAGAAAAATTACAAAAAAATAAAAGATGATTTCGTACTTCGAAATTTTGATGGTAAAAATGTTCCTATTATAATAATTATAATAATAATAATAAATATTTATGAAGTTTTTATATGAAACGTGGTGTTTAGCACTCAAACAACAAACAGTGCACCCGGCCGCATGTGCGCCTTCATAATGGCGTATGATGGCGTAATTGACATGTGCACATGTGACGTGTCATGTGACTCAAACTACTCAAACACTGTAAGCGATTGGCCAATTGCAATTAGACACTTATGCAACTGACATAGGCTCACAAATACAGAGTTTTGCATCTGACTCAAGATTTCTAATATACCCTATTCCACGAACATACGCCTGTTTTGGATTACTTCGACAACGAATATTTTACTGTGCAAAATAAGAAGAACGAAAGTAAATTGCAAATTACATTGTTGTTTATTGGAATGATTATTAGCGCCATTTACTTTCGTACTTCTTATGTTGTACAGTAAAATATTCATTGTCGAAATAATCCAAAACAGGCGTATGTTCGTGGAATGGCCCATACCCATTTCTTAGCAAATACCTTACTTTGTAACTGAATTTATACATCAGCAGATAGCTGCAACATGTGACAAATAACTGTCAGCTGAAACTTTTACAATTTTTGAAAATACAGAGTTTTGCATCTAGTGGACTCATTTTTTACTATTAATTTATTTTTGTTTCAGTTAAAACACGTCTTGTTAAAGAATAAAACTGTCTATTATCTTTGTTTCTTTGTCCCATCAAGGACATTCACAAAACAAAATGTTCATAAAACATAAGACTACAATACTATTTCGATGTCTACCCTCACTTATACCTTGTCCTCCCTACAGGGTGTATCAAACTTAACATCAGAAAAACATATCTTTTCTTTTACCCGGTATAAGTTCAACAAAGGAGTTTGAGCAAAACGTTGCCTAACTGTGTAAATAACAAAGAAAAATCTAAAATAAGAAAAAAAAATAGCGGAATCCGTTTAATCTGTTCACGAAAAAATTAGCTGCAAAAATAAGCATAATTTTAGGTTATGCATAACTTTTGAAACTATGTGTATGATTTGAATACTAAAAATATATATCAAGAAAAAGAAACAGGTACAAAATGTGCTGTTTTCAATTACACCCAACTACTGTTCAGATTTCGTAATAAATGAGGATTACGTACAAACGACAAATAAAAGATTATAATACTCGTAATACCTTGTAGTTACATACTATGTATAATACCTGCGCTTGGCCTTCATGGCCGAAATATTATTGTTTGAAGTTAATCCCCAACCAAGTGAGTTTCTAATATTTGTTGTTAGAATTCGAAGTTTTGTCGTGGGCTATTTAATGAGTAATGTCGTTTTAAATATAGACCAGTCTATTGTTTATTGTAAAATGATTGGTCAATTGTGTCATTGCCAATGTTGATAGTGTAGAAACAGAAGGAAATAAGTTTTTATTAGCACTTTTTTGACATACACTTAAATTAAAAGTGTAGTAAGGCAAATGATTTTGTGAAATAAATGTTATTTATGCTTTATCTAAAAACATTACACTATTTGTATGACTAAAGATCGCATTATTTATCCCTATTATTATTTATTACATGTTGCGGTTGTATGTAATGGAATGATGCGAAGAAATTGAAAAATATAAAGTGAAAGTACGATAGTCACAATGTATCCAGGAAAGTTAAAGAACTCACAGATAAACTAAGATGGAGACCGAAAGGAAATCTAACTGATCTAGATGATAATATCATCTTGGAGAAACAGAGTAAAATAAGAACGTGTAAAGAATAACTAGAGAAACTATTTGAAGACCAAATAGATAATACCTTTGAGCTAGAAGACGAGGTAAGTGATGGACCAAGAATATTACAGCAGGAAGTTTATTCTGCAATAACACAATACCACAGCTGAAGGATGGCAAAACAACAGGCTCCAATAATATACTCAAAAGATCTCTATAAAATATCTACCTCCATAATCAGTGGCGCACCCAGGGGGGGGTTTTGGGGGTTAAAACCCCTCCCAGGGCATATAAAGAATAGTAGGAAAATGTAACTTGTCTTTCAGAAACAATACAAAAAAATTTCGGTGCCCAAGCGAAACTAGGACAAATAATCCCGGACAAAAAATCTCCACAGATTATCCCTGTACAAAAAATCCTCAGACAAAAAATCCCCTGACAAATAATCCCAGGACAAACAAATTTTTTTGGACAAAATATCCCCACAAAAAAATCCCGGACAAAAAATTCCCAAGAAATATTTGCTGCCGTATAGTTCTCTAAAAATTTTCCCGTTAATGCAATCGACTCAAATGTTTTTCAGCATCAGTGCGTGAGAGCTATAGCTATCGCCATGAAACCGCTTTTATGCACGAAAATAATGATTATTATCAATTAAGATTAAGCATGAATTGTAATTTCGATTACCAAATTTTGAATTTCAATTCCATTCCGAAAACTTAAAATTTTACGTGACAAACGAATGTGAGTTTTTTCAAAAATCGTGGAAGATATGGGTAATGAGCTAAGGCTGTGGAAGCCATGTTGTAATTATTCGCTTAAATCTTTTGCTCACTCTGCCGTGAATAAATATGTTTAAAACATCTACTCCAGTTATAGTCTACAGTTACAGTCTAGTTATACTCCAAATCCTTTCAAGCATTTGTCTAATAGTAAATATTTGATCAACAATCGATCTTCCGGGCCTGAAATCACACTAGTAGTCACCAACTATTTCTTCGGCGTATGGTAGTAATCTTTTTAGTAACACATAACGAAAAATATTTAGTCATCAGTTTCAATTCACTGCAAGCAACATTTAAGAAACCTGTTCAAAAGCTATGTCATAAACCTGTGTTTTGCGTTTTCATAACAAAGCTAAACATTCATAATAGCCCAAAAATTTTTCATGGATGCACACAGATAATAGGCAATGTTTTGAACTTAGATATTCACGAAAGAGTGAGCAAAAGATTTAAGCGAATAACTACAAGATGATTCCCACAGCCTTAGCTCATTCCCCATATCTTCCACGATTTTTGAAAGAACTCACACTCGTTTGTCATGTAAAATTTGAAGTTTTCGGCATGTAATTGGAATTCGAAATTTGGTAATCGAAATTACAATAATTCATGCTTAATCTTAAGAGGATGGGTACGTATTTTCGGCTGCAATGCTATTCAAATGGGGATTCATTTTTTTCGAATCCTGAGAAAACTAATAAGTATTTTTGAAAAATTTAAACGCAGAATGAAAGATTACGTTATTAGTGAGGGCCGAAAGTCCCTGAGAACTTCTCTAATGTTTATTTTAATAGGTTACAGAAGTGAGAAATTAAGAGAAAATTTAGTGTGATTTTTAATTTCAAATATCTCATTGAAAAAAAACTTTTTATTAATTCTAATGGACTTTCTGCCCTCGGTAATAATTTAGTCTTTCATTCTGCGTTTAAATTTTTTAAAAGTATTTATTAGTTTTTTTAGGATTCGAAAAAAATGGACACTATGTCCGTGGTAATATTTTCCAAATCTATCTTTGTCTTACAACGCACTCAGTCGAATAGAATATTGTCAGCATATTGTCAGTCAAACAGTGACAATCAGTGACAACTTTAAATATTTGACATGGCATCGGGAATATTTTGAGTTGTTGATTAAATAATTGATTTAAGACGTTAACTTAATAAAAAGTTATTTATTGTGTATTATTTGTGGAAGATCCAAGCAGAGACTACATCAGGATAATATATTCTGTGATCCAAGTATTTTGTTGTTAAAGATGTTCAAAATTGTAAGCGTTCCATAGTAACAATATATTATTAAAAAATCACTTTTACACTTTTCCTCTTTTCTCGATTGAATATTAGTTTTTGTTGTACATATAAATTATTACAATTACTGAGTACGTAGTTAGTGAAAACATTATCACATTTATTAACTGAATTAATAATTTGCCATTATACAAATAACAGTTATCCAAGAACATTCAAAAGCCATCTCTAAGTTAATGATGACATTTTCAAGTAGAATGACATTCTAGTAATGTTTACATATCCATACTAGTCTGAATTTTACTACACGCAATTTGCCATGTAAAGACAGAAAAAGTAGGGATAGCCGTAAAATATTTGCGAATCTTAATTACTTAATCATGATTTTCGTGCCGCCGAAAAGCAGTTTCATGACTATTGCTATAACTCTAATGCACTGAGGCTGAAAAACATTTGAGTCAATTTCGTTCACGGGAAAACTTTTATAGAGAACTATTCGGTAGCAAATATTTCATGGGGATTTTTTGTGGGGATATTTTGCCCCGGGATGATTTGTCCGGGAATTTTTTGTCCATGGATAATTTGTGGGAATTTTTTATCAGGGATTATTTGTCCGAACCCCGCCCAAGCCAACCCCCCCTAGAGGAAAATTCTAGGTGCGCAACATATACATCTCTGGAGAAATACCAACGGAATGGCTGAAGTTTGAGATTATTGCGCTTCCAAAGGAACCAAGAGTCACACACTGAGAAGAATACGGTACGACAAGTCACCTGCCAAAATTGTTCCTAAAGATAATCCGTAAGAGAATTTACAAGCTGTGCGAAAGTCAAATTTCCCCCAACCAGTTTTGGTAAATACATGCTAGAGATGCTTTGGTACTAGAGATGCTTTGTGCTCAATACGAGACTTATTCCAGAGATGTAAATATGTACATCAATTGCGACGTATACTTATGTCTGGTTGATTACGAGAAAGCGTTTTATAGAGTAAAACACGCCAAGATGATGCAAATACTAAAAGAAGCAGTAATTAACAACCAAGATTTGAAAATAATTAGAAACCTTTACTGGAATCAGACTGTAAACCTCAGAGTTGACGGTGAATACACCGAATATGTGAAAATCACGAGTGGAGTGGGGTGAGGCTGTATTTTGTCTTCTCTAATGTTCAATCTCTACTCGAAACTGAAAAAAGGTATACTACTAAACCGTTGCCGGCTAAGCAACATCAGATATACAAATGACACCATAATATTTAAGGGCAACCTAGAAGACCTACATATTCAAACACGTGTCCAAGGAACAAAATCACGTATTACAATCGATAATATGGACTCAATATAAACGTAAAGAAGACAGAGCTTATGATCATTGGCAGGAAAAAGATAACACAAGGTCAACTATATGTCAACCAAATTCTTTAGAAAGAGTAAACTACTTCGGCACCGTAATACAGGAATAGAATAATGGATCAAGAGATAAGAGCACCGTTTTTAGTAAAAATGTTATGACCGAAAGTATTGCAAAAATGATTCAAAATTTGTAAAATAAAAATAGTTAAAGCCATATCAAATATCCTCTGGCTGTGTTTCTAGGAGCTGGTACTGTTTTCATTGCCATCCAATTCTCTTGGACTTCTGTGCTTGACTAGATTTTCTACATTCTTCCCTCTTTGCACGACTGTTACTTTGATCAACGGGTTCTTGAGATTTATTATAAGTATGTATGTGCTTTGCTAGTTTGGGGGATTGACATGCTTAAATCGACGCATCTTGATCTCCAAACAGCGTTACAAAATTGTTACAATACTTTCGACACGTTTCGTATGTTAAAAAATTCCTTACTCATTAAAGGTCTCTGTAAAAGTAGAATATCTATAGTGATGTTTTATCTAATGTTTATTGAATGTTAGATATGAAATGAATATGCTGCAACAAATACCACATATATGTATGGTACATAAATTCATTTCATGCTTATGACACTCTGAAATTACATTAAAATTAATTACATATTATGCCTATAATCTTCACAGAAATATTTAAGAAAAATTCGATATATTCTGTTAGTAAAATAATATGGCAGGTAATATTAAACTGTTCATAGTTTAGGCAACTATTTATCTTCCTATATAATTTTTCATAAAGATCATATTCTCCACTGCTTTCTTTCACGCATCTTTCTGTACGAACACCCACTCAGTCGGTAATTTATGTTTTATAATTTGAATAAATCAAAAATTGGTAAGTTAATTAACAAGTGATGGTAAATTATGAATCTGCTTGTCCCATTTTTTTCGTAAAATATTATCTAACTCGACTAGGATCTATCCCATGAAAGTCATTTAGCAATTGAATGTGTATATTATAAGACATACTGGGTGTTTGAAATTGTAGATGTGCATAAATAACTATTTATCAAGATAATTATTTTTTAAAAATAAAAATGTATACCATTTTTATTCAGTTGCAATGCGAGGTCAAAACAATCTTATTTTTCACTTAGAATTTAGGGAGCGCAGTCCAGCACTCTGAGTCGACGATTTTCCACTAATTATTTTTTTTATGTTTATTAGGCAATCTGTTATAACATATAACAATAGGCACATTTTATCTGAGAAATAATGACATGAAGAGATTGTGACCAGCGCCACACATCTCTATAGAGATAATATTAAATTACTGTATTACATATATTAACCTAGCTACTGTAACAATATTAATGACTGTGCGGTAAATCTAATGGTGTCTGTCTCTTTAACCGTTTTGTTTCCTGACTGTTGTCTAACAAATTAATTGCAAGCACATTCGCGTGGCTTTCCAGACGTACGATGTATTTTGCACTTAACTCCACTATCACTTCACTGACGGTTTTTGTTTCCAGATCATTGTAAATATCCCAGTTAGTAACAAACCACGGAGCATCGATTATTGAACGTAACACTTTGGACTGGAATCTCTCAATTATGGATACATTCGACTTGGATGCTGCTCCCCAGAGCTGCAGACCATATGCCCAGACTGATTTGAATATTGTGTTGTAGACTAGCAGTTTATTTCTTGTCGTGAGCTTAGACTTACGCCCTAGAAGCCAATAATGCTTACTAAATTTTATGCCCAGTTGTTTCCGTTTGTTCCGTATATGGGTTCTCCAGGTTAATCCCCTGTTAAAGTGCATGCCCAGATATTTTACAGAGGTAACTGAGGGAATTACCTTATTATTTATTGTTACTGTAGGTGATTCACCGTGACATTTTGTAAAAACAATATGGTTTGATTTTTGTTCATTCAATTTAATTCTCCAATTTTGTGCCCATATATTTATTTGATTTAATACTCTCTGGAGTTTTGCAGCAGCTTCTACGGGATTTTTGTGTACTGCTAGGATTGCAGTATCGTCTGCAAAGGTGGTGGTCGTTATATCACGATTTGTGGGTAAGTCGGCTGTGTAAATCAGATACAGTTGTGGTCCCAGAACACTTCCTTGCGGTACCCCTGATCTGATGGGATATAGTTTTGTATAGGCTGACTCAAACTTCACTCGAAAGTATCTTTCTGATAAATACGACTTAAAGTGTATATAGTTCCTCTGGTAAGTTCTTTTTCAGTTTATACAACAGTCCTTGATGCCAAACTTTATCAAAAGCCTGGCTAACATCGAGGAATACTGCTGAACAGTAACTTTTTTCTTCAAATGTTTTATTTATAACGTTGACCACCCTGTGAACTGGTTCAACGGTGCCATGCTCTTTCCTAAAGCCAAATTGGTGGTCGGGTATCATATTTCTGTCTGTTAGTATTTGTAGAAGTCTTTTTTCTATTATTTTTTCCATGATCTTAGACATTACTGGCATTAAACTAATTGGTCGATATGAAGTGGGCTCATTTGGAGGTTTTCCTGATTTTTGTATAAGGATAATTTCCGCAATTTTCCATTGCATTGGGAAGTGTTTTAGCCTTAGTACCGCATTACACAATTGAGTTAGCATTTTAATTGCTTTGGTAGGTAGCTTTCTTTTTTATTAGATTATTGTTGATTATGTTTTGAACTTCTTTGGGTGAAGTGTGTAGTGTGTTTTCTCCTGTCGGGGTTTGGTTCTGTAGGAAATTGTAGATTTCTTGATCGTTATTTGTTGCAGCAGCTGGTATAGGTTTGAAAACTTCTTCTAGGTATTCGCCGAAAGTTTCTGCCTTTTCATTGTTTGTTCTGGCCCATGTTCCGTTGGATTTTCTAATTGGTGGGATATGACGATGTTGCTGTTTTAATTTTTTTGTAGCCTTCCATAGCGCATAATCGCTGGCATCTGACGGCGTTAAATTTTCTAGGTATTCTTGAACGCTGTTATTTTTTAGTTGTTTTAGTAGTTCCTTCAATTGTCGTGCTGCTCTATTGAGCCTTAACTTGTCATCTGGATGTCTAGTTTGCTTCCAAGTTCTACTCAGATACCTTTTTTCAATTATTTTTTCTCTGACATTTATTGGACAATTAATTTTTTGTTTTGCTTTTGTTGGTGGAGGTGTTGATTTCCATGCAGCTTCCTGAATCGTTGTTGTGTACTTTTGGATTTCTTTTTCTAGTTCTTCTGGTGACTTTAGTGATACGTTTAGTTCAATATTTGCTTCAACCCTTTCTCTGAAAGCTTGCCAGTTGGTTTTGTAATTGTGCAACTTGGGCAGAGGCTCTTTTTCTTTAATTCCTGAATATACAGTTGCTACTACAGGAGTATGATCAGACTCTATATCAAAATTTGATTCGATACTTAGATATCCCCTTGAGAAACCTTTTGTAACAAAGAAATCTAAACAGTCGGGAACTTTCTGCGGGTCTGATGGCCAGTATCTAGGCTGATACGTAGACAAATGATCCAAGTGTTGTTCTGATATGATTTGATGTAGTACCCTGCCTCTTCCAGGAGCGCACAGTCTTGAACCCCAACTAGTATGTTTGGTGTTATAGTCTCCACCTGCCAGGAAACGGTTACCAAGTTGGTTAAATAGATTACTACTAGGATCTATCCCATGAAAGTCATTTAGCAATTGAATGTGTATATTATAAGACATACTGGGTGTTTGAAATTGTAGATGTGCATAAATAACTATTTATCAAGATAATTATTTTATAAAAATAAAAATGTATACCATTTTTATTCAGTTGCAATGCGAAGGCAAAACTGTCTTATTTTTCACTTAAAATACGGAGCGCAGTCCAGCACTCTGAATCGACGATTTTCCACTAATTATTTAATTAATTTCTTCTTCTTAGGGTGGCTGTCCTTTCCGAACGTTGGCGATCATTCTGGCTATGATGACTTTGTTAGTTGCTATACGGAATAGTTGTGTTGAGGTCTTTCTATACCATGCTCTCAGGTTAGCAAGCCAGGATATTCTTCTTCGTCCTGAAGCCCTTTTTCCTTCAATTTTACTTTGTAAAATGCACTGGAGTAGCTCGTATCTGCCTTGATTTCTCATTATATGCCCCAAGTACTGCAGCTTACGGCTCTTCACGATATTGACTAAATCTGAGGTTGTGTTCATCCTCCGTAGTACTTCTTCATTGGTGACTTTGTCTGTCCATGGTATCCTCAGGATCCTTCTGTACAACCATAGTTCAAAAGCTTGAAGTTTCGATAGAGTTTCCACCTTCAATGTCCACGTTTTTACTCCGTATAGAAGCACTGAGTACACGTAACATTTAAGGAGCCATATTTTTGTTTTTAGAGTGATGTCATGGCTCGTGAACACAGAGCTCATAGTCAAGAATGCACTCTTTGCCTTTCCGATGCGACATTTAATCTCTTGAGTATTGTCCCACAACTCATTGATTATAGTTCCCAAATAGTTGTATTGTGAGACACGTTCAATTCTCATTTGGTTCACATACAGATTTACTCCAGTTATGTTTTGCTTGCTGATGATCATTAGCTTAGTTTTGCTGGTGTTTATGTATAGTCCATATGTTCTACTGGTTTCAGTTATTTTATTCATTAAGTTTTGCAGCCCTTCTATGGTATTGGAAAACACTATTGTATCATCTGCATATCGCAGGTTACTGAGCTTGACTCCATTTATTGAGATGCCTTCATCAATATCTTTTAGAGCCTCTTCAAAAATGTGCTCTGAGGGATATTTTTTAATAACAATCCGCAAAGGAACTGAATCATAACCAGACACAGGTAGCATTAAATCCGGACCCCGGAAGTGTCATAGGTTTTCGAACCGGACCCTCATGGAACATAATTGGTGACCCCTGATATATAGAATAGAGCATATTTTCAGTGACCGAGTATTTCTTAACTCCTAATAGTAGGGGAGACTAAGCGAGGATTTTTGTAGTTACTCGAGCGCGTCAGAAAATCACATGGGGAGAAACCTTGTACCCTGTAAATGTATCCCTACCATATATTGGCTATTAATACAGAGGACTTCGTTAAGGATGGCCTGAAAAAAAGTCTAACCTTAGAAAAACTCGAAATTGTCAGATTAAGATAAGGTAAGTTAAATACATGCAGAACAGTGTATATTTCAAAACTCTGACAATTTGAGCGGGGAGTAAGGAAATGGGTGAGTCACAAAAGTTTCACAAAAAAAGCGAATATTTCGCGAAATGAAAGTCAAATTGAAAAACTAAAAAATAAGTGGTTAATATTTTTCAAAAATCTATCGAATGATACCAAACACGACCCCCAACGAGAAGGGGTGGGGACTAAATTTAAAATTTTAAATAGGAACCCCGCGATATTTCGCGAAATGAACATCAGATCGAAAAACTGAAAAATACACGTATTCAATATTTTTGTAGAATATATCGAATGACACCAAACACGACCGTCACGGAGGTAGGGTGGGGGGTAACTTTAAAATCTTAAATAGGAGCTCCCATTTTTTATTGCAGATTTGGATTACTTACGTAAAAATAAATAACCGAGACATTTTTCCGAATTATGGATAGATGGCGCTATAATCGGAAATAACGATTGATGGAAACGGAAAAACGCTTGAGTAACTGTAAATTTAGATACTTACCTCCCCTACTATATTCAGGTTTTTCGCCAAACTCACTTTTTATTAAATTCATATAGTCCAAAGACTTTTGATTTTATTGACTAGTGCTAAAATACATCCGCCTGTTAGACAGATCTGTCTGTTAACAGTACTAAAATTAATTGGCCACATTATTTTTAGTGGCAAACATTTAAACATTGATAAAATACGGTATTACATTATTCTAATTTAGTTGGCGCGAGTGATATAAAAAAGTGGAATTTTTATTTACAAAATTCTCGCTTTGACATCTGTTACATAGGAGAGTGCCATAACTTATAGACCAGATATCGTCGATCTGTCCGTTATATTTAACATAACAAAGGCTCAATTACAATATAAAATTTATCGTTCTACAAGCCGAACTTAATAAATACATAAAAAATTCAAATGAACCCGTTAGAAATATTACGAGTCATTTTTGATTCAACAATTTCTTTAATTGGATGAAAATAAATTTCTTTTAGGACTCGTAAATATAATTTTAATTAAGGATATCTGTAAGCCGTAACAAATATTAAAACAGATAATAAATGAAAACGTAGTTAAACTAGAGAATTCCCAACAACAATGAAAAGCATCAGTAAAAAGTAAGTATCTACTACATAAATAAATATAAAAAACAAATGGAACACAAATTTCGAAAAAACGTAACAGGATTCTGAGATTACAGGCAAAATTACATATGAATGGTTAATATAACTCAGTGATTCCCTAAGTGGTCCAGGTGGACCCCCAGAGATCCACGAGAGACTCAACGGGTGTCTACGATGGCGTGAAATAAAAATGGGGGTTCACAAGTTGTAAGTGGTGGTCCGCGAAAATTTTATTGTGATTTGGTATTTATTTAAAAAATTTGCATTTTTTATCGTAAAATATCAATGAAAAAATAATGTTTTGATAGTAGGGACTCAAAAATGTCACTAGAAGGCATTATAACAAGATATTTCGATTAAAAACAAGTTTTTGATCAAATTTTAATGTGGAAAACGTCAAAATACCGTGTTTTCTTACATTTTCCTCCATTCTCAAAATACATATACTTCGATTTTACTGAAAATTTGCCCACAGATAGCCAAAACACAGGACTTTAAGTGTTTAAAAGAATTTGTATAGCTTTACAGTACAAAAAAAATACGTAAAATAATTTCAGAGTAAAAAATATAGGCGTCTGCTGTAAGTACAATTAACACGGAAAATATCGGCCGTACGAAAAGAATGGTTAAAAAAAATTGTAATAATTATTAATAATTATTGTAAACACGATTTATTTGGAACAATTTCAGTTCCTACCATTTTTGTGGAAAAGTTGAAAATGGAGGAGATATTGAACAAAAACCACTGCTATCAAACCAATCAGGTCTTATGCTCGCGCCTTTACCGCATACGTACTACCTGAAATATTGATTTTAGCAAAAAAAATGAAGAGATCAAAATTGTATAAAATTTAGGAATTAAAGGAATTTAGAAATTAAAAGTTTTGGGAATATGGTAAAAATGTAGCAGCGTAAAAATGTCCAGGGAAACCAGTCAATTTTTTAAAGTGGTCTACGAGAAAAAATAGTTTGTGGACCTCTGATATAACTCTTTCCGGCGCGTTTAAAATAACTGGGATTTATAGGCACTTGTAAATGAAATCAAACAATCCTATTAACCCGTTTCATAAAAGGACGCAGAATCACCTTCTCCGTCGCTCATATGAGTAATAGTAACTCTCTGACGCTTCCAAGTCGCGGGGATGGACATCTCTTGTCTCAGGAAGAGGAAGACGAAGGAACTGGAACGAGCTAGTAAATGGTTAAGTTCAGATATGGATCCAGTTCTGTGGGGTATGGTAGGTATAACACGGCCTCTTTGCCTAAGGATACGGCTGAAAACCACTATGATGATGATGAAGGTACATTATTCGCTAATTGAAACAAATGACCCTTAGTCTCGGTATGCCTTGAATGTTCAAGAGGTGCGAAGAGTCTCCTGGTCTCAACTTGATGAGTCATACACAATTGCTACGTGGAATGTCAGCAGATTATTTTCAGCAGATAAATTACAAAGTCTAATTCAGGAAATGAACAGAATCAATATCGATATTCTAGGCATAAGCAATGGTAAAGCATGGGGGTAATCAGTATTAGTGCAAAAACCCTTTACTACTCAGTCGATCCTAACCACAGACATGAGGTTAAGACCGCAGATGGGCAAAAGTCTTGACAAATAATAAGAAAATCTAGATATTCAGCCTTGTTATGTATCACCGCAGTTATTTTTAACGTTTTGGGTTAAGTTAAGATAACTCTGAAAGATAACTGTCTCGATAACTTTTAACGTTTATACCGTGTGATGTATCGCTCACCATTACGACAAGAGTTATTTCCCAGATGTTAAAAAGGAAGTAAGTATTGTTCTGTCTAACAAAGAGAACATTATGTAGAAATAGTACAAGTTGAAGCAAAAGAAAAAAAGATGGGAACAACGATGGGAAGGTATACGCGTATACTACCATAAAAATAAAAATAGGATAGGTAGGACAGTAAAATTCCTGGATGTTTATATAAATTTAAAAACATATTTTATTCTTGTGTCTCTAAAATTCTCTTTTGTATAATTTTTTTAAGTGTATACTTATTACCATTATATTTTTAAATCAGCTCTATTTTTTAATTTTTTATTACTGTTTTAATTTTATTATTACCTACGTGTTTTTAATTGTTATTTTAGGTCTGTTCTATTTTTAAATTAGTTATATTTTTTTTAATATAGTTTTAATTTTATTATTACTTAGGTGTTTATAATTGCTTATTAACTTCATTTCTAAAAATAAGTCAAAAGATGAACCTAACCTTACAAATCCTTACATAACTACAAAGTTATCTCGTAACTTCACGTATAACGTCGCGTCGCGTTATAAAAAAAATATAAGTTGATAGATCACATAACTAAAGAAGTAACGCAAGTAGTTAAGTTAAATGTGATACATCACACTATCACACCAACTCGACGATTGTATCTTAACTACAGGATAACTTTAAATTATATACAGGGTGTAACAAAAATACAGGTCATAAATTAAATCACATATTCTGGGACTAAAAATAGTTCGATTAACCTAACTTACCTTAGTACAAATATGCACACAAAAAAAGTTACAGCTCTTTGAAGTTACACGATAAAAATCGATTTTTTCCGATATATTGATGAATGTTATAAATTTTTTAATGAAAATGGACACGTGGCATTCTTATACCAGGAACATTTTAAAAATAAATTATAGTTAAATTTGTGCACCCCATAAAAATTTTATGGGGGTTTTGTTCCCTTGAACCCCCCCAAACTTTTTTGTACGTTCCAATTAAATTATAATTGTGGTACCCTTAGTTAAATACAATGTTTGTAAAACTTTTTTGTCTCTTAATATTTTTTCGATAAACCAGTTTTAATCGAGATGCGGCTACTTTTTTAATATGTTTACATAAAAATTGTATGGGGGTTCTGTGCCTTTAAACCCCCCAAATGTTTGTGTACGTTGCAATTAAAATATTATTGCGGTACCATTAGTTAAACAGGATGTTTTTAAAACTTTTTTGCCTCTTAGTATTTTTCCGATGAGGCACCTTTTATCGAGATGTGGATTTTTTTCTAATATGGTTCAAAATATAACTCAAACTATGATTTATAAAAAAAATTTCATATTATTACAAAGTCTCTACAATCGTACGTAAAAGTAAATACAAATATGTGGTGGATTTGAAAAATATTCAAAATATCTCGATAAAAACTAGCTTTTCCAAAAAGAACTAAGAGGCAAAAAAGTTTAAAAAACATTGTGTTTAACTAATGGTGCCACAATAATAATTTAATTGGAACGTACAAAAAAGTTTGGGGGGGTTTAAGGGAACAAAACCCCATAAAATTTTTATGGGGTGCACAAATTTAACTATAATTTATTTTTAAAATTTTCCTGCCATAAGAATGCCACGTGTCCATTTTCATTAAAAAATCTCTAATAGTTTTCGATATATCGGAAAAAATCGATTTTTATCTTGTAAATTCAAAGGGCTATAACTTTTTTTGTATGCTCATTTGGACTAAGGTAAGTTAGGTTCAATCGAACTATTTTCGGTCCCAGAATATGTTATTTAATTTATGACCTGTATTTTTGTTACACCCTGTACAGTCCGTCTAATTTACTTACCGTTGCACGTCATTATCTACGCCAGAGATCTAAGTTGACATAGTTGTCAAAGTATAAAAAAATCCTGAATCCATTTTAAATCAAATAGATCACATAATTATTGTAAACGTGGATTATACAACAAAGCAAATTAATATTCAATGTAAATAAATAAAAACTTAAGAAATAGAGAACAAGAATTAAGTTATAATCATTTAAGATTTGCAGTGCAAGCGTTTTTCCACTACATTGTTAATAATTATTAAAAAACGGCTCCAAACTCTTGGGAGAAGCCGATAGGTTTCTTTGTATATGTCTACAATAACAACTAAAAAGTTGTCAGATACCTCGATTATTCCAAGTCGTGATAAAATTAGGTGACATTTATATTTTTATAGTAGAGGATCTTTTTATAGTAAAGTAAATAATAAAAACAGTAAATATAATAGAACAGATACGTATAGTAAAGAATATAAACAAATATGAAGTATCATCACCGCAACTGTCAAATAAATGTTACCAATTTATTCTAAAATGTCACCTTCGTTCGATTACAGTTACAGTGTGTTCCGAACAAATGTGCTTCATAAAAACGCTTTATAATCCATTTATACAAATTAAATGAAACATATTATTGTGTATTTCTTTAGGTTAACATTAATAGAAATCTTCAAATATTATTTCTACGCGTATATAATAAAATATATCTAGTGGCTGTAATTCCAGTGTACTCGGCAAAATGATTCTAAAAAGAACACACCTACCGCCAAATATTTCGTGTTGGTATCATGCGACGTCACAGGCTATGACGCGGATGACGTGCAACGGTTAGTAAATTTGACGAAGTATATTTAACTTGAGCGATACATCACAGGGCTGATTCTTCTTCTTCTTGCAGTATCGTCTCCTATCGGAGGTTGGCTACCATCATAGCAAAATTTACTTTGTTGGCTGCAGCTCTGAACAATTGTATTGAACTGCACTTGTACCATTCCCTAAAATTTCCCAACCAGGAAATCCTCCTACGTCCCTCCTACGTAAAGATTCCAAAAGATTGGCTTCGTTCTACATTTATCGCACTATCCAAAACACCATCATATGCGAAATTCTGCAAGGACTACTGGTCTACTTTGGTTTCAAAAATGGACTTGTCATGGCAGAGCTGACTATCCCACTAGATTATTTTCTTTAAAATGGCAAAACAAAATGTTACACTTTGATTCAATAATTAAATGTTTAAGTGACAAAATATTAAAAGTAGAAAATAATACGTAAGCGCTTTTCTTATCTGCTCTACATAATTAAGCATTAGTGTTTTTCTTAAGAAACAATAGTTTTAAGTAACTTCACGGTCGAATCTAATCTATGAGTGTGCATAAATAAATGCTACTACATAGACGGAGGTTTTAAATTTATTTTAGATTTTTTTTATAATTGAATACACATAAACTGTAAATTTTGTAAAAATCGGAACTGTTTATGATAATTATTTATTGGTCATGTGTCATGTTCATTTGCGTTTAATATTGTTTGGCATTTTTCTCCATTCTACACTTTCTGTTATGATTTTACTGATGTTCTTCTCATCCTCTTCTTCTATATACAGTGTCATCCGTCTGCTTATTGATATTTTATTTGGAAGCATAGAGTCTAGCACTTACGGAGAGCCAAAAGTCCCTTAGAATAAATTATAAAAAGTTTCTTTTGAATGAAATATTTGCAACTAAAAATCACACTAAATTTTCTCTTTTATTTTCACCCCTATAACTTATTAAAATAAACATTATAGAAGCTTTTAGGGACTCTCGGCCCTCAGTAATAATGTAATCTCTCATTCTGCTTTTAAATTTTTCAAAAATGTTTATTAGTTTTCTCAGGATTCGAAAAAAATGAATACATTTAAAACACATTGAAAATTTTGACAGGCGACATTTTCAATGTGTTTTAAATGTATTAATTTTTTTCGAATCCTGAGAAAACTAATAAGTATTTTTGAAAAATTTAAACGCAGAATGAAAGATTACGTTATTACGAGGGCCCAAAGTCGCTGAAAACTTCTATAATGTTTATTTTGATAAGTTACAGGGGTGAAAATAAAAGAGAAAATTTAGTGTGATTGTTTATTGCAAATATTTCATCCAAAAGAAACTTTTTATTTATTCTAAGGAACTTTTGACCCTCAGTAGTAAAGCAATATTTCATTCTGCGTGTAAATTTTTTAAAAATACTTATTAGTTTTCTCATTATTCGAAAAACAAGAATACATTTAAAACACATTGAAAATCTTGACAGGCGACATTTTACGCCTGTCCCCTTAATATCTGTTAAATAAGGAAAGAAAAATAAACTAGAGAATATTTTCCTTATGTAAATTATTGTAACGAAATAGTATTAATTTGTAATTATTTATTCATATATTCCAAGTCTCATTTTTTTAAAATCCACATTGTCTAAATGAGTAATAATGTAAAGTAATGTTCTTCGTCACATTTAAGCGCTATAACTCGTTTAAAGGAAAAAATATTTATTACATTCATATTTATTCATTAATTAGATAAAAAACAAAGCTTAACTAACTAAAATATAATCCATATGAACTGCTTAACTAAGCAGAAAATGGCTCTGCCATATGGCACTGGCTTTTGCATAACATTTTTATAAGTCCAGTCGTACTGTTCGTTATAATACACTGCTTGAAACAATAAAGGTCAGCGCACTTATTTTTTAACAGCCTCACTTTAAAACTGCAATAATAATAAAATTAATAGTATGATGTGATACGCTTACAACGAAACAATAACATCGCAGCAGATAATGTACAGATGAGTAATTCCACTACGAATGAGCAAAGTTGAGACCGGACGTTTTTCGATTTTTTTGAAACTTTGCCCATTATTTTTTACCATAAAAAATTGCTTGTGCAAATTTTTAAACAGATCAGTCAATTAGAGAAAACAAAACCTCAATTAAGTTTTTAGCTAAGCACGATTTTCATTAGTTTTTATAAGTGGAAAATGAGACAATAATATAATTAAGTGTTGGCAAAAAGACGAAGAATAAAACCTCCTTTAAAAACTCGTAAAATGTGTAAATTATGTACTTGAATATGAATACTCATTATTTGGTGGGTTGGATATTCCACTGGAATTAATTATACCATAAAAACTAGCAAGAAAACATTTTTGAAATTTTTTGGGGAAATAAATATGTTAAAGTTTCTGGCGGTTATATTTAATTGGTGCAGCGGGTCCCGGTGAATTCATAACTATTTTAATCTCCCATCCTAATTACAGGCCAATTGGTAACTCTGGCCCTCAGGTAATTTTTCGGTAACCAATCAACTACCGGTGAATTCGTAACTAAATTAATGTATAATCTTTTAGACTTGAAATAAACATATGGAAAATATCTTTGCTTTTAAATTATCAGATGGATTTAAATAATTTATCATTGCTAAACATCTAAATATTGAATTTACAATTACTTGATAAAAACCAAGCTCGTGTAGAGCTATACTTGATGGAAATAATATTTATAACACGTGTTAATGAAACACTATAATATTGTTTCAATTATTTTATTAAGGTTTTTCAGTTTTTGCTATTTTTTATAGGTACATAATTTAATACAAATACAGTGCGTCCATAAACTAACGCATAAATTCGTTATTTCGTAAACCGGCGACTTTAAGGAAAAATCCCGAAATAGGTCGATTTTTATTTTTAAATTACGATTTTTTGGCATATATATCATGCTAGTGACGTCATCCATCTGGGCGTGATGACGTAATCGATGATTTTTTTAAATGAGAACAGGGTCATGTGATAGCTCATTTGAAAGGGTATTCAATTCCTATCCAATAATATAAATATTAACATAATTATTTATACAGAGTGTTCAAAAAACATTTTTTTAATTAAAATAAGTGAGACAAAAAAAAGAATATATGTAATTTATTTTAATTCAAAATGCATTTTACTACTGTCAGTAAAGAGAAAAAATTTTATTTGACAAATAAACATTGATTTTCGTTTAAATCAAATGTTCAAACTGCCAAGAGACGGGTGGGTGGCAGCTTTAACATTGAATTTAAGCGAAAAACAATATTTATTAACAATAGTATTGCATCGTCTATTTTTTTATATAACATTTTTTCAGATAAGTACGAAAATAAGAATTTCCGCAACGTTTGGATAAAAATAATTTGTTTAATATTTTTCTTTCTATTCTAAACACAAGTCTGATTAATGTTTTTAAAATTTTAAAGTTCATAATTACCAAAACAGAGAATTACGAAAAAATTTTCAAATTCAATTTCACGTTTTTCAATGTTATTTTGAAAATTTTTTTGTTATTTCACTTAATTCTATATCTCCATATAAAATGGATTATTACCTATTATCAACAAAAATTACAATCAAATAGTATATTATGCAACAAGCGTTTAATGATGATCATTATCATTATGAAGCGAGTATAAAAGATACGACATAAGCCGCATAGCGGCGAATGCTATAAAGAATGCGAGCATCATAATGACAAGTAAATGCGAGTAGTATACATGATTTTTCCATGATCAACAAAAAAGGTATATACGAATTTATTAATTTTGTAACACAAACAGATTAAGTAGCTAATACATTTATAGTTTGAATATTACAATTATTAACATGAATTTCAGACAAGTTTATTGAGCGTGTTGGTGAGGTTCCTGTGGTCGACCGTGTGACATGAATGTCCTCATTAATTTGATTGTATTGAATGGAATTTAAAATTTGGTTTGGTTAGGTCAGGAAAAAATTTAACAGTAAAAATGTGTCTCCCTTAGATCAAAAATTGACCTGTTTTGTTAATTTAATTAAAATCTAATAAATACTGCCAAATATCGGGGTGGAATTTTTTTTTGCCCACTCTGTATATATTTAATATATCCAGAGTGAACCAAAAAAAATCCACCCTGATATTTGGCAGAACTTATTAGATTTTTATAAATCTAATAAATACTAATAAATACTGCCAAATAAAATTGGGGTGGAATTTTTTTCGCCCACTCTATATATATTTAATATATACAGAGTGGGCCAAAAAAATTCCACCCCGATATTTGTCAGTATTTATTAGATTTTATTAATATAAAATTTTTTTGGCCCACTCTGTATATATTAATATATACAGAGTGGGCCAAAAAAAATTCCACCCCGATATTTGGCAGTATTTATCAGCTTTTAATTAAATGACGAAACAGGTCAATTTTTTATCTAAGGGAGACACATTTTTACGGTACATACATCTGTCATTTGTCAACTCCCTCCCTTCCACTTCCCCACCCTTATTTTTAAATAGGGATTAGGGGTCGTGTGCTACCTCATTTGAAAGGATATTCAATTCCCTATTCAATAATATTAACATTGACATAATTATTTATACAGGGTGTCCAAGAAAATTATGTTGAATTAAATTAATTGACACAAAAAGAAGAATGTATCTAATTTATTTAACTCAAAAGACATTCTACTGCTGACAGAAAAGAAAAAAAATCTTTATTTGATAAATAAACATTGTTTGTTGCTTAAATTAAATATTCAACCTACCAAGAGGCAGATGGGTGGCAGCTTGAACATTGAAATTATGAATTGAATAACCTTTCAAATGAGCTAGCACACGACCACTGTTCCCTATTTAAAAATAAGGGTAGGGAAAGTGGAAGGGAGGGGGTTGACAAATTACAGATGTATGTACCGTAAAAATGTGTCCCCCTTAGGTCAAAAATCGACCTGTTTCGTCATTTCCTTAAAATCTAATAAATAATGCCAAATATCGGGGTGGACTGTTTTCTTTGGCCCATTCTGTATACGTTTTCAATGTATGTACTCTATTTTGACATTTGAATAATTAGAAATAATATTGAAGTACAAGTTATCCCCATTACTATTATGAGCAGTGTACTAAGAATCAGTTGCCAGAGACATTTATTTTATCAATTTAGATTCACGTTTGTGGATATTTATTAGATATTTATGCATATGAAAACGGCTTTTTTGATTTAATAATAATATTATACGCTGGTCATATTACACATCCCACGAAAACAAAACCTGGATATATAATATGAAATACAAAATATTATTATAACGTCTTTACCAATACCAGCAAAAAAACGTAAAAAATATAATAAACTATATAACGAATCAAGTGTAGATTCTAGATATTAGAATATTTAATTGTATTTACTAGGAAGCATCTGGAAACCATACAAAAAATAGGTGTTTATTTAGTCAATTATCTCTTCGTTCGAGCTAAATTTGTTCTATTTACGAGCCATCTCTTCAAATTTGGAAACACATAATAATCGGAGGGGGCCAAAATTAGAAAAATAGGCCGCATGACAAGGCAATTTGAACCTCAACTTATGAATTTTTGCCATTGTCATAACGTTCTCCAAGTCGATCTTGGAGAAATGACACTTTTTTCTTCTTCATTGGGGCAAATTCTCACTTATTCCCTGCTTCAGTTTGTCCAATAATGCACAAGAATATTGGCTATTGATATTTTTACCTTTTTGAAGATACTCGATCAAAATGCCTGTGAATTCCTAAAATACAGTGGCCATGATTTTTTGCTACCCATTGATCGTCAGGACATTGAAGAACTTGAAAACAGATACGACAGGTTTAACATGTATAAAAAAAGTGAAAGAAGCGGCTGGTATCTTCAATAAGAAACAAACTGCATTGCTGCAGGATGAACATGGTAAAGTAATATTTGAAGTAGAGGACAAACTTAAAGAATGGGAAAATTACGTCACGAACCTATTCGAAGACGATAGGAGTAGTTCACCTCCCGATATTACTAACTGCGACGGACCCCTAATAACACGCTCTGAGGTTATAAAAGCCATACAATCATCAAAAGATGGCAGAGCGACTGGTCCTGATGAAATTCCAACTAAAATATACAAGCTTATAAATAATAGCAATGTTTTAGAGGCTATAACCTCGTTTTTCAATACCATTTATACAAGCGGACAACTACCTAATGATTGGTCTAATTCACTGTTTATAGCTCTACCTAGCAAGACAACGGCAAAAACCTGTGCTGATTATAGAACCATCAGTTTGTTAAACCACTTATTGAAAATTTTTCTCAAGCTAATGCATGGTCATATCTACAATAAATGCGAGGAATACCTGGATAACACACAGTATGGTTTCTGTAACGGGTTTGGAACGAGAGATGCACTGTTTGGAGTAAACGTACTTTCAACGCTCAAAGACGTCGAGATATACTGTAGACATATACTGTTGTTTTATTGACTTCCAAAAGGCATTTTATAGTGTTAAGCACTCTATATTGATCGAAGCTCTAAAAGACATTGGCTTGGACGGCAGAGATGTTCGAATGATTGCAAATATATATTGGAATCAAACAACATCAGTTTTAGTAGATGGTGTGGAATCACAGGCTCTTAATATTAAAAGAGGAGTACGGCAGGGATGCCTCTTGTCACCCCTGCTTTTCAACGTTTACACCGAAAGAATTTTCAGAAAAGTACTTTCTGAAAAACAAGAAGGAATACTTGTGAACGGTGAAGTCATCAATAATTTGCGATATGCAAACGATACAGTACTCCTAGCTTCTAGTCAAGAAGATCTGCAAACACTACTTGATAGTGTCGTTGAGTGTTGTAGGGAGGCAGGTCTGGATCTGAACATACGGAAAACCAACATACTCGTAATAAGTAAATAACAGCATATAAAACCGTTTATATAGGTATGTAAATAATACCAAACTTCAGCAAGTTGATAGAATCGTTTGCCTTGGACAGCAATTAAATTGTAACGCAGAAAGTCACGACGAAATTAGATCTAGGATAGAGCAGGCTAGAGCCGCTTTTAGAAGGATGTCCAAGGTGTTATGTAACAGAGACCTAAAATTGGCATTGAGGATCTGCCTACTTCGCTGCTACGTGTTCTCGGTCTTACTTTACGGTGTCGAGTCCTGGACTGTGAATAAAATCGATCTAAATCGAAACTCCACAATACTAGAACGTCTCAGCAAGACTACTGGGATCATAAAAAGCATCAAGCAGAGAAAGCTGGAGTATTTCGGACATGTAATGAGAGGTCCCAAATATAGGTTGCTACAAAATATCATGCAAGGAAAAATAGCAGGCAAACGCAGTCCAGGACGAAGAATAACCTTATGGTTGAAGAACTTGCGAGATTGGTATGGTGTTGATACAAGTATGCTATTTAGGGGGCAGTGAATAAAATTAAGATAGCTATGATGGTAACCAACGTTCTGAAAGGACATGGTACATGAAGAAGAAGATTGATCGACTCTTGGTCGCTTCGGAGCACTTCTGTCGGCTTCAGTCCATTGCCATGCGTTTGTTCTGTTTTGTAGTGTGTAGTAGTCGATACAGATTTCATCAATGTTACGAATCGACTTTAAAAGCCCGACGGATTGCGCTTGCTGAGGTCGAAACACTGCTGAGAATTGGTCACATGGTCATGTTTTTTTGGTCAATGCTCAGCAAACGCGACAGCCATCGGCAGGATAATCTTTTATATTCAAAACTGCATTCAAAATATAACTAGTGCGCTCTTTACTAATTCTTGTGTTCCCTGTCAATTTACTCACCTCCACTTTACGATCAGTTAGAACCATTTCGTGGAGTTTCTTCATATTTTCAGGTGCAACTGGTGCCACGTGGTTAATCCAATACGACCATTACGAAATTCACGGAATCAAACTTTAACAGTGTAATCTGAAGGACCATTAGTCCGATAATATTTATCCAGCTTTTACAAAAATACAAAAACAAATTTAAAAAAAGTGTACACCATCAGAAGATAATTTGTTTTTGTTATATTAGTTGGTAACATTTTAAAATGGGGAAAAGAGGGCTTTTCATTCCGGGTGGAATGTTTGCCGCTCTTACTTTGAGCTCTCGGATTCGCTTATTGCGGTGAATCACTCCGCATTCCACTTGTTTGTTGTCAAAGTTTGTTGTATGACTTGGCTTTCGTTACAATTTTCTTCCACTCATTTCGATATGTGCATAGTTCCCTCCAGTTTCTCACTCCAGTTTCCAGAATTTTGATTCTCTCATGACCTGGTCCTCATATCTCTCTCTGGGCTTTCACCTTGGTCTTTCAGTTTCTGGTTTCCATCTGGTGATCTTCTTAATCAGTAGTCTTAATAAGTAGTTCTTAATCATCTTAAATCTAACTATATCTTCTCCCTTTATTATGTCTCTTAGTTCATGGTTAATTCTTCTTCTCAATTTACAGTTGTCCATTCTTATCGGGTCCATAATCCGTCTGAGGATTTTCCTTTCGAATATTCTCAATTTTTCTTCATCTTTTTCCGTGAGGCACATTGTCTCAGCTGCTTACGTAACTACTGGTCTAATTGCAACTCTGTATATTTTCAGTTTTGTATTTCTGGATAAGTTCTTGTCCTTCAGAAGCCTATGATATCTCCAGTATGTTTTGATGCCTGCTAGTATTCGTTCCGTTACTTCTTCACTTCTCTTGTTTTGGCCATTCACTATTACTCTCAAATTATATGTAATACTGTAATTAATATTAGGTATATTACTGGAATGTAGACCAAGAAATGATGCCTACCGAAGCAGAGGTCGTCCACAAACACGCTGGACTGATGATCTGAGACGTTGTCATAGGAATTGGATGCAAGAGGTACAAGATCAAAACAGATTGAAAATTATGAGGGAAATCTATGTCCAGCAGTGGACAAGCTAAGATTGAATAATAATGATAATATTATTATTGAAATTAATTCAATAATAATATCTAAGATCCGAATAGGAGGTCAAAATGTACCCATCTGCTTGCCGGATGGAACATTGTTTCATTAAATTTCATACATAGACAAAAACGACTTGCATGGGTTGCCTATCAAAATCGTGTCATAGCTATCCTTAAGGGGGATCGAAGGGGTTGAAATCAATATTCCAATCACATTTTTTTTGAAAGTATGGTAGAATTACCTATTTTATTTTTAAATTAAATAGGCATATTCGGTACAGGTACAATTCATAGATTACTCAAGAAAAAAATCAAGGAAAAATACTGAAAACTAAGCCAACGGTGGCAAATTTTTAATGACACCTCAAAATATAATGAATTTTACGGTGGACATCAGAACTCATCATTGGATCATGGTAAATAAAAAATTCAAAAAGATTTTATTAGAGAATGAGTTTCTCGAGGCAACTTTGTCGAGTTTTTCTAGTTTTATCTAATTTTAACTTTTTGATACCACTCAGAAGTCAAAACAACGAATTTTTTTTTATAAAAAAGGGTGAAAATTAACATAATTATTATTGTTAAACATAAAATAAGCATCCAACTAAAAATATATTGACAGCTTTACCTCAACTAATGTCTAAAGAAAATGTATACAAAATTCCAGGTGGGTCGGTCAAGTAGTTTTTGAGTTACAATGTCTACAGAATTTGAAAAAAGGAATTTTGAGGAAAACGCGTTTAAAGTATTGTCAACTTTTATTTTCAATTTCTTTTTTGTCTTTCAAATCGTAAAATGATTCACACCGGAATGTCTTTTTAAATCGCGGAGTAATTTACAAAAGAAAATAAAAAGACCGTTGTTCATTACGTTCAAGCGTGCTGGCGCGAACCTGCTACAAATCGAGTCGAAGGTAGGGCTGTTTAAGACTATCTTCCTATCTCCCTACCTTCGACTCGTTTTATAGCAAGTTCGTGCCAACGCGCTTGAGCGTAGTGAGAAACGGTCAAAAGCTATTATTATTTTCTTTTGTAAATTTCTCCGCGATTTAAAAACATATTTCGGTGTGCATCACTTTATTATTTGACAGACAAAAAAGAAATTGAAAATAAAAGTTAACAATACTTTAAACGCGTTTTTCTCAAAACTGCTTTTTTTAGGCTGTAGACTAACTCAAAAACTACTTGACCAACTCACCTGGAATTTTGTATATATTTTTAGACATTCCTTGAGGTAACGCTGTCGAGATATTTTTGTTATATGCTTATTTTTTTTACAATAATAAATATGTTGATTTATACCTTTTTTGCAAAAAAAAACTTTTGTTTAGATTTCTGAGTAATATCAAAATGTCAAAATTAGATAAAACTAAAAAATCTTGACAGCGTTATATCTTGAGGTGTCCTTTAAAAATTTGCCACCATTGGCTTATTTTTCAGTATTTTTTCTTAAATTTTTTCTTGAGTAATCTATGAATTGTACTGAATATTCCTATTTAATTTAAAAATAAAATAATTCTATCATCCTTTAAAAAAAAATGTGTTTGGAATATTGATTTCAACCCCTTTGGCCCCCCTTACGGATAGCTATGAAACGATTCGATTTTGATAGGCAACCCATGTTAGAAATATTTGTCTATGTATGAAATTTCTTCTTCTTCTTTCTCGAGACTCCATTATGCCCCTCATGGGCGTCGGAGGTTTTATTCATCCTCTATCCATATCTTCCATTTCTTGCGGTCCTTTGCCAATTCTTTCATTTGTTGATGTGTTTTTCCTTTTTCCTGTCTAATTTCTTTAATCTGATCGATCCATCTCTTCCTTGGCCTTCCTTTCCCTCTTTTACCATATCTTTTTGATTCCATCACCTGCTTTGGTAGTCTTCCTTGGTCCATTCTGTTAATGTGTCCATACCATTTTAATTTTCTTTTTTGGATCTTGGTTATTATCGATTCCTGTTTCAGTCTTTGTCTAATATCTTCATGTCTTATTCTGTCCAATTTCGTTTTTCCTGCTATTTTTCTCAGCTGCTTCATCTCCGCTGCGTTTATTGTACTGTCTATTTTTGCATTGTTTACCCATGCCTCACTTGCATATATTAAAGTTGGTACAGATATTGCATTGTATACCTTCAGTTTTATTTCTTTATCTATTTCTTGATTTCCAAATATTGTTTTATTTAGTGCAGAGTAGATCTTATTTGCTTTTTTCGCCCTGTATGAGATTTCTGGATCTAGCTTTCCATCCTCAGATATTATTACTCCCAGGTATTCAAACGTCGAGACTGTTTCTATTATTTCGTTTTTGCACCTAAATATCGTTTGGTTTATTTCTTCCCTTTTCTGTTGGACTACTATCATGGTCTTCGTTTTCTTTACATTTACCTCTATTTTCAAATTTTCTATTTCTTCCACCCAGATATCGATTAATTTTTGCATTTTCTCTTTATTGTCTGCTATTATTACTAGGTCATCTGCATATAGTAATCCCCCCATTCTCACTGGTACTAAACTCCTGTACCCTATTGTTGACTGTAATTGCCTTGACCTTCTTTTAGCGCTCTTCATTACTCTATCCATTACTAATATAAACAAGACTGGGCTGAGACTGTCCCCTTGTTTTATTCCTCTCTTTAGGTTAATTATTGGCGATCTGTTTCCGTTTATTTGTACTTTAGCAAATACGTTTCTATATGTACTTTTTACCACGCTTACTATCTTTTACGGGATTTACAGGTCTTCCATTACTGACCCTACTACTTCTCTATTTATAGAATCAAAAGCAGCTTTAATATCTATAAACGTAATATATAAGTATTTTCCTATTTCGTTTTTCCTTTCAATTATATTTCTCAGTATGTATATATTATCTGTTGTTCCTCTTTCCTTCCTAAAAGCAGCTTGTTCTTCTAGTTTTCCTTCCAGTGCTTTCCTGAGCTTCTTTCCTATTATCCCGGTGTAGACTTTATATGCCACTGATGATAAGCATATAGACCTATAGTTATCACATTTCGCTTCATCTCCTTTCTTGTGTATTGGTATCAATAAATTTTCTTCCCAATCTTTCGGTATTTTTCTGTTCTCCATGCTTCCCTCATTATTTCCAGTAGCCAAAGTAGTGTTGCCCAAAATCGGTCTTTATCTTGCAGTCTTGGTCTTGTTCTTGCGTTTAAGCAAGACCAAGACCAAGACTGACCGTGCAAGACTTAAGCAAGAACAAGAATAATCCTGCGAGACTCTTGCGTATTGCAGTTTGAGTGTCGCTTTATGGAATAATACAGGGTGTAACAAAAATACAGGTCATAAATTTAATCACATATTTTGGGATCAAAAATAGTTCGATTGAACCTAACTTACCTTAGTACAAATGTGCACATAAAAAAAGTTACAGCCCTTTGAAGTTACAAAATGAAAATCGATTTTTTCCAATATATCGAAAACTATTGGAGATTTTTTATTGAAAATGAACATGTGGCATTCTTAAGGCAGTAGTATCTTAAGAAAAAATTATAGTGAAATTTAGACACCCCATAAAAATTTTATGGGGTTTTGGTTCCTTTAAACCCCCCCAAACTTTTGTGTACGTTTCAATTTGATTATAATTGTAGTACCATTAGTTAAACACAATGCTTTAAAAACTTCTTTGCCTCTTGGTACTTTTTCGAAAAGTCAGTATTTGTCGAAATATTTTGCATATTATTTGTCAAATCCACCACATATTTGTATATGGCCACATATATGTTATGTAGTACATCTGTGATATGGCTAAGTACGATTATGGAGACTTGATAATAATAGGAAAATTTATTTATGATTTACATATTTAGGTATATTTTAAACCATATTAAAAAAGAAGTATCTCGATAAAATGTGCCTTATCGAAAGAATACACAGAAGCAAAAAAGTTTTAAAAACACTGTGTTTAACTAATAGTATCGCAGTAATACATAGTTTAATTGGAACGTACACAACCATTTGGGAGGTTTAAAGGAACAAAACCCCCATAAAATCTCTACGTAAACATACATATTAGAAAAGAAGCCGCAACTCGATAAAAACTGCCTTGTCGAAAAAATACTAGGAACCAAAAAAGTTTTAAAAATATTGAATTTAACTAACAGTATCACAATAATAATTTAATTGGAACGTACACAAAAGTTTGGGTGGGTTTAAGGGAATAAAACCCCCATAACATTTTTATGGGGTGTACAAATTTCACTATAATTTTTCTTTAAGATATTCCTGCCATAAAAATGCCACATGTCCATTTTCAATAAAAAATCTCTAATAGTTTTCGATATATTGGAAAAAATCGATTTTCATTTTGTAACTTCAAAGGGCTGTAACTTTTTTTATATGCATATTTGTACTAAGATAAGTTAGGTTCATTAGAACTATTTTTGGTCCTAGAATAGGTGATTTAATTTATGACCTGTATTTTTGTTACACCCTGTAAATTAGTTCGGGTATATGCTTAGAGACTATGAGATACAAAAAAATATGTAACAAAAATCTGGAAAAATGAATTTATCCGCATTATGAACAATACGATGAACATACATACCGAATTAAAAATATGAACACTTATTTATTGAATACGTACTCAGAGGTCATAATAAATTATTATACAATGTATAGATAAAATATTTCATTCTTTCCTAATATCAGACGACGCCTTCGCTCCGAAATTAATTACAATTGAGCAATTGTCTAGATTTTGAGAATAGCAACCTTTCATAAAATAATCTTCTTGTGTTGTGTGTATAACAATATCGCATTGAAACTTTTAAAGAAGTATGTCGCCTATAAGGTGATAAAAATATAATACGAATACCATATTCACTGTTACCGACAACCACTCAATTTTTTTTCCTTATCCATATCGTAAAGACTAAACGTCCTACTTTTTGCAGGGTGTGCAATTAGATATTAGATCAATCGGCCAAACAAAATTTTTTGCTGAAAAAGCAGTAGATAAGATGATGCCTGACTACCATGTATAGTCCATTCGCGCACGGTAAAATGCTACAAAACCTTCAAATTTCAAAAAAAGAGATATTTATTATTATATAAAAAGAGATATTGGCCGATGTGTGATTTTGCCATTGTTTTTTTATTGTTAATGAAGAACTTATGAGAGGATGGGTGATCGGGCTGCATTAAAAACTAAAAAACAATGTTTTTTAAAATGAAATATGTAAACAAATTACTTATCGACAACTGATAAAGTTTAAACTTCAGTTTAGGCACTTCGAGATTTCGAAAATAATATTTTTTTCCACCTACCTCTATCGAAAGTATACTTTTCCGGACCTGATTGTAGGGAGCAAAGTTGTACTTTTCCTCCCTAGGGAGGAAAAGTAAAAGTAACGTCATGGTATGTCATTCATGAAATATAACTTATTGACGCCCAGTATAATATCTATTTTCTATTACGTAAGTATCTATACATTTTAACATTTATTTATAAAACACTCTGTATTTTGCAGAATGGTAAAAAACAGTAAATTGTTATTTTGATTTAACAATGTTTACATTAATAATTTGACTTATATTTGACAGTTGACAGTTACATTGTACCTACTTGTTAGATTTAGTTCTACTAAATTTTATTGGTTAGTTACATAAAATAAATTAAGTAAAAATGAAAAAATGACTTGTTATTTGAGGAAGGTGGAAAAACCATATGTATAACATGGGAGTAAAGTACCTTTTCCTCCCTTGAATGATTACTACCCTCCGCTACGCATCGGGCAGTAAACTTCATTCTCGGGAGGAAAAGAAGCACTTTCCTCCCTTGTTATACAAATAGCTATTACTTGTGTTTTTGAGCCTTGAACATCGTCATTTTTCGATTTTTTTTCAGTTTTAAATTGTTTATAACTCGGAAACGAATAACTTTAGACAAAAACTACAAAAGACCTTTTTTGTTCCATATAATTCAAAGAACCTAAAATAAGTCTGCCAGGGTTGAAACAATTGATTTTTATAATTTGTTTAATTTTTTTTTAAATAAATATAGAAATAACTCAGAAATTACGGCATTTCGGTATAGGAAATATTACATGAAAATTAATTAGTAGTTATTATGGTTCAAAATGCAAAAATATACAGGGTGTTCTATTCGAAATACTAAAGTTCATTATATTTTTCAAAAAAAACGCAAGATCTGGTAACAATCTGTAATTACCACTATAATATCGGCCGCATTAGAAGACCTTTACTCACCAAATTCTATAAAAATCGTTCAAGTCGTTTCCGAGATATTTGAGGCGTTCCATACATAAAACTCAATCTGTATAAATGTTATATAATAAAACTGCGTGTATTACTTTGTATTAATTCTTGTTAAAAAAAAGTCAATCTTAAAATTTTCAACTAATAGCAAACAAAAATTTTCAACTAATAATAGTGTCAAAGCTATTGCATACTGTGCTGTAATTTAATTTGTATTTTTTTTATTTTTTATTTTAATAAATGGCAAATTGTAGAACTCTTTTATTCCATTTCATTTCATATACCTAATGTGAGAGTCCATCAATCCCTTTCTAGACAGATAATGTTCTTTAAAATACAGTCTAGATAAGTTTATGTCATTTGTTTGATTTTTTGTGTTTTCACCATGTTTTAGCACATGTCAGGTTATTAAATATGCAAACGTTTATTAAGAAACAGACTGACTCCCGTGGGACATGGTAGATAGCCCAGTTAGTTAGAGTATAGGCAGGGATAGTTTAGATCGTGGGTTCAAACCCACCTAATGTGAGTTGTTTAATAAATAGCAATATGCTAGTGGGTAACTGCGAGACTTGCAAGACTCTTGCTGCAAGACCAAGACCAAGACCAAGACTGGGAGTGCAATACCAAGACCAATACCAAGACCAGGTCTACTGGTGCAAGACCAAGACCAAGACTGTCCAAGTCTCGTCTTGGTCTTGCATTTGGGCAACACTAAGCCAAAGCTTGCCTCGTTCCCACGTACCTCATCATCTCCGGATATATGTCATCTGCACCTCCCGCTTTTCCAGTCTTTATTCTTGTCAATCCTTCTTCAATATCTTTGATATGAATTTCGTCTACCCGATTGTCCCTATCTTCTTCTCTTTCCTGCTGTCCTCTCTCCTCATGTATGATATTTAATAAAAAAAATGTTTCATCCGGCAAGCAGATGGGTACATTATGACCTCCTATTCGGATCCCGTACTACTAGTATTAAAAAAATGGGATTCACAGTGTTTATTAATATGTTCCGCTACTGTTGTGCACGCGTCCCAACGTAACACAATTCAGTTCAATGTCAGATTGTCTAAATGTGGGAATTTTAATCAAAAGTGAAAACAATACACTTTGTTCGCTGCTTTAATTCCACTATTGCAGTCCCATGAAGTCAAAACAGTGCAAAGAGTGAGTTCACGGATATCCAATTCTAGTTTCCTTCGGTGACCTTTATGTAACATTTTGAGAACTGCCCATTGTGTTAATTTAAACTCCATATAATTGCCCAGGTCGGAATTGCTACAGAACGACATGTTCTCGGTCAAAGATTATGTTGCTTTTTGAATGGTTTCTTTAGATTAGTAGGTACGGGACGCACGAATGGGAAACTATAGAATTATGAATGAAAGGAAATGAGTGTGTTTAATTCAGTCAAGGTCAATCAATCCGATCATTTTTTTTAATTTGATGTTACAATAATCTAAGGAAATTCGTATGTTTTATAAAACGTCGGGCATTTTGCAATTTAAACAACTACTATCATGCACCAGTACCATAATTTATATGATAGTAGGTACTATGGCTTGTTTTTAAACCAGGAGGACTAAACTAAAAAGACAGATTCACACCTAAGAAAGTCACTATAGTCTGCTTTTAAACCAGGAGTAATTCAAATTTCTCGCGCCGTAAAGCTTGTTTGTAATGGGTCCTACCTCAGTCCAAGTTTACTCCACTGTTATCAAATTTTGACAATTATGACATGTATAAAATTTTGACACTATTGACATTTCATAGGTTAATTAAGTTGTATCAGCGATGTTTTGTATTTTCTGCGTTAATTTTTAATTAACCTTTAGTTTTTAGATTTTAGACTGTATTTATACAAAAACAGTTGATTTTAGAACTCTTTACCGACATATTAGTATAATATAATATTTATGCATTACCTACTGTCAAAGGCCGATATGATCAACCAAAAAAGAAGATGTATTTAGTGATATTTCTAGTGACTTTCTTGGGTGTGAATATGTCTTTTTAGTTTACTCCTCTTGGTTTAAAAACAAAGCTTAGAATAGATCTTTTTTTTTTGGTTGATCATATCGGCCTTCGACGGTAATCCATACATATTATGTTATACTAATACAGTAATACATAGCTAAAGAGTTCTAACATCAACTGTTTTTTATATAAAAGTAGACTAAAAATCTAAAAATTAAAGGAATAACGCAGCAAACACAAAAAATCCTGATATAACTTATGATTAACCTATGAAATGACAGTTGTGTCAAAATTTCACAAATGCCATTAGTGTCAAAATTTCATAACAGTGGAGTAAACTTGCCTGAGTTTGGATCAATTACAAACAAGCATTACAGCGTGGTAAATTTAAATTACTCCTCTTGGTTTAAAAACAGACCATAGTGGTGGTATAACACAAAAATTAAAGTATTTTGTCTAAAGTTACAAGATCTATCTTCCATATTTTTTCACACGACGCGCCGTTTTCATGCAAAATATACAACATCTTAGGTTTACAAAGTATTTATACTTTTCATCTGTATCTTGTGGACGGCCGTAGATCAGCTGCAAGCTGCTGGCCTTCTATGCCAGAGAGCACGAGTTCGAATGTCAGCAACAACAACGGCATTTTCATTTCTAAAAATGATACGAGCTGTTCACCGTACTTCGGAGGGCACGAAAAGCCGTCGGTCCCCCTAGGGTAGTGTGCAGCGACAATAGCTACTTTAAACAGTGTCAAAAATGCAATTGGCGCCGGAACGATCCGAAAGGATCTCTCCGGCAAAAATGCCATATAATATTATTATTATTGTTATTATACTGTGTCTTCCCTAGTTCTGGTTTTAAGGCCATGGGTACATAATTCGCAAAATATTTTACGGCTATCCCTACCTTTTCTATCTTTACATGGCAAATTACGTGTAGTAAAATTCACACTGGTATGGATATGTAAATATTACTAGAATGTTATTCTACTTGACAATGTCATAACTAACTTAAAAGAGATGGCTTTTGAATGTTCTTGGATAACTGTTATTTTTTGTATAATTGCAAATTAATAATTCAGTTAATAAATGTGATTATTTCATTCATAGGAGATTCTGACCAATAGAAAGCTACAGAAATCTTAATTAAATCGATAATTTTTGATAATTGCCCGTCGTTAAGTATATTACGTCAGATGCCCTTCGTTGCTACGAAAAAATACATTCAGTGACATTAATGACAATTAATGTTTTAAAAATTATAAAAGTGATGACTTTCAATCGTCAAATATTTATAAAAACTTCGTGTTTAATTGTACTAATTTGTACTTACATAAATAAATTACAATAAAATTTTGGTTTTGAACAGTTTTATTCGTGAAATGATCACAACAAATTGCACTCGAACTCTGAAATTAATATAGAATTTTTGCCCTCGTGACACTTTGACATAATTTCACGCGCCTTTGGCTCGTGAAATTAAAACTGTCAAAGTGTCACTCGGGAAAAATTCAATAATTTTAGAGCTCTTGTGCAATTATTACTGATAATTTTTTCACTAACTATGTATTCAGTGATTGTAATAATTTATACCTATGTACCTACAACAAAAACTAATACTCAATCAGAAAAGAGGAAAAGTGTTAAAGTGATTTTTTAATAATATTTTGTTACTATGGAACGCTTCCAATTTTAAACATTTTTAACAACAAAATACTTTTGGATCACAGAATATATCTTGATGTATTCTCTGCTTCTATCTTCCATAAATAATACACAATAAATAACTTTTCATAAAGTTCACGTCTTAAATCAATTATTTCTCAAATACACTATATATCAATATTATTTAATCAACAACTCAAAATATCCCCGATTCATGTCAAATATTTAAAATTGTCACTGATTGTCAGTTTTTGACTGACATTATCCTGACAATATTCTATTCGACTGAGTGCGTTGTATGACAAAGATAGATTTGGAAAATATTACCACGGACCACGGTTCTTAGACATTACTACGGTTGCCTAAATCGACTAACCAATGAACATTAAGGGTGAGATTACGTCACGAGAGTTTACTGTCATTTGAATCGTAATATGATTTTTTTTGAATACTGAGAAAACCAAGTATTTTAGAAAAATTTAAACGCAGGATGCAAGATTACATTATTACCGAGGGCGGAAAGCCCCTTAGAATGAACAAGCAGATTCTATTGAATGAAATATTTGAAATTAAATATCACACTTCTCTTTTATTTTCAGCCCTGTAACTTATTAAAATAAACATTATAGAAGTTTTCAGGGACTTTCAGCCCTCGGTAATAATGTAGTCTTTCATTCTGAGTTTAAAATTTTCAAAAATATTTATTAGTTTTCTCAGGATTCGAAAAAAATGAATACAATTAAGACACATTGAGAATTTTGACATGCGTCAAAGTTTTGCATTAACTCAATGTAAAATTCTGAACTGTTGAATTCCAGCTTCCCTAATAATTATTTTACATCAAAAGACATTAGAAACTATTTGAAGAGGATTGAAATCTGTATTGGAAATAACTTTTAAAATTGGTCTACGTAATTAAACATATTCCAAAATTTTGTAAAAATGTAATACATTTTAGTTTTCAGCCCAAGCTTAGACCACACACAATGCAATAATGTTCACATTTTTGAACTGTCAATATTTTTATTTTATCATCTATTGTTTAAAAACAATACAGTTGATAAGATACCCTCAGTTGCGGAGAAAGGATTAATAATAAAGTTTTTTTTATTCAGTCAATGGTGTGAGCACTGTCAGTTAAATAGTAACGTGTGGCCTTACTCTTACACGCATACCTATTGTGGCAAATGTATCATATTTTTCAAAATTTTGGAATGAATTTAAATCGTACAACAATTTTAACTTTTGATTTTAATACAGATTTTAATTCTCTACAAGTATTCTCTCATGACTTTTGATGTAGAATAATTAGGGAAGCAGGAATTTAACAATTCAGAATTTTACATTGAGTTTCCTATGGCCCTTTTTACGATTCACCACCCGGTATAAGATAAAATGTGTACTATTTGTCTTATTATTTCAAAATAACACAAATAATACACATATATACACAATAACACACATTAAATGATCGAAAATCATTTTAAAATATGGGAATGTAAACTCTTGTGACGTAAAGTCAAAAATATAAGTCTCCCCACCACCGTCGGACAAGACAACCGTAATAAAGTCTAAAAACCGTAACCACGGACATTGTGTTCATTTTTTTCGAATCCTGAAAAAACCAATAAATATTTTTGAAAAATCTAAACGCAGAATGAAAGACTAAATTATTACCGACGGCCGAAAGTCCCTTAGAATAAATAGAAAGTTTATTTTGAATGAGATATTTGAAATTAAAAATAACACTAAATTTTCTCTTAGTTTTTCACCCCTGTAACTTATTAAAATAAACATTATAGAAGTTCTCAGGGACTTTCGGCCCTCGCTAATAACGTAATCTTTCATTCTGCGTTTCAATTTTTCAAAAATACTTATTAGTTTTCTCAGGATTCGAAAAAATATTCGAAAAAAATGAATCACCATTTGAATAGCATTGCAGCGGAAAATACGTACCCATCCTCTTAAGCATTTGATATTCTTATTTTGTTCTATTGTGTTTCCGCTTTTTTGTTTCTTTAATATTTTTTTATGTTTTTGTTAACTTCTTAATATTCTGTAATTTGCCTTTTTCCTTGTTCAAATAAGGCACTGAAATGTGAAACACTGAATATTAAATAGGTATATTTACATCATTAGGGGAGAATATAATTAGATATGTGCCTAAAATGTTTCACTTGAAAAATAGAAAAAATGGGGAAACAAAAACAGGAAATACGGAAGCAGTGGAATACGTACCACTACAATAGGAAGATGAACTTTGAAGAACAAGGCAAGGGTGCAAACTGACGCAATCTAGTTAATAGTAAATTAAAATAAAAATGTGTCACAAAATACTTATTTGATATTCTTCTTTTTTACCTTTTATTTTTAGAAACCAGAGATTATCTTTAACAAATAGAGGGTGTGTTTTTTACAACGATATATACACGGTTTTTTCATGTTGTCTCAAATTCCAAAGAATAAAGTTTCAAGTAAAACGACTTGAGCTGTACCGATAATCTAGGATCTAGGTAATGCTAATGAAAGAAACTTGAATCTAAAAATACTTGTTACAACAACCTGACTCGCCATTTTACACGGCGACTTAATCAATTATAATAACAATCAGAATCGAAACGTCGAGATGCAAACATCCTTGAAGGTGTCAAGAGAAATATAAAACAAATTGTGAATATTGAGATAATATGCAAGAGATGTGATTGCTTGAAATCATCATAAATTAAGTGGATTGACTGATGGTCATGTGGTGTTGTTCTTGCCTTCCAATTGGTAGTCGATAGATGGCAGGGCGGTCTCGGGAACACGTGCCTTGTCAACCTCGTTTCTTACGTAAACAAACTAATTGCGACCGATTTAACGCGTCAATTTATTGAATGACTACGAGGACTGTTCTTTAAATTTGTAGTAAAAAGAAAAACAACATTTTTGAAAATTATTTTTTTACTTGCCAGGTATCGCCACATCAAAGTGTTGTTTATCAGTAAGTGTCTCAGTATAGCTTGTAGTTGTCATTTTCACACATACTCTCAGTAATGTATTGGTATTGATAATATGAAAGATGGTTTGTTTGGAAAAGTTCCAGTTTGATGGCTACCTCTTGATTGCAACAAATGCCTGGCAGTCCCCGGTAAGGTGTTGGATGGCTTCTTGGGCTTGACATCCATATCGACATTTATCGTCTTAGACCAGAGGGTATTTAACGATATATTTCAGGTAATTTTTTGTTAGTAGAACCCAGGCGCGGATCCAAGGGGGATCAATGGAGTCAATTGCCCCCTCCCTGAGACCTCGCCTGGTGTCTACGGACACTGTTTTTAAGAAAGAGATAACGATTGAACATAAATAGTGAATTTTGGGGCGGAGGTAAATTCCTCACCAACCAGTAGAACCATATAATCCGACAGGTATTTTCCTCACCAAGTTTAAGGGTTCGTATTAATCCGGTAGGTATTTTCCTCACCAACTCACTCAGGTAATAAAATAAAAAATATAGATGTAATTTAAGAATGATTATTATGAAAGCATCCGAAATCCGAATAAAAGACATTCATTTCCTTACGTTGTAATAATAGTTTATAATATAGATAATGTGCAAAACGTATAACTTATTATTTATTATTTACTATAATAAGAAACACACTTTATAAAATCCATTATAGTCATTTGATTAGACCGATAACTTATTATAGTTATTAAGGTACCAAGGGTATTATAAGGATAATAACGCTTGAGGTCAATAGTGTATAGACCGAGGGCCTTCGGCCCGAGGTATATACGTTGACCGAAAGCGTTATTATTTTATTATTATAATACCCGTGATGCCTTCAATGTTTAATGTCCGACTAAATTAGTTGTCCGACATAGTTTTACTTAGAGTTTTATTTGTCAACTTGACAGTATTTAACTCGTTATTTAAATTTAATAGGCGCTAGGGCGTTATTTTTCTATAACACCCCCTTGGGCGTTATATCGTACTTAATTGACTTCGAAATAATGTCATTATTTGTCAAATAATAGACCAGTCGTACGTAAATTTTCTACATTTTTCTCAGCTTACTTGCAGACTACAGTAATAAAAAAAATTCATTTTATAGTTTGCATGACATTAAATCAAACACAAAACAATCTGATACGTCTTCCGGTTTTATATAATGTAAGGCCAAAAGTATGTTTGAGCCTACTTCAGAATCACTTGTATATTCTGATGTTAAATCAAGAGACTGAATTTTCTATACCAAGTTTGGTGTACTTAGGTGAAATCTTCAATCATGTATTTCAGTGTTCGGACACATTTGAATGATTGCATTATGTATAAATATAGCCTTTTCAAAATCTACAAAAAACTTTACTAGGATAAAACTCAATTTCGAGAGCTTTAAAAATTTTTGATTTTAACAAATAGAAAAGATTGTTTTAAGTTTCTGTTTTTTTTTTTTTTTGTTTGACAGTAAACAGTATAATAAAGAAATGTAATGCCCATTATTTGGCCCAGGAATAGTGGTACGGTAATAATTGTGCCATACATATAATATACGAGAGAAGCAAAATTATGGAATAAATTAATTTTCTCTAAAACGGACGATTTTGGAGAAAAATCCCGAAACAGTTCGATTTTTATTTTTAAATTACAATTTTTTGGCCTATATTTTCATAGTAGTAACGTCATCTAACTTTGCGTGATCACGTAATCAATGACTTTTCTAAATGGGAATAGGGGTCGTGTGGTAGCTTATTTGAAAGGGTGTTATATTCGGTGCTACTTCGGTATGCGGTCTACGGCAGAGTTTCTAGTTTGGTATGCGGTCTACCGTCTGATATGCGATCTACGGCAGTTTAGCTGATTCGGCATGCGGTCTACGTACAAAAACAAATTAGAGAAACTATTACAAACTTTTTATTTACTATTTATATTTATACTTTACTTAACTTGTCATACTTGTGCTTTACTTCACACTTCACGTGTTATTCTGTCTAAATCCCGAACCGAGGATTAGCGGCGTGTAATTTGGGTTGCCTCTATAAACTTGAATCAACGAAATGGGCCTTGAGTGTTAATTTAAAACGCTGAAAAGACCGTTTAGTGATAATAAAAAGGGTGGGTTGTGATTGCGCGCAGCGGTCAAATACCTCCTGCCCTGCGGTTCTCTCACTCTAATACCCGTAAGTTGGGTTTGGACCGAAGGGTTAGGTCTTCCTCCTTTCAGGCAAAAACCGATATTTACTGCGGTTGCATGATATTTAATATTAAAATAGTATTGGATGTGGTAGAATGTAGTCTCTTTGTATAATTACCAATTGAACAGTGAAGCTGTTAGTAATAATAAAATAGTAATGTTTGTAATAGTTTCTCTAATTTGTTTTGTACGTAGACCGCATGCCGAATCAGCTAAATTGCCGTAGACCACATATTAGACGGTAGACCGCATACCGAAGTGGCACCTTATATTCTCTATTCAGTAATATAAACATTAATGTCATTATTGATTGATTGATTGATTGATGAAGTCACTAATATGAAATATATATATGCCAAAGAATTGTGATTTAAGAATAAAAATCGACGTGGTTCGGGGTTTTTTGTCCAAAATCGTCCATTTTAGATAAAATTAATATATTCCATAATTTTGCCCCTCTCTGTATAAAATTCAATGTTGCTAAAAATCTTATATTTGTTTCACATTCACAACTAAATACAGTTATCTTACTTTTGACACAGTTTATAAAGAGAAAATTTTCCTCCTTGATTGTTTTTTGAGCACAGCTCTTCACAAATTCTTGAACCTCATATTGGAAGAACGTCGACCAGGCATCATTTTCGTCGATAATTATATATATTTTTTCTTATGTAACAGAAATCAATCGTAGTAATTGTTTCAGGCAAATTAGCTGCAAGCTCTTGGCGAATGATTTTTGGCGGTTTTTCAGTATATTCTCTTCGGCTCTACGTTTACAAGAGTTAGAAACAATTTTTCGATCTATCTTCTGCAGATCTGGTTCATGATTATGTTGTAGGCTACTTCTAGTTATTGTAAAATTTGCCCCAATAGTATTCAATTTCGCACTAAAAGTTATTTTATTGCCTCCAGAACACTTCTTCACTTTCTAAAACTTTCACCTTATAAAAAATAAAATTTTCAAATACCGAGATTACTTTCTATTAAACATGCCATTTTTGTCAAAATTCCAATTATGACTAAAAATAAAATACTATAAAATTAATAAATTAATTATTATAGGTACCTACTGTAATTTGATAGTAGATAAATAATTTCCTTGAATGCCTTTTAGTAAAATCTACCTGAAACAACCATTTCAGTTTTGGTGAGGAAAATACCTGTCGGATTATGACATACCCTTCCAAACTCAGGTATAAGATTATTTTGGTGAGGAAATTACACCCGCCGGAATTTTGTGTCCTGTTGATAACTGAATAACTGAAACTTAAATATGGCAGAATTCCTTGGAATCGAAAATTATTAAAAGTCTTTATAATAAAAGAAAAAGTCCCACAATAAATCTATCCAATTGCTATCTACTCAATTCAATGCCAGAGACCAGATAAAAATAGTAATTGCCGGTTCTATGTTATGGTAATTTGATCATTTAATAAAACCCCCCGAATAAGAGTCGCTTTTAGAAGGTTGTCCAAAGTATTATGTAACAGAGACCTAAAATAGGAATTAAGGATCCGACTACTTCGGTGCTACGTGTTCTCGGTCTTACTGTATGGTGTCGAGTCTTGGACTGTGAATAAAATCGAAATAAATCGCCTTGAAGCTCTCGAAATGTGGTGCAAGAGAAGAATTTTAAGAGTTTATTGGATGGAGAAGATTCGAAACTACACAATACTAGAATGTCTCAGTAAGACTACTGGAATTATAAAAGGCATCAAGAAGAGATAGCTGGATTATTTCTGACATTTAATGAGAGTTCCCAAATATAGGTTGCTACAAAATATTATTTAAGTGAAAATTGCAGGCAAACGCATTCCAGGACGAAGAAGAGCTTCATGGTTAATTTAGGGTGGCAATAAATATAATTAAGATACCTACCTATGATGGTAACCAACGTTCTGAAAGGACATGGTACATGAAGAATAAGAAAATAACAGCCCATCCCGAAAAAGAATCCTGCGTACGTGAGTCACGAGAAAATATTTATTCCATTGCCCCCACCTTGCAAGGTTGCTGGATCCGCCGTTGGTAGAACCTGATTCTGAATGGCGAGTAATAAACCTTCTGTTTCAGAGAACATTTTTCCTGATATAAACCAATAGTTCGACGTTATATTGTCGATATATTCTTGACTGACTTCATTGGGATGTCGCCCGTGCAGAGGTTTACTCATCCAGGTGAGGATTTTTTCGTCCTTAGTAAGGTGACTTGTGCACATTTCTGGTTCTGTCAACTTGATCGGAGTTGTCTCATCTACTATGCAATCGCGCAATATTGAGTAGATGTCTCAGCCTGCATCTGAAAATAGGTTCTAAAATTAGTAATATGTTTATCTAATTGCTCACTTATATCCATAAGTTCTCGTCTTCTTAAATACCGCGGTAATGTCGTTCTTTCTGGAGCACTTTGAGGATGGTGTTTTTGTGCCTTTGTCAGGTGTGTTCGTACTTTTAACTGAAGATTGTCTAAATATGTTTTTGCCCACTTAACGATGCCAAATGCGTAGGTCTTTAGTGTCTTAAACAAATTTTTACTGTTAGTGTGTGAACGAAGCAGCTGTTTTACCCTACGCATAAACTCCATAGATATATTTCAGTTTTCATTTTGCTTATGGTCAATTTTCCGCTCTTGCTTTAGTTATTCCAAGATATTTATACATATCATTTTTTGTACCCATGGCCTCGATGTTCTGATCATTTTGCATATATATACTTGTCTAGTCCGAAGTGCATATTACTAATATTATTAGAAAATAATTCTATAATTTTTAGCATCTGATCTAATTGGTTCCGAGTGGAAGCCACTAATTTCAAATCATCCATATACAACAGATGATTAAGCTTCGCCACTACATTGATATTTTTGATGCTAAAACCTGAGTCAGTGGAGTTCAATAGCTGAGATAGTGTGTTCATCGCTAGAAAGAACCACAGTGGACTCAACGAATCTCATTGGAACAGGCCCAGGCTGATTGCGATATATTTAGTCTCGATGTTATTTTCACCAGGTACTTATTTGAAGGTAAATTTTAGTCTTGCACTCCGTCATTATGTACTTTAAGAAGGTCACTATCACTATATTATCATCGACTTAATATATATTCCCAATATATAGGCCTTCTTTTAATCAATGAAGGCAGTAAAAAAGTTTCTTTTTTTGGTGTATGCCTGATTAGAAGTGACTGAGTCGATAATAAGTTGTTTTTTGCAACCCGTGGAACCCTTAGTGCATTCTTTCTGTTGTGGTTCTATGATATTATTTAGAGCATAATGTTAATATTATCAGCACCATATTATTAAAAAATATTACGCTATGTCTGAATGCTACGAATAATATGGTGATAGCCCCCGTATTAATGAAAAGAGAGTTATTAATATCAGCCTCGATAGCAAACCTTGGATTTAATTAATACTTAAAGAAAATATGTTCGGGATTGAAGATTTATTGGTAAACGGTGATATAAGATACATTAGAGAATTTATGCTTTTAATGATTTGATTACATTTCTAAATGGATGTGCGAACATGACACAGATGGTCAAGAGGATCAAATATGAATATTTATGTTTAGAAATTGAATAACGACATACACTTTGGTCTGTACGATTTCATTGTTTACCAGAAACTCAAGAGCTGGACTAATGACTTTTCTTTTAACTAATGATAAGATCTATTTTTAAAATGTTAAAGAAGTACCAGAGTCATAGTTTTAACTAAACCGTTATCTTAAGTCCTCCAATTATATTATTTCTCTCCTATTTATTTTTTTACGAAATTTATATAAATCTTTTGATTGAATAATATAATATTCTTCTTTTATCCATACCATTCCCATTAGTTAACGTCGACTGTCATAATTTTGTTCGCTTCAGCCAAGAAGGAAAATACGGGAGATGGTAAGTCATTGAAAGAGAAAGAAACAGAAATATCAGAAAATTATGTTAAAATGGATATTCTTCTTTTATTCATACCATTCCCACTCGTGAACGTCGTCATAATTTTGTTCACTTCACCCATAAAGAAAATATGGGAGATGATGGTAGGTCAATGAAAGGTATAAAATCTAAATTTCCTTCTAACTATGAAGTGCAATTTTTGCGCATTTTATTTGTTCTCGTTTTTTCAAAATTCTACCAAATCCAAAGCCATAATTTGAAGAATACTTTTCTTTTTATTCATTTGCATTTTCTTTGTTATGCAACTTTGTAAACTTTTGCTTTTACGTGGAAATATTTATAGGATATTTTTTATAAGAAGTATTTAATACTAAGAATTCTACTTTCTAATTTGGTATCCTTTAGAAATAAATGAAATTTACATTTGAAAAAGAATCGTTGAACACAAGTAGTTGTATAAAAGCTTAGAAAATACTACAATACTAATTTACATAAACAGAATGATTAGTGAAAAAACCCAAGCTGATATTATTTTAAATAATAGAGTAGGTAGAAAAGGTTCTATTGGAGAAGAGAACGACTTGTTAGTAGTTCAATAATACCTGTTTTATACGTTTTATCTCTTATTCTAGTATTTAAGTATTGTGTTTAGAAAGTAGAATAAAAGTCGGTATATTATTATGGTACATTCCATGTCAAATCACTCAGGCAAAAAAATTTGGATTTCTTTTTTTCTCAAAATTTTATTTTATGCGATTTTACAGTGATTTGGTGTTTATTTAAATTTATCGTAAATCTATCACATTTTCTTTTGTAAAGTATCGATGAAAAACATAATATTTTAATAGAAGGGACTCAATAATGTCATTATATGGTATTATAACAAGTTTTTGATCAAATTTCATAGTGTAGAAAACTTTAAAATACCGTTTTTTACATTTTCCTCCATTGCCAAAATATGTCATCATCGATTTGGCTAAAAATTTGTCCACAGAAAGCAAAATTATAGGACTTTAAGTGGCTAGAAGGATTTGAATTATGTTACAATACCAAAATAGTTACATCCAGTAATATCAGACTCAAAAGTATATTAGTACAATGGGAATAGCATTTGACCTTGCATGCCAAGCTGCCAAAAATTTTATTTTTCTAATCTTTAGGGGAATCAATAGTAGTCTAAATTTAAAATCACGAATTAATTCCTCCGTTACTTTAGCCGGCATCTTGATTTTAAAGGAGAATCTGTTTTGCTCAATATATCCGCCATTTTTAACTTTTCGGCAAAAATGTTAAGAACTGAAATTGTTCCAAATAAATCGTATTTACAATTATTACACAGTCTTAAAAGTTATTACAATCTTTTTAACAGTTTTTGTCGTGAGGTCAAAATTTTCGAGTTAATTGTACTTACAGTAGACGCCTATATGTTTGACAATGATATTGCATGTAACTTTTTTGATGTTGTAATATAATTCAAATCCTTCTCACCACTTAAAGTCCTGTGTTTTGGCTATCTGTGTGCAAATTTTCAGTCAAATCGATTAAGATGTATTTTGGGAATGGAGAAAAATATAAAAACGGTATTTTAACGTTTTCTACACTATAAAATTTGATTCAAAAACTTGTTTTGAATCAAAGTAACTTGTTGTTATAATGCCATATAATGACATTTTTGAGTCCCTTCTATTAAAATATTATGTTTTCCATTAATACTTTACGATACAAAAAGCAAATTTGTTTAAATAAACACCAAATCACTGTAAAATCGCATAAAATAACATTTTGAGAAAAAAAAAAGAAGAAGACATTCGACCTTAAATGTTTTATTTCTAAATCCCGCAGATGCTATATACCAATTTTCAGACAAATCGGAGATCCAAAATTTTTTTGCTCCAAAATTGAGTGATTTGAAATGGAATCACCCTTATAGTAAAATGTATTAATTAGTGGCGGATCTACGGGGTGGGAAAATGGGGAAATTACTTCCCCTAACAAGGTCCGAAATTAAAAAAAGATTTGTTGAAACATAAAAATCTATTAGCTGACATGAAACTTAAACCAAAGACAGACAAATTCAACCCAATAAACACACTAGTTAGGAAAATTAAAGGAACTTTGCATATAAAGGATATATAAGGATGCATATAAAGCTCTTGAAGCTCTTGAGGGTGAAACAGCTGGAATAAAGGTAAATGGAGTTCCCATTAACAGCATTAGATATGCGGATTACACTGTCATCTTAGCTGAAAATATTGGGGATTTCAGAGGATGGTGACCACCCAGAATAGCAGAGTTTGGACAAGAATACGGGCTAACAATGAATACGGGTTAACAAGAAGACAAAGTTTATGAAAATATCGAAAACTCAAAGAAATAACGAAAATCTCTTCATAAACGGATCCAATATCGAACGAGTCGACCAATATGCATACCTTGGAACAATGATCAACTCCACAGGAGATTACAGGAAATCAAAATCAGAATAGAAAAGGCTAGAGCAAATAACAAAATGAGAAAAGTGCTCTGCACAAGACCTTTAAAGTTGGAGCTAAGAGTTGGGTTAGCTAGGTGCTACATTTTCTCGACTTTGTTTTATGGAATGGAAGCTTGGACCTTGAATGCTGCATCAATGAAAAAACTAGAATTATTCTTGCTGTGGGTGTACAGAGGAATTCTGAAAATATCGTGGACAGAGCACGTCACAAACAAAGAGGCTCTAAGAAAGATTAATAAAGAATTGTAAATCCTAAATACCATCAAAACAAGAAAATTGGAATATCTGGGACATATTACACGTGGAGAGAGATACAGCTTGATCCAATTGATTATGCAGGGAAAGATTCAAGGAAGGAGAAGCATAGGGAGACGCAGAATATCGTGGCTGCGCAACCTGAGAGAGTGGTACGGATGTACATCAAATGAACTTTTCAGAGCAGCCATCTCTAAAATACGAACAGCTATGATGATTGCCGACTTCCGCCGCGGAGATGGCACTTAAAGAAGAAGAAGACTGCATATAAGTTATTATTTATATTTTTTATGTAGTTTGGGTTTATTTATTTTATGTCTTTTGGTTGGTGTTTCATTGGAAGTCCCCCTAAGGCAATTTTCCTCGTAGTCCAGGGTAATAAGGTTTTTTCCATGACACTCGAGCAGCCAGGGTACTGAAGCGTTTTTTCGACAGATAATACCTATAAGAGCAAATTGTAACTATTTCCTGCGTAGGATCTGGTGGCCATTTTTATTTATAAACAATTAAGTGTCAAAAAATGGCATTTTTTTCCTTTTTTTTTCAAATCAATGGGAAACAGTGAAACTTATGGTTTTTTTAGTAAAAATATCTTTGAGATTATGGAAAAAGCGTTAAAATGACGTATTACAAAGTTTGATACACTCATTTATTGTTAATATAATTGCGAAAAAAGTCGGAATTTCAAAAAAAAAATTCGCAATATCTATTGTAAAAATTAGTGTATGGCTTTGAAATTTTTGCCATATAAGGGTTCTTTAATGCTTAATATGTGATAAAAATTTCAAAGCGATTCATTCAATTGTTTAAATTTTATTCAAATTGTTTATCCCAGAGAGCATTCTTTTTGCAATAACATAAGTCAGAAAAAAATGACGTTAGAACCATTCCACAGGTGTCAAATGAAAGAGCATGAGCTATATTTTCAACTTGGTTTAAAAAAAGCGAATGAAAAATGCATTTATTAGTAATAAATAATTACGCAAAAGTATCGTAAATCTTTCCTTATAAACTTTTTATTTTGTTATATAAGAAATTATTTATATTTATTACAATTTTTTATCAATTATGATATAAATAACATTACTTGGTAGTTGTGCACTTAAAACAGGGTAAAAAAGTTAATTTTTTTGGAAAAAGTTATTCAAAAAGTTTTAAAGGAAAGATTTACGATACTTTTGCATAATTATTTATTATTAATAAATGCATTTTTTATTCGCTTTTTTTAAACCAAGTTGAAAATATAGCTCATGCTCTTCCATTTGACACCTGTGGAATGGTTCTAATGTCATTTTTTTCTGACTTATGTTATTGCAAAAAGAATGCTCTCTGGGATAAACAATTTGAATAAAATTTAAACAATTGAATGAATTACTTTGAAATTTTTATCGCATATTAAGCACTCAATTGACAAAAATTTCAAACCTATTAATTTTTACAACAGTTATCGCAAAAATATTTTTTTTTTGCAATTCCGACTTTCTTCGCCATTATATTAACAATAAATGAGTGTATCAATCTTTGTAATATGTCATTTTAAAGCTTTTTCCATAATCTCAAAGATGTTTGTACTAAAAAAATCATAAGTTTTACTGTCTTCCATTGATTTGAAAAAAAAAGGGGGAAATGCCAGTTTTTGACAGTTAATTGTTTATAAATAAAAATGGACGCCAGATCCTACGCAGGAAATAGTTACAATGTGTTCCTATATGTATTAGTTGTCGAAAAAACGCTTCAGTACCCTGTCTGCTGAAGTGTCACGAACAGGGTATATTTTTGTCTTATTACCCTGGCCTATCTCCCAAGGCAAGTGTCTAGATTTCTATATCCGCCACTGGATCACGATTAAATATTAAAGTAAAATTAAAAGATTGAAGGTTTTATCGAAAAATACTGTTAGAGTAACTAAATACTTTAATGAAAACCAAAGACAAGGTACAGATGATCACCAACGTTCGTCAAAAGCTAATTACTGACACAAAAAGAGGTTTGCTTTTTGCTTATATTTAAAGTATTGTAAAAGTAGACAGTTTTAAATAAAAACTATCTTAATTAGTGTACAAATTCTCAAGAATAACTATTATCTTCTTTGGATGCACTTAAACGCAGCCACTGTTCATTTTTTGCTGATATTACAAAGTAAACACGTATCTGAGCTCCGCATCGGTCTGACTTATGTTATCAACATCAGTTTAAGATACCAGCGAGCTTTATTAGTATTTTCAATGCGTATGAACGTCGTGAGTTACCAGATTATGGACCATTACTGCCTATTAAGTCCTGTAATAATGTTAGTGTTTTATTTGGAAGCATATTCGCAAGTAGCACGGACTGTGAGCCTTTAATATATGCTGCTAATACGGACGAGTTAGAGAGATTAGAATAATTAATATGATTTTTATGATAATCTATCTGAAAATAAGGTGTACTTAGGTATTGTTGTTAACAATGTTTGCTTTAAACGATAGCGTGTTTTATGATATAATCTCTAAAGAGGAGCCACACAGTAGGCACATAGAAATTGCTTTATTTAAAAAAATTACAGGGATAAGCACGCCAATACACAAAAAAGGGACAAAGATAAATGTTCCAACTATAGAATATTAGACTCCGTAATACAGCCTACAAGATCGTAGCCAATCTAGTAACCCATCAACTAAAAGCACAAGCAGAAAATATAATAAGAGATTATCAGAACGGTTTCCGTCCAGGAAGATCAACCATAAACAAACCATACATATAACTTTCATTGACTTCAGAAGTGCCTTTGACTCCATAAATAGAATCAAAATGGAAAGCTCATTAAAGAAGATAGGAATCTCAAACAAACTGATAAAACTACAGGAGATGTGCCTGCAAAACTATCAAATTTCAGGGAACAACATCAGACGAAGTTAATATCATTAGTGGTGTAAAACAAGGAGACCCACTCTATCCCATGCTTTTTAACCTAGTTTTGGAGCATGGTTTAAGAGAAGCAAAACTAAACGAAAAGAATATAATACAGAATGAGAAACAAATTTATTATGCGGATGATTTAACTTTGTAGCAGAGAAAATAGAAGACTTAATAAAAGCTATAAACAAGCTGGATGTAGAAGCAAAAAAGGTGGGATTAATAATTAACAAAAACCAAACCAAATACAGGGAAGCTGGAAGGAGACTAATTATAACGGGAAAATATAAATTTGAAGAAGTAACCAAGTTCAACTACCCAGATGTAACAATAGGGAAAAGCAGCAAAGATAGAGTACAGGAGAGAATCCAGAAGGGTAATCAAGCTTTTGAAAGGAATAAGCAATTACTCAGATCCAACAATATCAGCAGACAAACGAAAATCAAAATGTATAAGACACTTATCAGACCAGTTATCACGTATGCAATGGAAACCACGACACTGACAATAAAGATGAAGAAGATCTATGAATAGTAAAAAGAAAAATAATTAGATCAATATTGGGACCAATAAGAACGAGCGACAGAGAAACAAAAATGAAGACTAATAAAGAAGTTTATCAAGAAATGGGAGGTGAGAACATATTATACTAAATTTACAATCAAGATGCAGTAGAAATAAACAAACCAAGACATGTTAAATGATACTAGGAGCACTCCCGAATCATAATTTAGAATGTATATACATTGTAAATCCCAAATCATGATTTCCAAAGTTTATACATTGTAAATTATGATTCGGGAGTTCTCCTAGTAGCATTTAACGGTTTGTTTATTTCTACTGCATCTTGATTGTAAATTTAGTATAGTATGATACATAAAAACAAGACGACTAGAATGGACAGGCCACATAATGAGAAGAGCACCCACACCCACAGAAATGATAAAGTGAATCACGAACTGGACACCCCTGGGATCAATAAAAAAAAAGAAGATCGAGGAAAAGATGGTGGAACCAGATAAAGGAAGACATAAAAATATTGAGAGTAAAAGACTGGATGACAAGATGCAGATACAAAAAGAGATTGTAAACACATAACCAACGCTGCAAAGACACATATAGAGCTGTAAGAAATAAAGGAAAAGCTCACAAGCTGAAAAACACCTGGAAAAAGGATTACTATGTGCCTCGGCATTGCCATAATCCACTAGGATTGAACGGCTGTGATGATGTTGATGATGAACGTCGTGAGTTACCAGATTATGGACCATTACTGCCTATTAAGTCCTGTAATAATGTTAGTGTTTTATTTGGAAGCATATTCGCAAGTAGCACGGACTGTGAGCCTTTAATATATGCTGCTAATACGTATGAGTTAGAGAGATTAGAATAATTAATATGATTTTTATGATAATCTATCTGAAAATAAGGTGTACTTAGGTATTGTTGGTAACAATGTTTGCTTAAACGATAGCGTGTTTTATGATATAATCTCTAAAGAGGAGCCACACAGTAGGCACATAGAAATTGCTTTATTTCAAAAAATTACAGGGATAAGCACGCCAATACACAAAAAGGGGACAAAGATAAATGTTCCAACTCTAGAATATTACACTCCGTAATACAGCCTACAAGATCGTAGCCAATCTAGTAAACCATCAACTAAAAACACAGGCAGAAAATATAATAGGAGATTATCAGAACACTATCATTTTTATATATTATAGAGAACAAGGAAATATTTAGATTAATAAGGGGTTGGCGATAGAAAAGGGTTGGGGCAACCTCCTTTTTCACTTAGATTGGACGTACTCACTAAGGAAGCTTTAGGGGATTATGTAAAACAACTTTGTTTATTAAGGAGGTCAATCATAATAATATTATGATATTATCATACATTATGATCAAATGCATAGTTTACAATTCTATTCTAACAAAAAAGATTTTCAGGCCCAGGAATTGAACCCGCCTCATCTGGGTGAAAGCCAGTAGCCAGGTATTCTTGGCTATTATACACGTAAGTCACGGATAATTAATATTTGACATATAAGTTGTAGCGTTTTTCCATCAAGTTCCATATTTTACTTTTTCTTGGCTAAAATCCCCGGTTTTGGGCCAGCTGACACATCATTTGTTAATAAGCTTTGGAACACCTAACTAAATAAAAAGAAAACAGCCATGCTAAAATGCTCCGGTTAAATTTGACACTACCTCCCGGGCTATATGTATTTATTGTATGTTTGTATGTATTGTTTATTAATGTATAATTGTACCTGTGTCAATGATCATTCTAATCGAGACACGTTAATTCAACAAAAAAAAATTGAGTTCATTATTAGAAGTTTTGTAGGAGAAAATTATGAAACCAAAAGTTTCAATTTTGGATAACGAGTAAACTGGAAGAAAAAACATTTACTCATCTGTCAATCCAGAAGAAATTTTCATTATTGTCAAAAAATAATTTCACTCTTTAATAGTAAGCAGTTTAAACATATATATACTTTTTTTAATATAAACTACAATATTTTGGTCAATATAGATTGTACTTTATAGACCTGGATCCCGCGTACCAAAAAAAGTTGATTTATAGCAAGCTGAAAATTTGTTAATAGCTTAAGGGTGTCTAGTCGGACAAGCGTTGATGTACGGGAACAATGGAACAAGGGAAGTTTTAATTGTGGAACAATTTAAAAATTTGGACGGTCAGAGTACGAAAACGTCCCATGTATTTTGTAGGGCAGAACATCCAATTGATTTGTTTATCCTTTCATTAAGCTCTCATGCAGAGAGAGACTCATCAGACTGCTATTACTAACCAACATGATTCCTGTCATTTGACATGTTTTCCGTGTTCCACTCATTAAAATGCCCAGTTGGTGATAAACACCAGTCTGATTTTTGCATGAGAGTTTAATTAAATGGTAATAAATCAATTGTAAGTTTTGTCCGACAAAATACATGGAACGTTTTCGTAGTCTGACGTTCCAAATTTTTAACTTAACCTGTTCCATAATTAAAACTTCCCCTGTTCCAATGTTCCCATACATCAAAGTTTGTCCAACTTGACACCGTTAAGCTATTAACAAATTTTCAGCTTGCTATTAATATTTTTTTTGGTACGCGGGATCCAGGTCTGTTAATAGTAAAAGTTAATATTTTCGGCCCTATTTTCAATTGCTTTATTGCAGGTTGTAATTAATTTATTGTTAAACCCAAAAAAATACCTGTTACTGAAGAATACTAGCACACCCAAAGTACCTACAATATAAAATTACTCCAAAAACTTGAAAGCACTTTTTAGCGACTCGCCAATTTTTTTATTAAATATCTTCTTGTGTGTTCCTCGCTGTTTTTTCCTTTGTCGGTGTTTCCGAAAAAGATCAAAGTTTGTTATGGTGTTAAAACATAAACCCAAAATGTTTTATCATAGTACATCACCCCAAATAAACAGGGTATGATAGTAACACCGATTTTTTAAAAAGAGCACGATTGATCATTGACGTTGCAAAAAATTGTAATAAGGGATAATTTTGTGTAGTGCTGACTGCTGCCTACAAAAATATGATATTTTTTTGTTATCGCTTCTGCCTACTAAGGACCATGAAGATTTTTTCATTTTTCTCGTGACTGAGTTTTCCTACTCTACCAGTAGATTTTCATTTTAATTGAATGTTCTCTTTCCTTTCTTGTTATCACTTTCTAGCGAGGCAAAGAGCTGAGATAGTGAGAAAGATAAGGTTCTCAGTAGATTTTACCGTATCTCTGAGTCTCTGAGTTTTTGATAGCCTGTGATGTCAACAGGTGAAGTTACTGTGTTGTCGCAATTTTTTTAAACCTGACTTTCCTATTTTGAATAAGATGATGATCCTTTTTTTTTAATGGCAAGTCGACTTTATTGTCTTTACAAGAGACACTTTTGTATCCGAACGTCGGTAGTCCCTAAGGCAAGCCGCACACCAACGAAACATGAAACGAAAAACATGAAACATTAAACGTAAAACACGTTTCATGAAAATTAAACACGGCTAAACAAATCTTGAAGTCCGCCTACCAATGAAACGAGTGTGATTCATGCTCATAACACAATTGAAAATTTAAAGACGATGAGACCTTGTGAAACTTCTTGAGTTATCATTTTTGAAATGAAATAAATATAAATAATAGTAAATATAATAAATGTAAGATTAAAATTAATAAAACGATAACGCTTTAAATACATAACAAAAGTCTTTTTGGAATATAAAAATTAATGAAATTCCTTTGTAAAAGGTATATTTATAAAAAAAATCCCTAAAAAGGACTACATCACAGAACGTTTTCGGAATAACAATTCCATCATCAATGCTTATTATAAGTTAAAGTACATACCTGAGCTACCAAGATATTCGGGTAAAAACCCTTTAGATATTATATTATAGTTTTAAATTATTTACATTTTAGTAGTATAATAAGTGTGATGTTTAAAAATATCCAACAATAATCGTTTGGAGACTTTTGAAATGTGGATACACAGACGTACACTAAAAATACCATGGACGGCTATTGTACAGGATTTATATTATCATTCAAAAATAAGAGTAACCTATATCGATTTAATGTTTAAAGTCTCAAACAAATATTAGTTACATGTATTGTTTTGATTTCGTAAAAGTAGACCACTCGTTTTGGAAAACAACGGAGTCAGCGATTTGGTACTGTTAGTATTTCATGGTCATAGTCAGGTATGGAATCATAACAAACAATTGGGATTGATTATAGATACGTAGCAAGTAAAGAAAGAGATCAGTCATTGTTTATCATTCATTATTAAACCATCAATGTAGTTAGAATATAGACTTTCGTCCACCAACTAGTTACTGATATATTTATTTAACAGTGATCAAATAAACATATTATGAGTACTTAGTGTATTCCTACCCCTAGCGAGGTTCATCTCCACATTACTACAACCTATTCTATTATATGACGACGAATGCTGACGAATGTAGTAGTCCTTAAGAGAGCAAATGCTGCTCGCGAGCTGCTTGATAATATCAAATGTAGAAACATGGCCTATTTTGGACACGTAATAAGGGCAGACCGATATAATATTCTTCAACTTATTATTTTCTTCTTTTTCTTCTTCTTCTTCTTCTTCTTTTTATATAGACATTACTTGTCTGTTTTTCAATGTGCCTCCAGTAAGTTGTCATTCCATCTTTTTCGTGGTCTTCCCACTGATCGTCTTCCTATTGGGGAACCGTCTCTCGCCGTCCTTACTACTCTATTTGTTATCATTCGGCTTATGTGGTCGTTCCATTCTACTCTTCTGCTTTTCACCCAGTTATTAATGTTGTCCACCTTGCATCTCCTTCGTATATCTGCACTTCTAGCTCTATCCCACATCGTCTTACCATCGATTTTTCGCAATGTTTTCATATCTGCTGTTTCTAGCATTCTTTTTGTCCTTTCTGTATCAGGTCGTGTTTCTGCCGCGTATGTCATTATTGGTCTAATGACTGTTTTGTAAATTCTGCCTTTCACTTCTTTTCCGATGTTTTTATTTCTCCATATTGTTTCATTCAGGCAACCTGCGGGTCTGTTTGCTTTATTCACCTGATCTTCCACTTCTGTTTCGAGCTTTCCGTAGCTGCATAGTGTGATGCCTAGATATTTAAACTCCATGACTTGTTCTATTATTTGACCCTCCAGCTCTAATTTACACCTTATTAGATCTGCTGTTATACCCATGCATATTCTTTTTTGGGGAAATTAACATGTTAAATTTTCTAGCGGTTATATTAAATTCGTGCAGCATACGTTGTAAATCATCTTCACTTTGAGAGATTAGTATTGCGTCGTCTGCATAGCAGATTATTTTAAGTTGTTTTTCTCCCATTTGGTATCCTTTTTTTGTTCTTACTTTTTTTATTATTTCGTCCATGATCAGGTTGAACAACAGAGGCCTCAGGGAATCTCCCTGTCTTATCCCATTGCCAGCTTCAATTGGGTCAGTTAGTTCTTCATCTACTTTTACTTTTATTGTGTTGTTCTGGTAGATATTTTCGATCGTTTTAACTATTCCTAGAGGTACCTCTCTTGCGTACAATAAATGGATAACGTCCTTTAACCTTTCGTTACTCCAACTTTTTGTGATCGGATACTCGCGCACGGTGCAGGAGACCGGGTCCAAAAATATGGGTCAGCAGTGTTTTAAAATTATTTTTTTTTGCAAAATTGTGTACGATTAAATTATTTAATGAATATATGATCATATAATTTTGTAGATATGCGTTTGTGTTCACATTATATTACTTTAATCAAAAATTTAATAATTTTCATTGTTATCCATTTATATGTATATACAAAAACTTTGGAAGTGAAAAAAAAATTGAATATGGTTAAATTTGTTTACTAAGAACTTTAGATCTTAATTCAATACACAAAAAAATTAAAAATAAAGAGTAATTGTAGTAACAAAAAAAGTTATAAAAATTAATTACCATTTTTAAAACATGAAATACACAATGGTGTCACATTCATTGGAGCAATGGTGTTCCAAACACAGATATTTTGAGCATATTTGGCAGTAAAACTTTGTTTTTCTATTTTTCTTCCAATCACAAACAGCACAGCGATCTGAAGTTCCTGGTGTTACGACTGGTACTTGTTCTGTTGGTAAACCACATATCTCCCTAAACCTCATTCTGATGGTTCTGGGTAAGTTATATATTTATATTTATATATATAAATATAAATAAACTAATCTATAAACATTGAAAATAAGGAAAAGATCTTAAATTACCTTACTAATTAAAAATATCGATGTGTGATCCAAACACAAAAATTGGTACACAAATACTCGCACACGGTGTACGGGACCGTGTTGCGTAATAACAAAAGAACAGTACTATTTTTTACACTGCGAACTGACTTTACCCACAGTTGATTGACCACTGAAGAGGAATACGAAGTAGCCATTCAAAATCCCCACTACAAGCAGAGTTACAGGAATTTATTTACAGGCCCGGTCTCCCACACCGTGTGCGAGTAACGGAGGGTTTTTGACCCTGTTTAATGCCTTCTTAAGGTCCACGAAACATAAGTATGCCGGTTTGTTTCAACTTATTATGATGGATAAAATCGAAGGACGCAGAGGCATTGGTAGAAAACAGGCCTCTCGGTTGAAGAATATCAGGGAGTGGACAGGAATAAAGAAAGCAGAACAACTATTTAGAATAGCTCGAGACAGAGACAGTTTCGCCAGGTTAATCGCCAACGTCAAGGGGACTTTAGGCACGTCAGGATAGGGCCCGTTAAGAAAAAGAAAAAGTGATGTTTAAAATATTCCTGAATTTAACTTCAGGACTCTCCCCACGCGGGTTGCTGTGTCCAGAGGATAGAACTTCAGATCACGGACTTCAACTAGCAACTTTTTAGAATATGTAACAAGCTTCTTCTTCTTAAGGTGCCGAGACCGTTTGTCGATCGTTGTCTCTCATGTTTCCCAGCATATTAACAATCACTGTCTTATTTACAGCCGCACGAAATAGTTCAGTGCTAGTTTTCCCAAACCATTGGCGTAGGTTTTTTAGCCAAGAAGTTGTACGGCGGCCCACACTTCTTTTTCCTATTATTTTACCTTGAATGACAAGGTGAAGTATGTAATATTTTTCTGGGTGACGCATTATATGACCAAAGTATTCCAATTTGCGCCTTTTAACCGTGTTCACTACTTCGCAACTTTTATTCCAACGCTGTAAAACCCTTTCGCTTGTGACTCTTTCTACCCAACTGATCTTCAGAATACGGCGGTAGACCCACATCTCAAATCCTTCTAGGTTTTTTAAAAGCGATTCTGTCAGGGTCCATGCTTCAACCCTGTAAAGTAGTACTGGGAATATATAACATCGAACCATTCTTATGCGAAATTCCAAATTTAGATCATGACTGCACAGGATTTTCTTAAATTTCATAAAACTTGTTCTTGCTTTGGCAATTCTACTTTTTATTTTTGTACTAGGGTTGCTTTCATTAATATGAGTACCAAGATATACAACATTACTTACTCGTTCAATTGAGTCATTACCGATTGTTACGTTATAGTTATTATTATTTACGGCTGCCTGTTTACTAATAACCATAAACTTTGTTTTTCTTGCGTTGAGTTTGAGTCCATATATCGCGCAGAATGCCACCATTCGGTTCAATAACGCTTGAAGATGTTCAATTGATCCTGTCAGTATCAAGATCAAGGTGTCATCTGCGTATCTGATATTGTTCATAAGCATACCATTAATGAGTATTCCCTCTTTTGCGTTTTCCAACACTTCATTTAAGATTGTTTCAGCGTAAAGATTAAACAACATTGGTGACAATATACAGCCTTGTCGAATTCCACGCTTGATTTTTACTTCTTCAGAGCACTGATTCCCAACCCTAACACATGCAGCCTGGCCCCAATACAAATTTGCGATTATCCTAATGTCCCTACCGTCCAGACCAGTAGTTTTGAGAATATGTAGCATTTTTTTCATGACGAACTCTATCAAAGGCCTATTCAAAATCAATCGCGCACATGAAAACGTCATGATTTACATATCTGCATCTTTGAATTAAAACTTGGGTTGCGAATAGTGCATCACACGTTTCAAGGCCACAGCGAAAACCGAATTGAGTACTTGAGATTCTTTCCTCAATTTTTCTATATGTTCTTTGATGAATTATTCTGAGAAAAGTTTTCAATACATGACTCATTAGGCTGATGTTGCGATAGTCGCTGCATTTTGTGACAAACAGTACCAGGTAATAAAGTACCTCTGGTAGATAACAAACGTACTTCTGAAAAAATAATATGCTGTATTTGAAGCTTAGATCTGTCGGACTGGAAAAGAGCTACATTTGGTATTTATATATCTTGAGAATGCGTACGACACAGTTCCTATACAAGAGCTATGGTGATGTATGAGAGAAAAATGAGCGTACACCAAAGTAAGGTCTTGTGTCGGATTGACCGAAAATTTTGCTGTTGAAGTTGCTTTGCAATAATGCTCTTCACCATATGCGTAACCAGGGGGTAGTTTTGGGGGTTGTAACCACCCCCCATTTGGTTGTACTTTGAGATCTAGACGCTTAACACCATTACTATTCCATACCCCCAGAGACCATCCAGTAGTTGAAACCCCCCCCCTTAAGATCATTCTGGTTACACCTTTGCTCTTCATTGAGTCACTACTTGTTTAATCGTGTTATGAATGTCCTGACAGAGAAGGTAAGGGAGGAACTCCTTTGTTGTGTTAGGAGAGGAGAGCAAAGAAACCGTGGAGGACAAGTAGGAGAGTTGGAGAAGAGCTATTGAAGAGGAAGGACTTAAGGTTAGCAGGTCGAAAATAGAGTATATAAGGTTGGGAGGAACAGGAATAATTGGAGAAATAGAATTGCTTGGAGAGAAATTAGGACGAGTAGGAGAATTTAAAAACTTTAGCTCCTACGTAACGGATAATGGGACATGGTTAGTTGGTTTGGCTGGAAGCAAATGAGCGGGATACTATGTTATCAAAAAATTGGTGAAGGGATGAAAGAAAATATATAAAACAGTGTGGTAGGACCTACGTTGGTGTTAGGTAGTAAAGTGTTGACTATAAAGAAGATTCAGCAAAAGAAGATGGAGGTAGCTGAAATGAAAATGGTACGGTGGATGCTGGGTAAGACACGAAAGGGCAGAAGCTGGAATTACTTGATTAGGGAAAGAGTCGAGTGGTGACTACAGTCTCAAAAAGAATTCAAGAACAAATACTGCAATAGTTTGGCCACGTTCACGTTAGACGTAGAAATGAAAACTATGTTTGACGAAGGATAGAGCTTTTAGGGCCAATTTCTCATATCGAGTTCAACTCCAGTTTAACCTGAACTTTTAGAGAACGTCAGTTTAAAGTCAAAATCGTCTTTCTCAATTCACGTTCAACCGATTGCAGTTTAAACTACGTTCAACTTGAACGATGGAATTTGGCCGTTCAAAGATTTCAGAACCCAGTTCAGATGATTTCATGGATTACGCATGCGTTGTATTAACACGAAACGCTGTCATAATATAAATATAACCTACTTTATTATATTAAGCCCGACGATAAACGATAACATTATTTTTGTTTTTATTACATTTATTTATAATTTAAAAAATGACTATTTGACTATAAATACTTAAATTTAACTTTATTCAAAAACAGCATAAAAAAAGGTCGTACAAAATGGCGATAGTTTTTTACCTTTTGCCATCTATTGGCATTTCTCGAAAGCTGTAGAACGTGCACGGACAATGAGAAAAGCATTCCAAACAAAACCGAAGTTCACCAGGGCCTATTTTACCACTAGGCCAGTGAGGCACCTGCCTCGGGCCCGCATTTTAATGGGGCCCGGAAAGATCATCAAAAAATTTTTATTGCAATAAAACAAGATAAATTTTCAAATTTGTCAACTGTGGTTTTAGAACCACATGAGACACACTTTGAAAATATTTCTACGTATCATCCACAGTAGAATCAGAGATAAATGTGAAGAAGACCAGGATGAAACACAATTTTGCTTCAAAAATGGACTGGGAACCCGGGTGGCACTCTTTGCACTAAATGTATTATTGCAGAAATGCCGAGATCAAAGGAAAGACGTATTTGCTGTATTTATTGACTTTGAGAAGGCCTTTGATCGAGTACAACATCACAAATTAATTAAAATATTAAAGGATTAAGGAGTTGATAGTCAAGATGTACGAATCATAGAAAAATTATACTGACGTCAAACAGCGACAGCTTGCATAAAAGAAAATCAACAGAAATAAGCAAAATACAAAGAGGTGTCAGACAGGGTTGTATACTGTCCCCACTGTTATTCAATTTATATTCAGATAGAATATGTAAGGAAGCGCTCCTTGGAATGGGGTGTGAAAGTTAATGGAATTCTGGTAGATACAATCAGATATGCAGACGATACAGTTATTTTAAATGATGATATGAATAGATTACAACACCTTTTAAATGCCATTGACACAGTGGGAAGAGAGTTTGGCCTAAACATAAACTGTTCAAAAACAAAATACGTGGTATTTAGCCGTTTGGCCCATCAAGATTCACAGTTATATGTTGATGGTTATAGAATTCAAAGAGTACCCAGTTTTAAATATCTTGGTTGCCACATTACTGAACAACTAGATCCAGATAAAGAGATAAAATGTAGAATCGAGATAGCCCGCACGACATTTTTAAAAATGAGGTATTTTTTCTGTAATGATAACTTGCAACTTAAACTTCGAAAGCGCATGATTAAATGTATTTGGTCAGTCCTCTTGTATGTTGTCGAAGCATGGACATTAAAAATATCGACCATTAATCGTTTGGAGGCCTTTGAAATGTGGCTGCAAAAACGTACACTGAAAATACCATGGACGGCTACTCTGGCAAGTGTGGCAGTCCTTAAGAGAGCAAATGCTGCCCGCGAGCTGCTTGATAACATCAAATATAGAAAGATGGCCTATTTTGGACACGTAGTAAGGGGAGACCGGTATAATATTCTTCAACTTATTATGATAGGTAAAATCGAAGGATGCAGAGGAATTGGTAGAAAGCAGGCCTCTTGGTTGAAGAATATCCGGGAGTGGACAGGAATAAAGAAAGCAGAACAACTATTTAGAATAGCTCGAGACAGAGACAGTTTCGCCATGTTAATCGCCAACGTCAAGAGGACTTGATAGGACACGTTGAGAAGAAGAAGAAGGTCTTAGAACAATTAAAAAATTTGATGTCAATATTAACTAATTAACTTAATTAATATTATTATTAAATTATATTTAGGGGCCCGAAAACTATGTAGTGCCTCGGGCATGATTTGAAGTAAAATAGGTTCTGAAGTTCACAGGTGAACCTCAGTCAACTGAACCATAGATTAACGCAGGTATGAGAAATCGACCGTTAGAAGTTGATGGAAGGTGAAGTAGAGGAAACCGAGGAGAAAATAAAAGGACTGTGTATCAGAGGACTTGTTGGAGAAAACGGTATAGGTGAAGAAGACACGACAAACAGAAATTAGTGGCGAAGAAGAATAAGGAACAGCAACCTCTAAAAAGGAAAAGCTGAGGAAAAAGAAGAGGGAGAAACAAGAGGAAGAAGATGAAGAGGAAGAGGAAGAGGAAGAGGACGAAGAGCAAAAAGAATAAAAAGAAGTAAAAGTCCTGTTGGACTGGACTGGACATTCGAGTACATCTACTATTTCAATAGAAATATTTAAACAGAAACGCAAAAATCTCATCTATACATATAAAACGAGATAGATAATTACAGTACAACGTAAAAAGTAGAGAAAAAATGGTATGAAGGTAAAACAGTACTGAAAACATTTTTTTTTTAATTTTAAATAATATTTTTTTTCATTTTAAGGTACTAGTACACTTTAGAAGACCAAAAATAAGCATTTTTTCAAGTTTTTTTTCTCAGAACCTTTATGAACATAAAACTTTTACATATTAATATCTATTTTCCTAAGAATACAAAAATATATCTTTTTTTATTTGTGTACTTACACTAATATTGTAGAGGGCGCCAAAATCGAGGCCTCGAAAAAAAAGTAGCTCCGATAGCGGACAGTTAATGTCAGGATTGGGATCTCTGAAACAAAAAAATCGTACGGCATTTGAAAAAGGAAGGTTTCTTACGTGACAATTTACCACCATTAGTGAAAAATTCCGCAAAACAAAGATTTTACGGAAAAAAAATTTTTGAAAAAATCGCCCGTTTTCTTCAGTTTTTCATGGTTAAAAAATATTTATCTTTTATTTTTTGGTTAAATTGTGGTAAATTGTCACGTAAGAAACCTTCCTTTTTCAAATACCGTACGACTTTTTTGTTTCAGATATCCCAATCCTGAGATTAACTGTCCGCCATCATTTTTCGAGGCTTCGACTTTTGCGGCCTCCACAATATTATTGTACGTGCATAAATAAAAAAGATATATTTTTTATACTCTCTACTAAGAGTTAGAGATTAATATGTAAAAAGTTTTATGTTCATTTGTAATAAAGTTTCTGAGAAAAAAATTCTTGAAAAAAATGATTATTTTTGGTCCTGTAAAGTGTACAAGAATAAAAAACCGCTAAACGCCGTAAAAATGAGTGGCGCATACAATATTCCAGCTACAAAAGATCTGATATGGATATGAATATTACGTGGCGCGAAAGTGTATCTTCATTTTGATGCAAAACAAAATTCTAGTTTTATTTTAAAAGATTTTTCATAATATTTGCCCAATTTGAAGTAAAACGCGCCACAAAAGAGTAACTTTGATACAGTTTGAATTTTGAAAATCTTTTGTGGCGCGTTACTTCAAATTTAGCAAATATTATGAAAAAATCTTTTAAAATAAAACTAGAATTTTGTTTTGAATGAAAATACATTTTCGCGCCACATAATATTCATATCCATATCAGATCTTTTGTAGCTGGAATATTGTATGCGCCACTCATTTTTACGGCGTTTAGCGGTTTTTTGTTCTTGTATCAGGAGTTTTTCAAAGTTATTTATAAATTAAATGTATAAAGTTGAATGCAGTGTTTCTCGATTACACGTTAAGCTTTATAAATGATCGCCTTTGTCGCATTATCTCCCAAATGAACTAGTGCCCATCGAATGTACACTAGATTTTTTTCTATTCGAAATAGATTGAAAAAAATATTGAGATGGCCGGTAAATGAACTCGGATTGCCCGTTGCCAGATCAAATTAGCGTCGTAACCACTACAACTACATAAACCATTTAGGGAATAATCGTTAATTAGATTATACTTTTGTAGCTTAATAACTTCTAAACGGCTTAACCGATTTTGTTCACTAAACATGAGTTTGAAACGTATTGACAAGTAGTATCTTATGCATCGAAGGTTAAGTATGATAACTGAAGGTATTACAGGAATTATTGAACTTAAAAAACCGTTTTTCCCATAAGAAATAGATTTGATTATACTTATGAAGCCTATAACTTAAAAATTCGAATTTTCCCGGATATAAGGTATACACCGTTAAATTCGTATAGAGTCCTTCTACAAACGCTCAGTTATTGGCGTAATTCGTAGGTTGAAATTTTGAGTAATTGTCGAAAAGCCAAAATTTTCAAAGTTTAGTTTTTCAGTTTTTCGGCTATACTGAGTCGGGTATATGTCTGATCCTGACAGCTTAAACACCATTTGAAAGCTTAACTCAACGCTATTGATTTGGTGTATTTACTGTTCTCCTGTCTCTTCTTGAACCGAAGATATATACCACCAAACAATATTCCGTTTTGTACCTACCAAGTCCTATAGCTGGCTTATGGGTAGTCAAAACTCACAAACTACACCGGTTCTGAATCAGTCCTCACCCCCTCTTCAAACACAGAAAAAACAATTCAGATCGGTTTAACTTTTCCACACACGTACATACATACATACATACATACATACATACATACATACATACATATCCACAAACATTTTCCCTGTTTTAAATAAAAATTGACTCATATTTCTGAGCTCGGTAACTTTTGAACGGTATAACCGATTTTCAAAATTAGACATGCGTTGGAAAGGTAACGATCGCTTCTGTTAGAAGACACAAAGGTCGGAGTTAAATTTTCGAAGTTTTTGGGAGTTTTGAGGACGAGAACGAAAAACAGACCCTATATAGGAAGGGCCGTAAAATCCACACCCTTGAACCAAAATGGATGGTTGACATATGAATGGGTGAGTCTTTTCCTGAACTTTAAGATGGGAGTTGGCCCAATTTTCAATTCAGTCAGATTTAGAAAATCGAAAATTTCGTGTATATACAGGGTGTCCCAGACTAATTTACCCACGCTATATCTCTTAAACAAAGAGAGATTTTCGAATGGGACAAAAAGTGATCTAATCTACTTGTAATACACTTTAATATGGCGTACAAAAAAATCATCCCCTAAATATTCATCCCTTAGTTACAACCCCTAACTTTAATTTTTTTAATAGCACCCTGTATATTTTTTTATAGTTTTGGATGTGGTCTTTTATCGTCTATTCAACACATTATTTAAAAAAAAATCGGTTCGTAAATAACCAAGAAACTATCAGTTTATTTTTGTTAATTGTGTGTCCCAGACTAATTTATCCAGGCTATACTTCTTAAACGAATAGAGATTTTCGAATGGGACAAAAACTGATCTGTTCCATTTGTAATACACGTTCATATGGCATAGAAAAAATTCATCCCTAACTTACGGGTGCTATTTAAAAAAAAGGCAGGGGTTGTAACTAAGGGATGAATATTTAGGGGATAATTTTTTATCTACGCCATATTAAAGTGTATTACAAATGTAACAGATCAGTTTTTGTCCCATTCGAAAATCTCTATTCGTTTAAGAAATATAGCCTGTATAAATTAGTCTGGGACACATAATTAACAAAACTAAACTGATATTTTCTTGGTTATTTACAAACCGATTTTATTTTCAAAAAATGTGTTGAATAGACGATAGAAGACCACATCCAAAACTATAAAAAAATATATAGGGTGCTATTAAAAAATTAAAGTTAGGGGTTGTAACTAAGGGATGAATATTTAGGGGATGATTTTTTTGTACGCCGTATTAAAGTGTATTACAAGTAGAATAGATCACTTTTTGTCCCATTCGAAAATCTCTCTTTGTTTAAGAGATATAGCGTGGGTAAATTAGTCTGGGACACCCTGTATAGTGTCGCGTGTAGGGGGTGTAGGTGTGCGCCACTGACGAGAACTGCCGTTCTCTGGTAACTAGTACCTTAAATAGCATTTTTTTTATTTTAAATTAAATTTTTTTTTATTTTAAATAACATTTTTTTAAATTCTCGGCGATACCCCCTATTTCTTCCCTGCGGTACGTCCTTGTTAAAATCCAAAAAGAGTAAGGGGCTATTAAACTAGTTTCCTCTTTTTAATATTATTGCTCCCAATAATGGATCGTAAAATATGAATAAATTTAACAAAGCCTTTGTGCTTCACCCGCAGTACAGTTTAATGCCCATTCATAAACTTTATTGTTATACAGCCTTAGTTGGAGACCTATGGAATTTCTCGACTAAAAAACTGAAAAAAAAACTAAATTGGAGTGCTCGGATATTTTTTAAAGTATATTTTTGATTTAAGTCATCATAACTATGTCATACACTTTTGAAAGATACGTGCAGAGCTATAAAAGGTGTAATTTTTCTTTATTTATTTATTAATGGTGTTTCTGATGCCTTTATTTTTTATTGATTTTATAATACAACTTATAATAGTATATAAGATTGATCCAAAAGATGCTATAACCCAGACATCCAAAGTGAAAGTTCTCCTCCAACACCAAACAAGTAATTGGACTTCGTAAGTCCTAGGTTTTCACCCAAAGTAATCGAAAGTAGAACTGGAAGACGATATTTGAATTTTACGTGTAACTTTGCGTGGATTGATATACGAATTTACTAATGTTGAGTCATTCTTACTAAACTTTGACATTTGTCACCTCATTTGTGATTATACCCGGTATAATGGCAGAGGAGTTACATTGGCGGTCCTACGGACCGACGGAAAGATTGCCCAGGTCAAATATCTCACCTTAGTACCATCCTTGGATTATCAGCTTTTATTTGACACCTCATTTGTCATTCTACCTGGTATAATGACGGAGAAGTTATATTCGCGGTCGTACGAACCGACGGAAAGACAGCCTAGGTCAAATATCTCACCTTTAGTACCATCCTTGGATTATAAGCTTTCATTTGACACCTCATTTATCATTCAAGCTGGTATAACGATGGAGGAGTTATATTCGCGGTCGGAGGGACCGACGTACAGACCGCCTAAGTTAAATATCTCACCTTTAGTACCATCCTTGGATTATCAGCTTTCATTTGACACCTCATTTGTCATTCTACCTGGTATAATGACGGAGGAGTTATATTCGCGGTCGGAGGGACCGACGCACAGACCGCCTAGGTCAAATATCTCACCTTTAGTACAATCCTAGGATTATCAGCTTTCATTTGACACCTCATTTGTCATTCTACCTGGTATAATGACGGAGAAGTTATATTCGCGGTCGTAAGGACCGACGCACAGACCGCCTAGGTCAAATATCTCACCTTTAGTACCATCCTTGGATTATAAGCTTTCATTTGACACCTCATTTGTCATTCTACCTGGTATAATGATGGAGGAGTTATATTCGCGGTCGTACAGACCGACGGACAGACCGCCAAGGTCAAATATCTCACCTTTAGTACCATCAGCTTTCATTTGACACCTCATTTGTCATTTTAGCTGCTATATTGCCGGAGGAGTTGTGGTTACGGACAGACGGACAGACGGACGTGGATAATACAAAGATTTCACATTTTTTCAAAATGGGTGAAAACAAAATTGTTCTATATGGTCCACATAATGTTCAGAAAAAAGTCACACCAATTTGAGCGTCGGGTTTGGGGGGGGGGGAGAAATCGGTAAATCCGTAGTTTTTTGCGTTTTTCGTCAATATTTCTAAAACTATGCGGTTTACCATGAACAACCTTCTATACAAAAATGTTCTACATTAAATTTGAAATAAAAAAAGGTCCAATGCATAATCCTTTTAAAATGAACGGTTCCAAAGTTACAGAGGTAGTATAGCATAATTGGTCCAAAAAAAGGCCTAACCTAAACATCCAAAGTAAAAGTTTTCCTCCAACATCAAATTTGTTCTATATGGTCCACATATGGTTCAGTAAAAAGTTGCACCATTTTGAGCGTCCGGTTTGGGGGGGAGATGGGGGAGAAGTCGGTAAATTAGTAGTTTTTTTACGTTTTTCGTCAATATTTCTAAAACTATGCTTTAGCGTAAACAATATTCTATACAAAAATGTTCTACAAAAAAGGTCCTATACATAATTGTTCCAAACAAATGTGCTAATAAAATCAACGGTTCCAGAGTTACGGAGGGTGAAAAGTGGAGATTTTCGATACTTTTTATATTTTTTGGGCAATTGATGATGATTTTGGGTGCTGAGGTTGATGTTTCTTCAAAAGCTTATCACTAACATACCATAGGCCACTAAAATAATAAATTTGATTTATAAAACCTAATCCTGTTAAAGAGAATCGGTAGGAAATTGCCCAAAAAATATAAAAAGTATCAAAAACCTCCACTTTTCACCCTCCATAACTCTGGAACAGTTGATTTTATAACAATTATGTATAGGACCTTTTTTGTTTTAAATTTTATTTAGAACATTTTTGTATAGAATATTGTTTACGCTAAAGCATAGTTTTAGAAATATTGACGAAAAACGTAAAAAACTACTAATGCTCAAAATGGTGTAACTTTTTACTGAACAGTATGTGGACCATATAGAACAATTTGGTGTTAGAGAAAAACTTTTACTTTGGATGTTTAGGTTAGGCCTTTTTTAGGACCAATTATACTATACTACCTCCGTAACTTTGAAACCGTTCATTTTAGAAGGATTATGCGTAGGACCTTTTTTATTTCAAATTTAATGTAAAACATTTTTGTATAGAAGGTTGTTTACGCTAAATCGTATAGTTTTAGAAATATTTACGGAAAACGTAAAAAACTACGAATTTACCGATTTCTCCCCGCTCCCCTTCCCCCCAAACCTTACGCTCAAAATGGTGTGACTTGTTTCTGAACATTATGTGGACCATATAGAACAATTTGGTGTTGGAGGATAACTTTCCTTTTGGATGTCTGGGTTTGGGTCTAGTTATACCATACTATAAAGCAATTCTTTTTAAAACACTCTTTCTTCTCGGTTATAAATTTTAGCAAAGCCACGATACTTGTCTTTAACTACTTTTAGTCACTATTTCACTATAGTATCTTTGGTGTCAAGTCAAAACAACATATCAAAGAACAGAGGTCTCAACAAACAACCAACGACAACGATTAGTGTACCACTCTATACAATATAATGCAGGTTTTACAAATAGGCTTTTAAATACGTTTAGAAAAGTACCTAATATCAAAATTGGAACCAGAAATATAAAAACGGTATCGTAGTCACGCACCAAACTAAAAACATCCTTAAATAATAAAGAAAGCTAAAATGTTGTATACTCTCTACTCTGTAATAATTACAACAAAATATTTATTGGAGAAACGTCCAGGAAACTGTCGGGAAGATTAACATAGCACAAGAGTGGTATTAATCTAAATAAAGGACGTCCGTATATTAAGTGAACATTCGGTCACGATGGGTCACACTTCAAACCATGTCCAAGTAAAAATGTTTTAAGTATTTTGTTTATGAGGAGTTGTAGCTCTTCTAGATTGTCCGAAAATACAACGGTGTAGTCTGCATATCTAATGTTACTTAACCGGTACCCGTTTAGTAGAATGGCTTTTTCAGTGCTGTGCAAATCTTCCCTAAATTTTTTTACAGTAGATATTATCGTTTTGAGGAGACAAAATACAGCCCTTCCTCACTCCACGCATGATTTTTACGTATTCAGGGTATTCACATTTAATATTGAGATTTGCGATTTAATTTTAGTGAAGGTTTCCAAATTAATCCCAAATCTTTGTTGTGATCCTACCTCTTTTAGTAATTGCATCATATTTACTCTATATCCAATTATCCATATTCGATCGAACGCTTTCTCGTTATCAACCAGACATGCTAGTACGTCACAATTGACGTATTTGCATCTCTGGAATAGACCTGACCTGAGAACAAAGCCTTTTTCTCGTACCAACACCATTTATGAACCAGAACTGGTTAGGGGAAATTTAACTTTCACTTTTCACATAGCTTGTTAAGTCTCTCATGGATTACCTTTAAGGCCGTTCCTCGCGATTCTGGGCATATCCAAATTTCAATGTAAAAGTTTAAATAAAATAACGCAACAACTATGGCATATATTGAGATAATTCTTTTTTTATATGAAAGGAATTAAAAAGTTCTAGTGCTCTATTTGTTTTTAGACTATTAAATTGTTTAAACAATGTGTGTCTTTTAATTTTTTTTGTTTAAAATTAACGTAAAAAAATTTAAATACAAATACGTCACTAGAGAATTTTTCCCACTTTCCGAATCTGTTTTTGTTTTTAACATAAAGTGTAACACAAAGCACCTATTTTGTTTAAACTTTTTAAAAATCTCAAAGTTCTGCTAAAATTTATCTCGCTCAGTGATCACAGGCTATCCTTGTTGTCGATATCGAACAGTCAGCAAGCCAACAGGTACAGAGACCCTCTCGGTAGGGGGTATCTTGTAAATAGATAAAGCTTATTTAGACTTTTGATAAAATTCCAAGATTTTTATTATAATTTTTATTTGAAAACACCTTCTACAGAAACATTAAACATTATTCTATGTTATATAATTTTATTTTATCGATCTTACTGATCGTGATACTACTCGAATTCTTATAATATAAATATAATTGTCCTTCACATAACATTTCGAACATTTGTACTTATGGTAGTGGTCTTTTCGGGCCGCTGATCACAGTTTAAAGAAGCAGAAGAAGAAAAAGAAGATTATTAAGCTTCTTGACAAGTGACGTCCGCGCATCACTGTTTTTTTTCTGTGCCTGTACTGATCACAAGTGCTTTCCAAATAGTTTTATAAAAATTATTAGACAGTGTTTAAAATACCACAAAAGTCATCAGAGAATAATTGTGTATCCCGAAAGAGGCGGAAATATGAAAATTTGCAACAGAAACTGGTAGAGTTAAGGTATTTATATGATATTTTTGGGTTTTATCCCAAAAGACCAAGTTATTTATAAGATATTTTTGAATCATTTTATGTTAGATAAATTAAATTATGTGTGAATAGATCGAACTATAAATATTTAATATTTACGAAATGACAATTTTAACCAAATTCAAACTTGGGGTCCTTTTTTGTTGTTATCAATATATTTTCTCTGTTGTCATAGTTACTATATCTCGCCTTCTTCCCTATTCGAAATACTCAAAACGTCAATAGTATTTGTCAAAACACACAGAGATGTAACAGGCGCTATGTTGCCACACTGCACTGTTTTTCCTATTAATGTTTATTTTGTAGCAAAATGTCCGACAGACATGATATTATGCAAAAATTTATATTGTTTGTGTCAATAAGGATACCTTAAGGTAGCCCAACGTAATACAGACTACATTATTAGGGGTTTAAAAATAAAATTATAGCCCAAAGGTTTAAAATAGAACAAAATAAAGGGTTTACCAATAAAATTAGAGCAGGGGTGCTTTTAAGCAGCCCAAAAAATCTTTATGATTATTTGACCTGCCTCTATTTTTCAGAGGTATTTTTACAGTAGCCCAGCAGTTTGGAATACAATAGAATTATATTTATTTCACTACTTTTGTAAATTCTACTTCGATTTAAGATTACAAGCAAGTTTAATTACACCAAGCTTTTTGTTTGGTTTGTCTTCAAACAATAAAATTACAGCAGAGGGTACTTTTTAGCAGCCCAGACAATCTTTATGATTATTTTATCTGCTTCTATTTCTCCGAGGTACTTTAATGTAGCCCAGAAGTTTAGAATACAATAAAATGTATTTATTCAACTACTTTGTGCACATTTTGCCTAGATTTCATATTACGAGGGTAGTAAGTTTACTGCTTACATTAAATGTTTGTTTGGTTTGTCCTCAAACAATAAAACTAGAAGAGGGTACTTTTTTTAGTAGCTCAGAAAATCTTTATTTTGAGCTACTCCTATTTCGCAGAGTTACTTATAGTAGCCCAGAAGTTTAGAATAGAATAAAATATATTTAACTACTTTTTGCACATTCTGCATTGATTTTTATCGTCTACCTTAATATTACAAAGTTAGTAAGTGTACTTACAATAATTTTTTGTTTGGTTTTGTCAAAAATATTAAACAAAGATACAAAATCAGCTTTATTAAGTCATCTCGAAGTCATTACGAAGCCACAAAAGACCACTGTTTATCCAAAGACTATACCACAAAGCCAAGCTGCTGTTTCCACTCAGCATCCATCAAGAGTTCTTTCAGAATCTAGCAACTTTAATCAGCAGCGTTTAAACTTTAATCCAACCTTGAGCAGACCAAGAATTGGACAAAGTCAGTACTCAAATCACCCTCTACTAGCATCGAGATGCAAACAATCGAACAGACAGCAGTACCAAAAGCAAATGAGAACAACCAGGATGTCATACTAAATGTCAATAAAAATTAATAGGGTAATATGGCTAACTGTATTAAAATATGGAAAGGGATTACTTCAGATAAGAAATTTTTAAGTTTGGTCTTTTAGGTTTTAATATTTTATTTAAAACAACGCCCTCTGAAGAGAGAGCACCAAAAGTTCTCATAGACCCAAACTGGTCAAAAAAAAAAAAAAAAAAAAAATTACTTGAAAAGTAATTAAAAATTACTATTTCTCCTTCTTCCCATACAAAAGGACAATTTATTTTTCGTAGTTTTTTGTATTTTTGAATTTAAAACAATTGAATTGCTTTATAGAAGCCACATATTTTAAGCTGGAAGACTATAATAGGTCAGTCCTCAAGCTCATTTTCAAGGGTTATGGCAAAAATAGATTTAAAAGTTGTCTATTTTGCTATTCCTGTTCACTAAAATTCTAAAAAATATTTAAAATTTAAGTACAGAACTTTTTTATATTAATTAAACTGTTTACCGTTTGGTTTGAATAATATCTCGGCTTTTATATTTACAAAAACTTTAAAACCAGCCCCAAATAATCTAATAACAGGAGGCTTTACTTTTGTCAATTTTTTAGAGGACCATTTACCAATTTCAAAATCATATTTAAAATGTAAAGAAAATATTGTTTAAACATTTTCTATGTTTTTTCTGCTTGGGATTTACTATAAATAAAAAAAAGGAAAAGTATACTTTCACCCCCACAAAATATAACCTTTCTTGGTTTTACGTTTGATTCGAACCTGATATATTTTGCACCTGCTGACAAAAAAAAAAATCTAATAGTATTCAGAACATCAAAAATAAAAGTACATGTAAAATAAGATCATTTGCAGCCTTAATCGGTCAGTTTGTAACAGTTCGTCCATTTATGGAAGTTAAATATGGAAAAGTATACTAAAAAAAAAAAAAAAAAACAATATATAAATAAATACAAAAGAAAAGTAGCCTCTTTCTTAAACTAATAGTTATAACACTAAAATGACCATACCTAAATACTTAAAAATGATTACAATTGGTGGTTAAATAACATACCAATTAGTGAGCAAAATATAAAATAATCCAATTATGTACTTGAAATATTTTGCGATGCATATATCTTTTAGCATGGCGGGTATGCTGCATTGATAACAAAACTCATGGTTTTTGGAGTCATGAACAACAACTACATATAAATGTACTTCAGTTACTAGCAGCATATAGTGGCTCGAAATTCTTTTTCAACGAATATAGGAATTGTAACATTTTGCTAGGAATAAATAACGCAACAGCTGTGTCTTGCATTAACAAGATGGGTAGTGTACAGTACTCAACATTTGCAGATAAGTTTAATAATTCTGTAAAAATAGGAATTTAAAAATTATTTTTGCATCTGTAACAGTAAAAAAAATGCTTTTGCCTGACTCGGAATCAAGATCTTTAAAAATAGAAACAGAGTAGGTATTCTTTAAGTGATAATTGTGTTACTATAATTTTTGAGCAGCTTCTTATTCCAGAAATCGATATGTTTGCCACATATCCTAAAAAAAAAAAAATGTGCAAGGTATGTAATTTTGAACCCTGACCCCGGATCAGAGAAAGCCAATGCCTTAACTCTAGATTGGCATGGATTTAAATTTTATGTTTTTCAGCCTTGGTACACAACCTTTGACCACCATACCTTACACAACCAAAAAGATAATTATGGACCTGATAAAAATTTAATCTAGAATTTTTTTTGAGGTTTTATATCCAGGACATCCTTTGGGTTTCCATATTCTTGTCAGGCAAGCTTTTTAAGAAAAGGCATTCCTGAGGATTCCATCCCATCTATTACAACAAATCACTAAATCTGTATGATACAGTTTTCAAGAGATGGTGACGGTTTAGTATAAAATAATAACCATTTTGCTTATGAATTATCAAATTTTAATTTTATTAAATCTATCGTAGAACCGGATTATAATTATAGCTCGTATTAACATTCACAGTGCTGCATTGGCGTTGATAGAAGATATCCTAGAATATTATAAAAACATTTTTAAATTTTTTTTTACAAATGTATATATAACCTCAAACCTTAATTGCCCAAATATTAATTAACTTGGGACCCTCTACCAGTATTACTTTATTTAGAAACATTATTTCGTCTCACAAGCCTTTCCCTGAAAGATCTTACTTAGAAACTTGTAATGTTGATTGCACTCACTTCAGTTCAGAGGTTGCAAACCCTGTACCTAATAAAAATTCAGAATATTTTCATGGATCAAGATAAAATTGACATTTTGATATAACATAGGATAAAGACTTCCCCAAATAATAATAGTAATAATAATAAATAAACAAATATCAACCTATTTAAAACAAAAAACACAGTTGAGAGTGTTTAGAGATTTCTAAAACATTCGTCCTCAATCGGAAGACAATTTGTTTATAACTAAAAACAAAAAAAAAAGAGACGTATAAAGCAACATCTACCCAGGCGTTGAGTAGATAGATATAACATTTTTTTAAATTAAAAATATAGACACTAATATTTTTAAAGTGTATAGTGTCAGACATGCATCTACCTCAGCGGGAGTTAGAACTGGATTATAGAAGATATTAGAGAGACGGCGAGATGGACAGAAAATTCTCAAGTATTCAATATTTTTTATAATAAACCTCTAGCAAAAGATTGCAAAACCGTATTGTCTGGTGAGTCCATGTAATTGTATGTAATTGTAATTATATTACATGTGTAGGTTACTAATATTAGTAAGAACATTAATTTTCTTATTATGTTTATTTATACCTGGTTGAAAGTACACATCTCATATAATTAAAATATAAACATGAATCTTAATTAATAATTGCTCTAATATATTAGTTAGGTATACATATGTATATATTTTGCGTAAAGTTTCTAAAAAAAAAAAAAAAAAAAAAATTGCTAAGTACTATTCATTTTTGGATTGCAATGTACTTTTGTTTATTTATCGCACAATATTGTTTAATCTTTCAACAGCCTACCATAAGTACAAATGTTCGAAATGTTATGTGAAGGACAATTAATTGATTGGTTGACTTACCTGTTAAGGAGGGACAATCATAATTGTCCTATCTTACATTTCGAACATTTGTACGCTCCCCCCCATTGATTCTTTTGAACCCACCCATGTCTTGTGCGATAAAAATAAAATAAAAAAAAAACAGTGATGCGCGGACGTCACTTGTCAAGAAGCTTAATAATCTTCTTTTTCTTCTTCTGCTTCTTTAAACTGTGATCAGCGGCCCGAAAAGACCACTACCATAAGTACAAATGTTCGAAATGTAAGATAGGACAATTATGATTGTCCCTCCTTAACAGGTAAGTCAACCAATAAATTAATTAGGTAATATGTGCGTCCATAAAGTAACGCATAAATTCATTATTAGCCAAATAAACCACATTATTAGAAATTACCGAAACATGTCGATTTTTGATTTTAGTTTTCAATTTTAGTTTTTCTATTTTTTCAAATTATAATCTAATATACAAGGTGAACTAATATACAAGTGAAGGTTATAGATTTTGCTTGCTGGGGTGATTCTAAAAATGTATAACACGTTGCTTCAAATTGGTGCAGGGTGGCAAAAATGAGTGTGTCCATAAAGTAACGCATAAATTCATTATTAGCTAAATAAACAACATTATTAGAAATTACCGAAACAAGTAGATTTTTGATTTTAGTTTTCTATTTTTTCAATTTATAATCTAATATACAGAGTGAACCACCTTCGTATGATGACGTCATCATCATTTTTTTAAACGCAACCCCCATTTTTTCAATCTACAGGTTTCGCTTGTTGAGCTGATTCCAAAAATGTATAATACGTTGCTTCAAATTGGTTCAGGGTAGCAAAAATGAGTGCGTCTATAAAGTAACGCATGAATTCATTATTAGCTAATCAAACAACATTATTAGAAATTACCGTAATAGTTCGATTTTTGATTTTAATTTATTATTTTTTCAAATTGTAATGTAATATACAGAGTGAACCACCTTCGTATGATGACGTCATCACCATTTCCTGGAATCCCCACTTTTTTCAATTTATATATAATTTTCCAGTTATATAAATTTTTTTTATAAGAATTGAAACTCATCTGCTTGCACCTTTTTACCATTTTTTTGTTTCCGTGAGAACATAATATATTCAATTTTAGATTTTCCATGTCTTTTACTCCCAGTCTATGTTTGTTATTGACTCACTGTATATTCTTGCTTGTCTTCTTCTTCTTTTTTTGTATAAACATGACTGTCTGTTTTTTAATGTGCCTCCAGTAAGTTGTGGTTCCATCGTTTTCGTGGTAATCCTACTGATCGTCTCCCTATTGGAGAACCATCTCTCGCCGTCCTTACTACTCTATTTGTTGCTATGTGGCTTATGTAGTCATTCTATTCTACTCTTGTGCTTGTCTTCTTCTTCTTTTTGTATAAACATGACTGTCTGTTTTTTAATGTGCCTCCAGTAAGTTGTGGTTCCATCGTTTTCGTGGTCATCCTACTGATCGTCTTCCTATTGGGAACCATCTCTCGCCGTCCTTACTACTCTATTTGTTGCTATGTGGCTTATGTAGTCATTCCATTCTACTCTTGTGCTTCTTACCCAGTTTTTAATGTTCTCGACCTTACATCTCCGCCGTATATCTGTACTTCTAGCTCTGTCCCATGGTTTCTTACCATCGATTTTTCGAAGGGTTTTCATCTCCTCTGTGTTGAGCAATCTTTATGTCTTCTCTGTCTTAGGTCGTGCTTCTGGCGCATATGTCATTATTGGTCTGACGACTGTTTTGTAAATTCTGCCTTTCATTTCTTTTCCGTAATTTTTATTTCTCCACATTGAGTCATTCAGGCAACCTGCGGCTCTATTTACTCCATTCACTTTATCTCCCACTTGTTCTATTATCTGACTCTTCAGCTCTAATTTACATCTGGATTCCGTCTGATATAACCACGCATTTTTTGCTTTTTTTTTTTGGAAATTAACATGTTAATTTTTTGGCGGATATATTAAATAGGTGCAGCATACGTTGTAAATCTGCATCCGCATCGTCTGCATATCACATTATTTTAAGTTGGTTTTCTCCCACTTACTATCCTTTTTTAGTTCTTACTTTTTATTAATATTTCATCCATGATCAGGTTTGAACAATAGAGGACTCAGTGAATCCGCCTGTCTTATCCGATTGCCAGCTTCAATTGGGCCAGTTAGTTCATCTTGTACTTTTACTTTTATTGTGTTGTTCTGGTTGATGTTTTCAATCGTTTTAATTATTCCTAGAAGTACCTCTATTGAGTATAACAAATGGATAACGCCCTTTAATTTTACCCTGTTAAATCGCTTATTAAACAAAACATAAATATCCGGTTTGTTGTATTCTAATGATTTCTCTTGAACTTTCCTCATTATAAATATAGCATCTGTTCATGATTTTCCCGACCTAAAACCTTATTGTTCTTCTGCTAATGTTGAAATTCTGTATATTCCTTGCTCCTAAATTCATTATCCGTTTTGATTGTCGATTTATTCTATTTATTCGGTACCTTGTTCCGTCCCTTGGTTTGGGCTTATTGGCAAGTAATTTTTTTGAGTGGTGGATCACTGGTTCTCCTCAACCCCCAACCTGAAGGGCTAGGTAATTTATCCTCACGGTTTTCTTCCCCTAGACTAATTATTGTCATCCATGAAGAGTTCATTCCACCTTTATTTTTGAATATGTTCATCTTCTCGTCTAACCATTGTGACCTATTTGTATCTATCTGTTTTTTGGATGTTTGACATATTCTTCATCTGTAACCGTAGACAGTGGCTCTTACAATATATTTACTATCAACCGAAGTCAGCTGAACCTTGCTTTTTTTTTCAAGGTAATTACTTCCCTCTCCTCTTTTTATCCGGTTTGGGACTTGCAACATAATTGCTAAACTACTCAGTTCACTCAGTAGTCATTTAGGCAGAGATTTCAAATTAATTTTATTAATTATAATCATAGACATAATTTTGGGTGCATGTCACCTAAAAGGAATGTGTGTATTCTACAGCAGAAGCCATAGTGAAAGAACCTACAGTCTCTAGAGCTATCCATAAATTTAAAAATCACAAAGCCAAGAACCGACAAATATATTCAAAGTGTTTAAAAAATTGAGGATACATTTTGGTACATGCCTTTCAAGAGCTGATTTGCCAAATCTGGAAAAAGAGCATTTGACAACCTCCTGAAGAGAGAGTGTTATCATTCCCATACACAAAAAGGGTGATAAAATCGATTGCACAAACTATACAGGTATATCACTTATCAATACAGCATACAAAGTATTTCCCTAATAATACTACTGAAACAATCTTATTTCTTTTTTATTTTGTTTTTGTTTATTTATTTAGCGTATGGATTTTTATAGTACGATAAATACACACTTATATACCTATATGCAAATACTAAAGTAGGATGAATGATCTCAAAATATATCGCAAAATATATATATATAAAATATATATATATATATATATATATATATATATATATATATATATATAAATATATATATATATATATATATATATATATATATATATATATATATATATATATATTTTGTTAAATTTGTTTTATTTAAAAATTTACAATTATAATCACGTTAATCCTTTCATTGTGTAGGTCCGAACCTTTCACTCCAGGGGGTGTATTGTATAATAGGATTTTTGAACTGGGGTTGAGGAATCATCAGATTGACGTAAAGAGTATTACTTCATGAATAGATTTTGTTTTGTATTGAAAGAATTTTTTGAAATAGAGATATTTTACAGTTACATTATTCAAGGATGGGCCTTTTTAGGAGATGACTCACAGGGCTTATCGTACGATATTCTTTAAATTTTTTGGCTCCTGGTTCTTTTAAAAGTGCGACAAACTCAAACTACAGCCATTATGTTGGCGTTTCTCCAGAAATGTTGTTGAGAATCTTTGTGATAATTGCTATCGATACGTTGTCCATTAATTTGAGTAGTTCTGCTTGTATTATCGGGACCTGCTGCTTTACCGTCCTTTAGCTGTGTTAATGGAAAATGAATTTCCTGTTGCAATATTCTTGGCCCATCATTATCTTCTGTTCTAGCCCCAATATTTATCTCTTTGGCCTTCAAATAGTTTCTCTAGGTATTTTTTCCACGTTCTTATTTTTCTCTGTTTGTCCAAGATGATGTTTGCATTAGAATCAGTTAGATTTCCTTTCTATCTCCGCCTTCGTCCACCTGTGAGGTTTGTAAATTTCCTGTATTTTTTTCTTGATTAATTTATTTACTTTTACTCGTTTTTCCTTTACTTTTTGAACTATGTAATCCTGTAATATGTTTGATCTTTTGTTCGTCATTAGTTTCATATCTGATCTCAATAATTTGCTGTCATCGATGTCACTCTGATGACACTCAAATTGTATCTAATAGATAACGAACCCAGTCCAGAAATTTAAGTCAAGAGACGAGTTAGGCACGGGTGTATTATGTCTCCATTACTCTTTAATGTATATAGTGAATCATTACTATCTCAAAGTTAAGGAATAATAATTAACGGAATATCTATTAACAACATAAGATATGCAGATGATACCGTGATTATGGCCAAGCTCTGCTGAACAACTCCGACTACTACTAAACAAAACAGATAGTTGCTGTGAAGGATATGGACTAAAATGAATATAAAAAAGACCAAATACATGATAATAACTAAGAAAACAAACATACAAACAAGCATACATTTGTGAAATGTACCGATAGAAAATGTTGATAAATACAAATACCCAGGAACCTAGATTTCAGAGAAAAATGATCAAACAACAGAAATAAGAACCAGGATACAAATATATAGCAAGAAATGCGTTTGTAAAAATGAAAACAGTTCTCTGCAACAAAGACCTTGAATTGGAATTGAGAGTAAGAGCTTTGAGATGCTACGTGTTCTCGATATTGCAATATGGACATGAAAGCTGGACATTGAAGCAAGAACACATAAGTACGCTACAGTCATTTGAAACGTGATGTTACATAAGGAAGTTTAGAATAGCATGGACACAGAAGAAAACGAACACGGAAGTATTGCGAGAAATGGGCAAAGAATGCGTAATAATAAACAGAATAAAAATAAAAAGTTAAAATATCTGGAATAAGTAATGAGGGGACAGCGATATGAAATCGAGGGCTGAAAACCATAAGGTCCCAAGCGCCATTTCATAAATTTTTCAGGAAACAAATTCCTAATTTTAAACTATTATAACTTTGTTATTTAAAGGACTGTAAATGTTAAAATTATTTTATACTACAGTGTGGTAAATTGTGAAAACACCTCAAGTTAGATAATGTCGTAAGTAAGATTTGATTTTAATGTGTGATTTTGTAATATTTTTACGACGTCTGTGGTATACTTGGAACCTTAATGCACTATAAGCCTTGTACTTGGCACCTTATGGAATTATAAGATATACAGTTCACAAAAAATTTTAAATTTTCCAAAATATTGATAGCGCAATTGGTGAAATTAAGCAATAAATTTCAAAATAAAGCGAATATTTATTCTTAAATTGAAAATCATAACAAAAAAAAAAGAAAAAAATATTTTTTTCTAAATTAAGCTTTAAAAGACAGAACTTAAAAAGAAAATAAAAAAATACTTACAGATTATGAAGAAATGTACCCAATTAAATTTATCTTTTTTTTATTGAATACATCACGAATCAACAACAGTTTTACTTAATTTCTGACGTAAAATGTCGCTTGGAACCTTATGGATCGAAGCTGAAGATATTTCAAGTACTTGAAACCATATTTCATTGTTGATTACACCGCCATCTAGAAACAATTCAACGTTTTTCAACTATCATTCGATGCAGAATTCTTTATTAAATAGAATCCTTTACAAAAACCGATTTTGTACAAAATTTCGCTTGGAACCCTATTGTTCTCAACCCTCGAAATGTTAAGACTGATCAAACAAGGAAAGATAAGAGGAGGAAGAAGTATAGGAAGAAGGAGAGTGTCCTAGTTGAAGAATTTAAAGGACTGGTTAAATGCACTTCTATAGAAGTCTTCAGAGCAGCGGTAGATAGAGTAAAGATAGTGATGATGATATCCAATCTCCGATTGGGAGACTTCATTTAAAGAAGAAGAGGTCACTCTATATTAACAATCTATATTATCTTCATATGAATATTGCATTTCATTAAAATTTTCTTATATACTTGTCTTCTGTTCTTCTCTGTTTGATATTTATATGTGTTTCATTAGATTCTTGTTTCTTTTCATATTTTTTTAATCCAACTTTAGCGTTAGGAGTACGATTGATATGTGGTGTTTGAGACCCTAGGGCCTAGAGTTTGTCTTTAATGTTCTCATGGTTAGTATTCAACACATAAATTATTGCTGAAAAGCAAAATTCCGCATAGGTATCTAAAAGTACTTAACTTTTTCTTAGTAGTTCAAATGTTTTGATCTCTTGATCAACAAGTTTTATAGTTAAAAGCTCTATAATGTGTTTAGACACAGCCGGTGCGTCATCAAAAGTTAAGCTTTATGGATTATTACAAAAAAAATAACTTCTCAGGTCGTAATATTTTACATTTCAGAATACTTAACAAGCGGTCATACATTGCGATACGAGGACTGTCCTGTGAATTCTTTAAAGAAACTTAAGACTTAAGTAATGGATTCCATCCCTACTTGACGGAAATGCACGGAACTTTATTTCAAAACACTGAAAAATTTTGTTTTCGATACTCTACAGCTCTTTCGGCAGAGTTCCTTTCTCAAGTGAGAAAAAGTGCCTTTCTCATATTCAAGTCAGAAAGGCACTCTGCTGAAATAGCTGTTGTCACATAGTTTTAAAATAAATGTTGTGTAAGTATCAAAAACAAAAGTTTTCAGTATTTTATTGTTAGATAAAATTAACTTCCATCAAGTATCGGTTGAATACATCAAGTTATTGATTTATTTTTGTTACTGCATTGTTTCATGTTTCCGGTATGTAACAATCTGTTAGAAAAAGGTTAAACAAAATTTTTATTTTTTTGGGAAGGGCACGTCTGTCCATCTTATAGCTTCTTCATCGCGTCCTGGATTTCGCTTAGTGTGATCTCTAGCATGAGCTCTGAATCCTGGTTGATAACTTGGCTTGACGCCGCGGCTTCCAAGTTCGTTTTGTCTTCTCTTTGACTTGTGTATAGTTCTTGATAGACGTCTTTAACTATGTATATTACTTCTTCTCTATTTGATGTTGGGACTCCCTCACTGTTCTTTAGTTTCTCTATTTCACATTTTCCATCATTCAGCCGTATTCTTAGGGCTCTCAGACTTTTATTCCCGTCTATAGTTCGGTAGCCCTTTTCATTCTTAAATTTCCTTAAATGCAGGACACATATTACAGAACTGACAATAAACGCACACAGCTTTGAAGAGGTTAAAGCGTTCAACTATTTGGGGGTATGTGTCAACAGAAGAAGTGAAAGGTAGATATGAAAAGAAGAGTTCAAAAGGGAAACAAAGCGTTCTACAGAAATAACAAAATGTTTAGAAATAACAAAATAAGCCGAGACACAACAATGTTTGTCTATAAAACAACCATAAGACTAATAGTGGGATGTATATGCTTTAGAGACATTTACGTTAACAACAAGAGAAAAAGAACAGATAAAAATTATCTCAGGAAAATTATGAGGAAAAAACTAGAACCAAAAGGTAAAACGTAAAGGATGCAAGACAATGTATAAATCACGAAATATTATAATGGATGGGTCAAGAGTACGTGGTTAGAGCAATAAAATCACAGAACACATAATGAGAAGAACAATCCGTTAAGGTATCCGATACCACCAGGTAAAAGAATCAGAAGCAGACTTAAACTAAGGTGGAAGCAACAAGTGGAAGAAAACTTAAGAAGTATGGAAATTAGAAATAGAGGAAGGACATCAAAAAGAGAGAAGAATGGGAAAAGGTAGTGAAAACAGCGAAGTCACACCAGCAACTGTAAAACCAAACCCAGAATGGGATGAACCCCCACAAAAAAAGTCCAAGTAATTACATGATCTCGAAGTCGAATACTCAAAATCGGTAAATAGATAAACAAATGAATGACCTCAATGAATATGAATACTCAAACGATTGACCCTTATGAATTACACTACAGATTTTAAAGATAAAAAAGGGGGTTCAAGGCAGGTTTTGTTTATATTCGATTCAGAGTTGGACTACCATCTCCATATAGTAACTATTTCAGCATCCTTATGCATCATCAGTGAAGATTATGCAGTCACAACTCTGAAGGGAATACAAACATTCTGCCTCTTTTAAAGCAAACCATCGCGATGCGATGAACCCGCCTTTTGAGACGCAATACAGCGACATCTCTCGTATTACGAGGAAAACGAAAAGCCCTAGATACAAAGTTTACTACTTTTTAAACAATTAGAATAATTGAAATAAAAATATAATAAACAATATTTTAAATCCAAGACTTTTCGTTAATAAACTGCTTTCTGGCTGCATCCCATATCTCCGGATTTTACAATATATAATCACATAGAGACGACGAAATAGGAGAAAGCAAATAGAGGACACTTAGGCCACGCATTTACCTTCTCTTCGTCTAGGAAAAGGACCGAAAGACAGTTTCTAAATACTCACAAATTGAGTAAAAATGAAAAAGATAAAAAAGGGTTCAAGGCAGGTTTTGTTTATATTCGATTCAGAGTTGGACTACCATCTCCATATAGTAACTATTTCAGCATCCTTATGCATCATCAGTGAAGATTATGCAGTCACAACTCTGAAGGGAATACAAACATTCTGCCTCTTTTAAAGCAAACCATCGCGATGCGATGAACCCGCCTTTTGAGACGCAATACAGCGACATCTCTCGTATTACGAGGAAAACGAAAAGCCCTAGATACAAAGTTTACTACTTTTTAAACAATTAGAATAATTGAAATAAAAATATAATAAACAATATTTTAAATCCAAGACTTTTCGTTAATAAACTGCTTTCTGGCTGCATCCCATATCTCCGGATTTTACAATATATAATCACATAGAGACGACGAAATAGGAGAAAGCAAATAGAGGACACTTAGGCCACGCATTTACCTTCTCTTCGTCTAGGAAAAGGACCGAAAGACAGTTTCTAAATACTCACAAATTGAGTAAAAATGAAAAAGATAAAAAAGGGTTCAAGGCAGGTTTTGTTTATATTCGATTCAGAGTTGGACTACCATCTCCATATAGTAACTATTTCAGCATCCTTATGCATCATCAGTGAAGATTATGCAGTCACAACTCTGAAGGGAATACAAACATTCTGCCTCTTTTAAAGCAAACCATCGCGATGCGATGAACCCGCCTTTTGAGACGCAATACAGCGACATCTCTCGTATTACGAGGAAAACGAAAAGCCCTAGATACAAAGTTTACTACTTTTTAAACAATTAGAATAATTGAAATAAAAATATAATAAACAATATTTTAAATCCAAGACTTTTCGTTAATAAACTGCTTTCTGGCTGCATCCCATATCTCCGGATTTTACAATATATAATCACATAGAGACGACGAAATAGGAGAAAGCAAATAGAGGACACTTAGGCCACGCATTTACCTTCTCTTCGTCTAGGAAAAGGACCGAAAGACAGTTTCTAAATACTCACAAATTGAGTAAAAATGAAAAAGATAAAAAAGGGTTCAAGGCAGGTTTTGTTTATATTCGATTCAGAGTTGGACTACCATCTCCATATAGTAACTATTTCAGCATCCTTATGCATCATCAGTGAATATTATGCAGTCACAACTCTGAAGGGAATACAAACATTCTGCCTCTTTTAAAGCAAACCATCGCGATGCGATGAACCCGCCTTTTGAGACGCAATACAGCGACATCTCTCGTATTACGTGGCCTAAGTGTCCTCTATTTGCTTTCTCCTATTTCGTCGTCTCTATGTGATTATATATTGTAAAATCCGGAGATATGGGATGCAGCCAGAAAGCAGTTTATTAACGAAAAGTCTTGGATTTAAAATATTGTTTATTATATTTTTATTTCAATTATTCTAATTGTTTAAAAAGTAGTAAACTTTGTATCTAGGGCTTTTCGTTTTCCTCGTAATACGAGAGATGTCGCTGTATTGCGTCTCAAAAGGCGGGTTCATCGCATCGCGATGGTTTGCTTTAAAAGAGGCAGAATGTTTGTATTCCCTTCAGAGTTGTGACTGCATAATCTTCACTGATGATGCATAAGGATGCTGAAATAGTTACTATATGGAGATGGTAGTCCAACTCTGAATCGAATATAAACAAAACCTGCCTTGAACCCTTTTTTATCTTTTTCATTTTTACTCAATTTGTGAGTATTTAGAAACTGTCTTTCGGTCCTTTTCCTAGACGAAGAGAAGGTAAATGCGTGGCCTAAGTGTCCTCTATTTGCTTTCTCCTATTTCGTCGTCTCTATGTGATTATATATTGTAAAATCCGGAGATATGGGATGCAGCCAGAAAGCAGTTTATTAACGAAAAGTCTTGGATTTAAAATATTGTTTATTATATTTTTATTTCAATTATTCTAATTGTTTAAAAAGTAGTAAACTTTGTATCTAGGGCTTTTCGTTTTCCTCGTACTACAGATTTTATTTTTGTATACTTTTTAACGCAGCCCTCGTATTATTACCATAAACGCATGCATAAATTACGAAGAATGATAGGGAAAGATAATCGAAAAGATGTAAAAACGAGCAAATCCAATGGAAGGCAAATAAAATCAGATTGACATGGCAGAGAGGCGCTCTCACTGCACCAGTAAAAAAACTGTAGCAAAGCAGCAGAACATTAGAACTATTACCTTATTCGACTTTAATAGCACTTAGTCATTTTTACTGTTTATGAGGTGTTGGTAAATCAAATCGGGTTTATGTGTTTTTAGACTCTTTAAATTTACACTTTAATAAGAAAATACTAAGGTGTTTCATGTTTCATGAGATAAGACAATGTCATGATTTAATTTTCGTAGTATCAAATTTAATATATTTTAATAAAACGATAAAACAATAAGCGCACAAAGGAATCAATATTATATGTAAATGATCATATAATTACTTAAGGCAATCGGTACATAATTCGCAAATATTTTACGGATATCCTTACTTTTTCTGTCTTTAGACGGCAAATTAAGTGTAGTAAAATTCACATTGCTATGGATATACACACATTACTAGAATGTCATTCTACTTGACAATGTCATTTCACATGTACATGACAAATCATTAACTTTAAAGAGATGGCTTTTGAATGTTCTTGGATAACAGTTATTTATATAATGGCAAATTATTAATTCAGTTAATAAATGTGATTATTTCATTCATAGGAGATTCTGACCAATAGAAAGCTACAGAAATCTGAATTAAATCGATAATTTTTGATAATTTCCCGTCGTTAAGTATATTACGTCAGATGCCCTTCGTTGCTACGAAAAAATACATTCAGTGACATTAATGACAATTAATGTTTTAAAAATTATAAAAGTGATGACTTTCAATCGTCAAATATTTATAAAAACTGTGTGTTTAATGGTACTTACATAAATAAATTACAATAAAATTTTGGTTTTGAACAGTTTTATTCATGAAATAATCGCAACAAATTGCGCTCGCTCGACCTCTGAAATTAATATAGAATTTTTGCTCTCGTGACACTTTGACATAATTACTTTGACATAATTTGACATAATTAAAACTGTCAAAGTGTCACTCGGGAAAAATTCAATAATTTCAGAGCTCTTGTGCAATTACTACTGATAATTTTTTCACTAACTGTGTATTCAGTGATTGTAATAATTTATATGTACAACAAAAACTAATACTCAATCGAGAAAAGAGGAAAAGTGTTAAAGTGATTTTTTAATAATATATTGTTACTATGGAACGCTTACAATTTTGAATATCTTTAATAACAAAATACTTGGATCACAGAATATATCCTGTCCTGATGTATTATCTGCTTGGATCTTCCATAAATAGATAATAAACAATAAATAACTTTTTATTAAATTCACGTCTTCAATCAATTATTTATCAAATACACTATCAATAGATATTATTTAATCAACAACTCAAAATATTCCCGATGCCATGTCAAATATTTAAAACTTTCACTGTCTTGCCATCATATTCTATTGTTTAACTCAGTGCGTTGTATGACAAAGATAGCGAATGTTCGATTTGAAAATATCACCAATGACATTGTGTCCATTTTTTTCGAATCCTGAAAAAACTAATAAATAATTTTAAAAAATTTAAATGCAGAATGAAAGCCTAAGTTATTATCGAGGGTCGAAAGTCCCTTAGAATATATAAAAAGTTTCTTTTGAATGAGATATTTGAAATTAAAAATCACACTACATTTTCTCTTAGTTTTTCACCCCTGTAACTTATTAAAATAAACATTATAGAAGTTTTCAAGGACTTTTGGCCGTCGGTAAGAACGTAACCTTTCATTCTGTGTTGAAATTTTTCAAAATACGTATTAGTTTTCTCAGAATTCGAAAAAAATGAATCCCCATTTAAATACCATTGCAGCCGAAAACCCCACAGATCTATATTTAACAACAACCTCACATCAACCAAGATCGGTAAAAATCAAAACACACTTATTGCAAACATAGTTTAAAAAAGACAGAAAAAATTAATACCTAATAAATTACCGAACAAGATATTGAAACAAATCTTCACTCAGCATGATGTTGCCTGTAGAAAGTATATGTGAAAAAATCAAATGAGCAATAAACTCATTTGAGCCGTATAAATCACCAGGTCTGGGAGATTTATCCAATTCGTCTACAGAAGGGAAATAACATTCTGTACAAAAAAATTTGTATGATTCTGCATACATAATTTTGCTAGGCCAGCCTAGCACTGGAGTACATACCAAAAGTATGGAATTAAGAATGGTGGCTTGTATATCTTAACCTGGCAAAGTCGGACAGGAAAAGGCTGAGTCCCTGAGGTCAATAAATCTGATATCATTTGTACTGAAAACTCTAGAAAACTTCTCGATAGACAAATTAAGGATAGGTTTAAAGTCCGATAGTCCGATACATCAGAGACAGTATGTGTATTTAGAGAGTCTCTTCAGAAACGGCACTGCACCGTCTCGTAGACGGTGGGTATGTTCTGGAAAACCAAGATGTGATGTTGGGTACATTTTTTGATACAGGGGGAGCATTCGACAACAGCTGTTACTGAGCAATCACAATTTCTAAGTTGAGTCGTCTAAAAGTAATAAACGAAACAAGCTGCAAATGGACTGCCTGAGTGTTGAAGAGTCATGTGATATATGAAACGTTACTGGGGGGATACAGTGTCAGCACAAGCAGCCAGAGGCTATCCGGAGGGATAGTTTAATCTCCTCTTTTGTGGAATTTGTTCATGGATGAGCTGACATCTACACTCAGAAACGACAGGCATCATGACTTGGGCTATGCGCAAACTTAGTAATGTACCAATTAATCAGGACATAAAACGAATGGATGATGACTTCTGACCATATGGTACCCAAAGTAGGTACCTGTCCAAGTGAACATTAGCCTTTCAAAGGAACGGAATAGATGAAACCCTTAAAGACTGCAGAGATGTACCTGGTACAGAAAGAGGTCTAAAATTCTAGAAAGGTCGGACCCTGGAATATTTGGTAGTAATGTAAATATTAACATTTTTGTATTCCACTAAGAAAAAATACCTCTTATTGCAGGCAGAGGTTTTTGCAATCTTGCAGTGTGCAAGGAAATTAACATGAGGGCTTTCGAACTGAAGTGGATCGATATATGCACAGATAGCCAAGCAGCCATGGGGGCACTCATAAGCCCTAAGGTCAACTCTAGGCTAGTCTGGTGGTACCGAGAGGAACTCGATAGACCGGCAGAACATAACAGTGTCACACTGGTATGGTTCCAGGTCACATGCACAAATGATGACAAAGTTGATGCACTTGGCACAAGAGCATCAACTACAAAATACTTCGGTCCAGTGCCGGCCGTGGTAGTGCCAAACCACCAGCTTGGAGACCGGAAAAAAGCTTGGATCCCACGACAAAATAAATACTGGGGAATATACCCGATCAAACGTATGGCCAAATATATGTTGGACGGACATGTGCTAAAAAAGCTGAACTACTACCTCAGAGAACTCATAGTCATAACAGCCTTCCTTACTGGACATGGGCCAGTCAAGAAACGCCTGAATATAATGGGATTGTTTAATGGAGACTAAGCTGCAGACAGCCAAAGTGTCTCCAAAAATATGTGGTAGAGTCGAAGCGAAGATCGGTGGGATATGCGCATTTTATCAATGAAATTCGATATTTTTAAGATATTCCAGAAGCCGCTACAGATAAAATGTTTTAACAACCTATTAATCATTCAGAATTACTCGACGGATATTGGTACAGTTAAAATAATTAAGACGATAACCGGACAATATTGATTTAATGAGTGAAATTTAAAGTTTTTTTACTTTAATGACAAAAAAAGCAAGCCCATTAGCAGAACCCAATTAAAATTTTATTTTGCACATCATATTTGAAGCATTATTTGGTTGAAAAATCTCATTTTTGTTGGCAAAAACATATATTAATTTGTTTGGACTAAATTACAGTTGTGTTTATCTAAAAAGAATATGTTACTATCAATATTCACACAGTGTTGCCAAACTGAATTTTGAGATTGTGAATGGAAATTTTCCCAGCGATATCCGAGGGTACAATACCCATTTACTGGACCTTTAAAAGCTAGTATAGGGTTTTAGCATCATGGGTAGCACGAGGAATGGAGGATATACAATAAGCCGATCGGTGTGACTTATTGCAGGCAGAGATTGTGACCAATCATCATTTGGTATTTTTCCTTCGTTGTAAATTTTGTTAAAAAAAGTGATTAAGTAGGTAACGATTCCACGCTTGTTGTATTGCTTTTAGTAATGTGTATGTTTAGCATTTTCTTGAGAAGCTTCAAAAAGGTTAATGACGTGTCTCTTCCATTTTACCCGTACGTAAGCATTTTTCAGTTTTCTATGTATAGGTCCTATATACCTGTAGATAAACCAGTAATAATTGCCTACTTCTTCAGGTGTCTTCTCCGCTACGGAGGTTGGCAATCATCATAGCTATTTTCATTTTTGAGGCAGTAGCTCTAAATAGTTGTTTTGAGCTACATCTAAACCATTCTCTAAGGTTCTTCAGCCATGAAATTCGTCTTCTTCCGATGCTTCGTTTGCCATATATCTTTTCTTGCATTATGAGTCGTCGGATGACATACTTCTCGCCCCGCATCACATGTCCGAGATACTGTAGCTTTCTTTCTTTAATTGTAAGTTTAACTTCCTTATCTTTACCTATTCTTCTCAGTATTTCATTGTTCGTAACTCTCTCTACCCTGGAAACCCTCATAATTCTTCTATAGGTCCACATTTCAAAGGCGTTAAGTCGTCTCATTGTCTCTACATTTAACGTCCATGATTCCACTCCATAATGTAATAGTACACTGTAGACGTAACATTTTGTTAGGCGTACTTTAAGAGCTAATGTTAAATCTTTGCTACATAGGACCTTTTTCATTTTTATAAAATTAGAACGTGCTTTTTCGATTCTGACTTTGATTTCTGCAGTGTAGTCATTATTTTCTGTTATAAGTGTTCCTAGGTAAGTGTACTTTTTTACTCTTTCGATCTGCTCGATCTGCTTTCGATCTGCTCTAATATCGATCGAATCTGATAATTGCCACAATTTGTTAAAACATTTTAAGAAATATTGTAAGTGTAGGATAATACAAGATACTCCTCAATAAAATCGACCATGCATTCCAAACGAATTCTGCCAGTGGCTATTTACTTTCACACCTCTAAAATTCTATAAGTTTTGTATTTTCTTTTTATTGAACACCATGGATTTAATTTCATCTTAAAAACCGTGACAAGTAATACGTTTATAACTAAAAAAAGAGGTATTAAATACAAAATTATTAACAAACTGTATTGACAATGTCCATTAATATGTCGTCATTCATACCGATAACCAATTTATCGACAATTCTTATAAATATGTGATTTCGTAGTCTTTCGTAGTGAAAGAATCTTAATTAAGATTCTTTCGATGGTTCTATATTATTTTCAAAGCAATACGAAAGTATTAAATATCATGGATGTTTGATGTGACATACTCTCCCAGGTTTCACTCCCGCAATGAAAGAAAAATATTAAAAATAAATATATGAAATAATTTGAATAAGTTATGATGTATCCAATGGTCGGTTTTATTTTTCATAATCATAATGGCAGTTATCAACGACGTAGACCTCACCTGTTTTACAATCAAACGTCAGTATTTTATTACCTTTACAGTTTGTGTCCAGCGTTTTTGAAATCTACGTTTTAACGGTGTGTTAAAATATAATATAGATTTCGCTCCGAAGTTACCCATCTTGGAATAAGTGGTGCAAAGGGTTTTCGCGCTGTATCCCGTAAACCAGCAATTCCATAGAAAATTTTATCAGATATTATTTGTAGAAAATTGAATTGTCTACAACTTTGCTGTTACTACTTTCTATATAGTAAAATCGACAATAAAAAAGTTTTAAACAAAAATTCCTAATAAAAATGTTTGAACAAATTTTCTTTTGGCTCCTATAACTTTTCTAGTTATTTTACAGCAAAATGACATTAGAATAATATTATAAACGGTTTTTCAGATAATAATTTTCACTACAAATTTGTATAATTTCATTTATTTTTCTGGGTTTTACAGCGCTCCGAACCTTACGGGTTCTTAAATATTTTTAAGAATACGATAAAAAAGAATCATGATATTATATTAGACTTAGTTTTCTTTTAGTCGATGGTCTCCAATTAGTTCAGAGAAATAAGGAAAAAAACATCCTGTTGGTGACACAACCACCTCCAGGCCGAAACCAAATTTTTTGAATAGTATGGTCATCTATAATAATAACCTATATGTTTCCTGCAGCCGATTTTGATGATATACATAGTTATAAACAAATAAAGATCAAAAAACGCTAAATTTTCGTTTTTTTCGTCTATTACCAAAAAGTTAAGCATTTTAAACAAATTTGGAAGTAAGAAACTCATAGACCATTTAAAAAACTTCAACATGGCGTTCGCTGAATATGTCTGTCCCTATTGGTTGCTTAGAAAATTGCAAAATAAGTCATAAATTTTAAGTTTTTACAAATATTCATAACTTATGTAAAAATTAACTTAGAACCTTCTTATTACACGGATTGCTGAGACTTCTGGTACTTAAATTATTCCCCAAATTTCAAAGCAATTGGTCAAACAGTTTAAAAGTTATTTAATTTGTTTATCCAAAATTAATTTTTTTTTGCAACACTATAAGTCAGAAAATGATGAAGTTACAGTAATACTTTGGATAGTTCATGAAAGAAAAATATTTATACTATTAATTTAATTAAAAAAAAAATTGCAAAAAATAATTCTAAATATTGCAAAATTATTTTGCAAGAACATGTCGATTTTTTGCTTATGAACAATTAGAATAACTTTTTAACCATTACCCGTAGAAAAATTATTTTTTCACATTTAGAAAGACTGAATTTTTGTACGAATTCCAAAAGAGAAGACTTTTTAACCATTACCCGTAGAAAAATTATTTTTTCACATTTAGAAAGACTGAATTTTTGTACGAATTCCAAAAGAGAAGAAATTGTCCTAGGACAATTAGGGACGAAGTTGCCCCCCCCCCCTTTTTTAATTCACAACAGCTTGCTTTATAAGAATTACGAAATAAAAACAGCCACATTTGAAAGAACATACTTCAAAATTTTAATGTAACAAACATAAAAAATATATATTTTTAAAAAATCGTCCACAAAGCTTTAAAATGTGATCCTTAAAATCGGCCGGCCTTGAAACTTGGGAGATCGATGAGAAGGGGGAAGGGACTGTTAGCTGTATCTCTGGTTCTCGCCTATGGATTTCGACGTTTCTTTTTGAAGTTATACTTCTTTACCGGCGATATGAGGGTGATTTTTTATATGTTAAAACCTATGATCCCGGCGCATGCGCATTATAACTTTGTTCTGATTGGATGTTCAAATGACGTCAAAAATTATTCAATATGGCGGCTGTAGCACAGCTGTACGCAGTTTGATTATTTATGGTTGTTGCGTTTTGAAATTTGTGGGAAAAGAAACAAAGTTAGTTAATAGTTATACTGCCTTTTTAAATAGTTTTCATATACCTATATTTTTGGACTTTTGGACTATTTTGGACAAGGAAAACTTATTCTAATTTGGTAAGTAGTTTTTATTATAATCATATTGTAATTATACATTTGGATTAGGTTGGAATACATACATTTATTTTCTCAAGAATGGGGATTTTACGAGAGAAATCCCAAATCAGGTCCTATTTTTATTTTTAAATTATGATTTTTTGGCGTAGATTTATTTATCTAGTAGGTATGTAATGCTTTGATTTACATACTTAATTTGATTACCAACAAAAGTTCTACCAATCTTCATCTAATATATTGTTTTCTTACTGTTTTGTTATCTTTTAATATTTTCTTCCACAAAATTTAAACTACATAATTTAATTATATTCAAAACAACTGTCAAACAGTAAAACGTTCAGTTACCCTATTTTTCCACATGACAAATAATGTGGAATTGGACGAGTGAGTCTAGGCTTCGATTACGAATCAAAGCGCCCGGAAAGTCACGGGTTCGATTCCCGATGCAAGTTTTTATTTTTTTGTTTTTTTTATGCATTTTATGATTGTACGTATATTTGTTATATAATTTTTTTTTTCAGAAAATGCGTATTTAAAATTTTTGCCAGCAATTATTATCGTTCAGAAATAATTTTTTCTTTGTGCCATTTTTCGATGTGTTTGTGTGCGTTTTATTCTTTTATTTTTTTAAATTTTTGGTATTGTCTTAAAAATCACATAATATGTAGTCGAAGTATAACTTCTTACGTGCGTACAAAGTACACACATATATTTTTTTTAATTTATGTGTACTTTTTGCGTACAGTACGAATATGCTATATTTAAATAAATTAATTGTTATATACACCATCAAAGTTTAAACAATTTTTTTTTCAATTTTTTTAATATTTGAAGTAATTTTAATCACAAAACATAAATATTTATGAATAATATAATAATACATAATCTTTCATTAAACTTAGTAATAATTTAAAATATGTAAAAACAAATTATCCCATTCAATTTTTTCTAAAAATAGTATTGGTCTATGGAAATCAAAAAATCTGAAATGAACTAGGTTTAATTTTTTTGCTAAACATGCTATTAGATGAATGAAAAACTGTAGTTACAGAACCACCAAACAAGAGATAAAGGTAATTGATTGGGGTTGGAAATTCCGCTAAGAACAGTTAGTACCGATCCGATCAACAGATCTTCTTTATACCAGATATTTTAAAATAAATTACCTGCTCTTGAAAAACTGGTTGCACTGAGTACCTGTTGGTACAGACATATAAATATTTTATGGACTTCGATAACCAAAACCTCTATCTTTCTCTATTATCTATTTTGAAGTTTCTTTTTTTATCTGTATGTACTCTTTGCGTACGTTACGGATAGGCTTTTTGTTAATAAAGTGGATATTTAATTAACTATGTAAATTGTGTAAACAATTTTTGGAAATTATTTTACGGTATGTTTAGGATGACTTTGTTGGCAATCATAGGAGTGGATCATTTGCACTTGAATTTACGATAACTTATAATAAATAGGTAACTGATAATTGTTACGTTTTTTCATAAAAATACAAGTAATCCTAGATAAATCTCCTTTTATTTTATTTTAATAGTATTGCTATCATACCAAAATGTATGAAATATATTAATTTTTGTTTTTTACAATCTTAAAAAATTATAACTTTCAATGTTGTAAGATACAATTATTATAATATTTTAGAAAATTTCTGCAAATAATTTTGTTCTTTTTGTACCCTCTCTAATTTTGTTACATTTCATGTTTCATTTATCTAGTAGCATGTTTATCAAGAAATAAATCCTAGTTTTTTTGAGATTATTATTTTCAATGCAATAGATTCCCTTTGCACCCATTTTTCCAAGACAACGGCCGGGAGACAAGGGTGGCGGCCCCACAAACTTGAACTTAAGATTATATACTTACCCCCACCAAACACATCAAAAACAAATAAAGCAATTGGACTTCACAAGTCCTAAATTTTCACCCAACGTGACTGGAAATAGAACTGGAAGTCGATATTTGAACTCTTGGTGTAATTTTGCGTCCATTGATATACGATTTCACTAGTTTTGCATCATTTTTGCCAAACTTTCGGTCATAATATTTTAACCGGAAATATATTTGAGCTCGAATTTTCAATACGCGATGATTGATATATCACATGTACTACTTCTGCGCTTATAATGTGGCACATCCGGTTACACCTTTTTAGCCGAAAAGGATATAAAAACCGGAAGAATATATTTATTCTCATCTTGCTAAGGCACGTCAAGTAATATATCGCTTGAACTAGTCGGCGACCTTTCAACAGTACTTTCGGTCGCAACACTGGAACTAAGTTAAATTTCTCATCTTTAATACAATCCTTGAGTTACAAGCTCTCACTGTGACGTCTCAGTTGTCATTCTGTCAGTTCTAACAACTTATTAGCTATATTCCCGGACAGCCAGACAGACGGACACAGAGACATGAAACCGGAAGGATATATTTGTTCTCATCTTGTTAAATCGCGTCAAATAATATAACGCTTGTACTATTTCGAAGATTTTAACAGTACTTCCGGTTGCAACTCTCAAACCGGAAGCCCGTAATCAAATTTCTCACGTTAACACCATATTTGGGTTATAAGCTCTCATTAGACACCTCCATATTCTGTTTACAGACGCTCAGATAGACATATACATATATGATCCAACGTTTTCAGAATTTTTCAAAGTGGATGGAAAACAGTAATTCAGATAAATTATTATCCAATTTGTAGGTTTTATTTTTCATAATGATAATGGCACATATCAACTAGCAGGACCTCACCTGTTTTACAATCAAACGTCAGTATTTTATTACCTTTACGGCATGTGACCAGCGTCTTTGAAATCCACGTTTTACAGTGTGTTAAAATATAGGCTACATTTTATCAATTTTGCATTGCTTTTATTACCCGAACTTCGTGTGCGGTCCACGAATGTTTATTTGAATTTTAAATTTTATTCGATATGTTTCAAAGTGTTAAAACCAATAAGATAAAAACGATATAAATAGTTTTATAGCAAAACTGTATTTTTTATACCGACGAGGTGTTAGTCCATAAATTATGGAAGTCATAGAAGTAAGATTTATTGGAGACGTTTATGGATATGACATAGGCATGTGCCAAAGTCAACTAAAAAAGGTCGTAGGTAACCAAGTGCAAATTATAGAGACGTTGCAAACTGCGTTTTTATTCACATATTGTGTCGGTATGGTATTTTGTTTCGGACATTGTTTCGAATTTAAACTGCTCGTCAAAAGTTAGGGATATAGAAAATTATGCTCATTTTCATGTTGATTTTTTCGTGAACAGATTAACGGATTCCGCTAATTTTTTTATTAATTTATGTTTTTTCTTTAGTACTCACACAGTTGTGCAAAGGTTTACTTAAACTACTGTTTTGTACTTATACCGGGTTAAAGAGAATAAATCTTTTTCTTATATTAAATGGGTATTATGGGAAATTATGCTCTAATTATGCCAAATGAAACCAATTGTGTCGCAAATTCCTCGGAGAATGCAGTAGGATGTGGTTCTTCTTCTTTAAGTTCCATCTTCTATCGAAGGTTGGAAATCATCATGGCAATGCGGACCCTGTTTACTGCCGCTCTAAATATCTCTGCACTACTGCATTCGAACCATTCCCGTAAGTTCTTAAGCCAAGATGTTCTTCGTCTTCCCACATGGTTACCCATACTAAAAGAAAAAGTCAATAGAAAGAAAATACCACGATTAGTAAGTCAATAACATATCGAGGATAGTATTAATATTATTAATATTATTTATAATTTAAAATAACATATACTTATATGTAAAGTCAGAATTTGGTATTGTTTTGAGAGTAAACTAAATGTAAGACCAAATACTTACGATGCCGGGATAGTATCACGACGTTTTTTCCTGGTTTTCCCTCGTTATCTACTATGGAATCTCTAACGCTAGAATTTTACTTTCACCGTTGCATGTGGTTGTCTTTTTATAGACAGATCACATGCTATGATTTTTTATGACGGATATTCTTGAGTTGAGGTTGATTTCATGTAATCGAATGAACTATCTTTCAGTAAAGTCGTCACAGGAACGCAACTCATTAATAGTGGCAATATTAATAGATAAATTATTAGAAGAATTTTTTACTAAGCACAACATTTTTGTTTAATTTATTAATATTTTGTATTTTGACAACGACATCCGATTTGGACGTCGAAACGTTAATAAAATCATTTTTTTAGTTAAATTGTGGCTTATTTCCCATTTAGAATAGTTGATTACAAAAATGCCACAAGGAAATAGCTTCAGAACAACATATCGAATGTATACTGTAAGCAGCGGTCAAAAGGACGCGCCAATGAATAGATAGAGAAAATTAAAATTAAACGCGGGGTGAAACAGAGATGCGTATTATCGCCAATTATTTTTAATACTTACTCGAAAGAGATCCTAAATAAACATCTTGAGTGTAGGTAAAACAGCTTGAAGAAATGAAGGTAAATGGAAGTTCTATTATTAGCATTAGATATGCAGATGATACTGTCATCATAGCGGAGAATATTAAAAATTTTCAGAGACTGGATACCACTGACTGGTATGAGCCAAAATATTATCTAATAATGAACGTCAAAAAGAAGAATAATTTATGAGAATATCAATAAACTCCACAAATGATTAAACACTAAATTAGAATTACCTATGTATTATAAAAACTCTGCTAAAAATCATCCATAATAGAACACACGCTAAGCTGGAGATATGGATATTAATGCTTCCCAGTTTGGATTTGGGAATGGAGTGGGTACAAGGAGGCACTATTTTCTTTTAATGTCTTAACCCAAAGATGCTTGGATGTTAACCCAGATCTTTATGTATGCTTTATAGACTACAGCAAATCATTCGATAAGGTAAAACATGACCGACTTATAGATGTACTCAAAAACAAGAATCCGGATATAAGGGATGTAACATTGACATCAAATTAATACTACAGCCAACGATCAAATGTAAAAATTGGAAAAGAAGTCTCGGAAAAAATGGAGAAAAGGAGAGGGGTCAGGCAAGGTTGCATACTGTCGCCGTTATTGTTCAATGCTTACTCTGAAGAAATCATACAAGAAGCTTTGGTAAACGAGACAGTCGGCATAAAAGTGAATGGAAGTTTAATTAGGCATGCCGACGATAGTCATATTAACTGACAAGGTGGAAGACTTAGAAATAGTAATGAACAAAATATTAAGATATAGCTGAGAATACGGACTCTCTTATCATAAAAAACCAAATTTATGAAAATTAGCAAGAACAACAATACAAACAAAATATTAACGGTAGGCGGCCAGCAGATTAAGAGAGTAAAAAGTATACTATCTTGGAATCGGCAATCACAGATAATAACGATTATACTGCAGAAATAAGAGTGAGAATTCAAAAAGCACGTGCCAACTTCGTGAAAATTAAAAAGATTTTATGCAGCAAAGATTTGACATTGGCCCTCAGACTAAGACCAATAGGGATGTTCACAAAAAATTAAAAAGTCATTTCAAACATGTAAAACGATTAAGAAACACCCTAGGAATAATTGTCCAAAATTTCAACAAAATTGAAAAAGTCTTTCTATAAAAAATCTTTATTAGAAATCTAGCATTATTTTAAATTTCAAGAACGCTTCTCTATTGGCCTGACGTCACTAATTGCATACCCCAAGCGCGCGCCATTCTCATAGTGTTATTGTTTACCTGTTTGACGTTTCAGGTCATTTTATTTTGTTCTCTTCTTGTTTTATCAGGGTTAATAAAGTGGAGTTTTATAGTGAATTTGTTTAGTTTAAAGTGGATGGACTGTTTGTAAGAACATATTTTGGTTGGTACAAAAATAAACAAATAAAATGGAAGAAGGTTTTCAGAAAGCCGATTCGTATAAACTACTGACTGTAGTGTAGATGTAACAATGGTGTATGATTTATTGGCATCTTGTAAAAAAATAAATCTACCACAGCTTTACTGAGTATATATTCCATATAATTTTCCATGTCTTCTTTAAGCTAAAAAAATAGATGCTTAATACTCCACAAAAAAATAGAGAAAGTTGTATGCATGCATTGTATGCATGCATATTGTATACATACATAGGCTGGTTATTACCTTACCTTGGTTAGGTGTATTAAAACTATTTTTATTCTTCTTCATGTGCCTTGTCCGTTGTGGACGTTGGCTATCATCATGGCAATTTTAATTTCATTTGCGGCGTTTCTGAATAACTCGATCGATTTTTGTCCAAATCATTGGCGTAAGTTTTTAAGTCATGAGTGTCTTTTCTTCCGGGTCCGCGTTTGCTCTCTATTTTACCTTGCGTTATCAGTTGGAGTATACGATATTTATCATGCCTCATGAGATGACCGAAATATTTAAGATTTCGTTCCTTAATTGTAAAAGAGATTTCTTTTTGTTTTCCCATTCGACGCAATACCTGTACGTTGGTGTGGGTCGCCAGGATATTTTGAGGATACGTGGGTACACACACATGTCAAATGCCTCTAGCTTTTTCATTAATGTTTCCATTATTGTCCAGGCCTCTGCGCCATATAGCAAGACCGGAAATAATAACATTTTAGCAGCCGCATTTTTAGTGAAAGAGATATTATGTCGCAATGGGTGAAAATATTTCTCATGCATGTTGTTAAATGTTGCTCTGTCCTTTTCAACTCTAGATCTTATTTCGTTTGTTTCGTATTTTGAGTTGACAACTGTTCCAAGGTAAAAAATATTTTTGAACTTGGGTATTATACATTTTCATTTCAACCAATCTTTTCACTAAATTAGTAATGATTTTAATATAATATAAAGTCACACCTACATCCACATGTAGTTATTTCAAGGTTTACTTTTACTGTATGTATTATTAGAATCCCGTTTTTAGGAATATCCCAGTTTAAGGAACACAAATTTGAGATCCCAAAACTTTTTCATTTACTCCTTAAGGGGGTAGGTGCAAAATCTTGGTCTAATGCTATTTAAATTCATTCATTTTTTTCGAATTCTGAGAAAACTAATAAGTATTTTTGAAAAATGTAAATGCAGAAAGAACAATTACATTATTACCAAGGGCCTAAAGTCTCTGGAAAACTTCTATAGTGTTTATTTTATTAAGTTAGTTCTTTAAGTTAGTTATTTTAAGTTATAGCTGCAACAAACCATTTCTTTTTCAGTTTCAAATTGGCTGAAACGGTCATAAAAATCTTGTCAGAACTGTTTTTTGATGTATTTACACACCCAGGAACAAAACACCACTTATTTGGCTTCATTTTTAATAATCAAGTACGTAAAAAACTGCGCACATTCAAATACACTTCGTAAATAAGTATACAAAACTAGTCGTCGATCAAAGACGTTACGACTGCTGACGTCACAGACCGTAGCCTCGCTGCAGGGTACCGTTTTTCTAGCCTCCAAGAAAATCAACATTATGAACTCATTTATCTTAAAAAATATACATTTTTAAACAGTTTTATGAATGTTACGTTTTTATATACCTTGTAATCTATTGAATTTAACTATATTTAAAAATTAGTGAACATCCCTATTAAATGTTATGTACACAGTGTGCTTTACTACGGAGCAGAATCATGCACATTAAATCAAAATGCGATAAATCGACTTAACGCGTTTGAAATGTGGACATTTAGAAGAGTGTTAAGGATTTCATGGGTAGATATAGTCACGAATATAGAAGTGTTAAGAATTGTCACAGAGAGGAAAATTGAAAACACAATAAAACAAAGGAAATTGCAAAATCTCGGACATGTAATGAACAAAACAAGAAAACTGGAATACACTGTACATAGTTAACGTAGAGAGGGATATACCCTGCTCCAACTGATTTTGCAGGGAAAGATCAAAAGAAAGGAAAGTGTATTGAGACGAGACGTCGAATAACACGGCTCTGCAACCTAAAAAAGTGGCATTTTATTTCCTCTGTTTGTATGAATAGCCAGATCCTACTATATTATTCCGAGGAATTTGCAAAGCAAATGGTTTCATTTTACAAGATTATAGCAGCTCTTTTCAGTTAGTGATGAGCAAAACAAGAACAAGACCAAGACCAGGCTAGTCTTGGTCTTGGTCTTGTTCTTGCAAGCTTGATCTTGGTCTTGGTCTTGCAGCTAAAAGGCAGTCTTGGTCTTGGTCTTGGTCTTGCACTAGCCGGTCTTGTTCTTGGTCTTGGTCTTGCTGCAAGAGTCTTGCTGGTCTTGCTTTTTTGGTAGTAATAATTTGAACCAAACAATTTCGAATAAAATGTACATTGAAATAAATAAAGATGTGAAGAATGAAACTATATTTTTTTTTTAATTTTAAAAGAATGTAGAATGTAGTTTCAAACGGATACCAATTTTAACATTATACATTCACCTAATTATTTCATTAAAAATATGTTTCAAATAATATAAAGGTTTATTTTCAAATTTCAATTTTAAGTTGAATCTGTTTCGGTTTCAGAACTTCCACTTTGAACATAACTTTCGCTATCACTAATATATGGCGATAATTCCGGATCACTCATCTTTTTTCACTTTTGAGTTTACTCGTATTTGCGACTACTTCTTAAAAAGCTCAAAACTAGACTGTTGTAGGTAAATAGGTCTAAGAAATGCAAGAGATTAGAGTATGTATATTTTTATAATGGTAATGTTTATCAGTAGGAAAAACCTGCATTTACAACCCTTGTTGCGATTGCCGGCCATCGGTTGTGTTTTGCATGCTGTCGATACCTGTCGCCTGCCTTCAGACTGTCTCGACTCTGGATTATTGTTTACTGCCCCTGTATTTTATTAAAATGTTAAAGAAAAAGAGCTTTTTAAAGGTGTCGCAAATGGTCGAGGACCTTCAATTGTACCACGGATTTTACGAAAAGGGATAAACGGTTTATAGTTGTTGTTAACATATAATGATTTGCTCCTTTCACTCGAACACTGTAGTATTTATTCTAAGAGGGTCAAATTTAATAACATAAGAAATTTAATTTTTTTAAGAGGACACAAAAATCAAATATTTTTTACTTTATTTAATATAATTAACTTTTTTTATAAACTAACTAAAACATACTTTTTAGTAAATTCATATATATTTACCATACCTATTTATAGACCTAATGCTATATAACATAACAACTAAACCTAATGGGGAGATATAAACGCTTAATTCTGTAATTTGTTATCTTGCAGTTCTTTAACTTTATTTAAACTACATTGCTCTTGTAGCACGAGTTATTCGCACTTTTTATTTTCACGTATTTTTGGATTGAATACCCATTATGACATTTAAAAGTTGAAAATATTCGGATGTGGGTAGTAAAAACTAGAATTTAAAACACACTGAAATGATTCGCATGCATTTCAAGTGCTGCACGTACTATTTGTAGTACTGGCCCTTTCTGGGGAAATCCTAAATTCTTCCAAATAGTTTTCAACTATGAAATCAGTAAAATTCTTTACGCGTTTGTCATCCGTAATTTTCAGAAATAATTCAACTTCCAACTTTCGTTGATGGTAAAAAATTAATCCAAAAAATAATTTTAAAAATTTCCGAGTATCGGAATTTTTGTCATTATATTCAGAAACTGAACCTAAGCTTTGGATTTTGCGATACCAAGCTTGACACATTACAATCGACAACCAGATATTTTTTATTCAGGCCACAATGCTTTCACAGCATTGTGAATCACTTTTCAAAATCTATTATGATATTTTTTGGTATTAATTTTAAATTTAACGACCTATTTAACGATTTTTCCTCGATTATGCGAAAATAATTGAATTAAGTGTCAGTATTTTTATTAAACAAAAAAGCGAAAATTACTGGTACATAAAAACCGTTTTTAATGGCATTTTTTTTAATGGATTACCCTATCTATAATTACATTTTTTTATCTTACAAGTAATTTCAATTGTCTTTGAACTGTCGCCGTTTGAAAACTTGCCTTGTGGACACTTTGAAGGTTGAGAAAATGCAAACCGTTTGACGTAATCCAAACGAATTAAAAATATAACCAAAATATTATGTATTTTAAAAATTCACTTATTATATAAATAAGTTTACAGGTTTATTGCAATGTCAGTATATATTATTGAACTAAAAAAATAAAGTTAAATAATAAAAAACCAATTTCGCAAAAAAGTGCAAGAGTCTTGCAGGTTGGTCTTGGTCTTGCGTAGTCTTGCAAGGTTCGGTCTTGGTCTTGGTCTTGAATACCTGGTCTTGGTCTTAGTCTTGCAAACCAAAAGGCGGTCTTGGTCTTGGTCTTCCTGCAAGAACAAGACCAAGACCGCAAGACCAAGACCAGTCTCGCTCATCACTATTTTCAATACTACGAGTAAACCTTAATATTTTCGTGAACTCAATGTTCCTTTTCCCATGAGTTTTTACATATTTATTTGAAATATATCAATCCCCTGTTCCCTGTTTAATATTGATGTGAGTGAATTTCTAAGTTAGATATTTGTTGGTGTATGTTGGTTTTCTACGCACATGAGTCCCATATCCAGTATCCTTCTTTGAAATTAAAACATTCAGAAAAAGTAGTGTGCTATTATATTCCTTTTTTATGGTCTCTTCTATATTATTTAGGAATGTATCCATCAATCCTGATCCATGAGGCGATATTGAGAACACAATAATAGGGCCACGTGGATCGACCATGGAAAAGGAATATATCGACACACTATCTTTCCTGTACGTTTTAATCTCAAAAATAGGATCCTGGATAAGAGGTGTATAGAAAACCAACACATATCAATAGATATCTACATTACAAATCAAATCACATCAATATAAAGAAGGTTTTCATTAAATCCTTATATTTATAATAGGCGCAATGAAATTGGTCCGGTTGAAATGAAATTCGTCCGGCTGAGTTAAACCTTCGGTTCAGGTAAATAATTCTTCATTTGATGACCATGAAACTCGTCCGCCTATTCTTAACACATACTGTGACATTGTAATGAAATTCGTCCGAAATAATATAAAATAGTATAAATTAGGACAAATTTCATGAAATAAGTAGTACACACATTATAAAAAATATGAACATTTTATTGTACACACATAATATGTTATAAACAGAGAAATATTACGCATTTCTCTTAGGAACATTCCTGTATACTACCCCCATCAAAACAAGAACAGTTCAAAACAACAAATTAATACTTAGAAGTAATTTGCGACAACCAGCGCAATGCATATTAACAAAGAAGATTACAAACAAAGAACAATGAAGATTAATTTTACCTGGCCAAATTTACAGGAAAATTTAAACAAAACCTCGGTTTTTCTAATGATTTTTTAATGCATTCATCTCTATGACATGATAATATCGTTGACTGATGATAATACAGGGTGTAACAAAAATACAGGTCATAAATGTAATCACATATTCTGGGACCAAAAATAGTTCGATTGAACCTAACTTACCTTAGTACAAATGTGCACATAAATAAAGTTACAGCCCTTTGAATTTACAAAATGAAAATCGATTTTTTCCAATATATCGAAAAATATTAGAGATCTTTTATTGAAAATGGACATGTGGCATTTGGCATTCCTATGTCAGTAGTATCTTAAGAAAAAATTATAGTGAAATTTGGACACCCATTAAAAATTTTATGGGGGTTTTGTTCCTTTAACCCCCCCCCCCAAACTTTTAAGTACGTTCCAATTTAATTATTATTGTAGTACCATTAGTTAAGTACAATGTTTTAACAACTTTTTTGCCTCTTAGTACTTTTTCGAAAAGTCAGTTTTTATCGAGATATTTTGAATATTTTTCAAGTCCACCACATATTTGTATATGGTTAACTGCGATTATGGAGACTTGGTAATAATATGAAAATTTATTTATGATTTACAGTGTTAGGTATATTTTGAACCATATTACAAAAGAAGCTACATCTCGATAAAAGGTGCCTTATCGAAAAAATACAGAGAGGCAAAAAAGCTTTAAAAATACTGTGTTTAACTAATGGTACTACAGTAATAGCTTATTTGGAACGTACACAAATATTTGGGGGGTTTAAAGGCACAAAACCCCCATAAATTTTTTATGAAAACATATTAAAAAAGAAGCCGCATCTCGTAAAATCTGCCTTATCTAAAAAATACTAAGAGGCAAAAAAGTTTTGAAAATATTGAATTTAACGAATGGTACCACAGTTATAATTTAATTGACACGTACACAAAAGTTTGGGGGGGTTTATGGGAACAAAACACCATAAAATTTTTAGGGGGTACTCAAATTTCACCATCATTTTGTTTTAAGATATTCCTGCTATAGGAATGCCACATGTCAATTTTCAATAAAAAATCTCTAATAGTTTTCGATATATTCGAGAAAATCGATTTTCATTTTGTAACTTCAAAGGGCTGTAACTTTTTTTATGTGCATATTTGTACTAAGGTAAGTTAAGTTCATTCGAACTATTTTTGGTCCCAGAATATGTACTTTAATTTATGACCTGTATTTTTGTTACACCCTGTATATTATATTATAAATACCGATAATATATATTTGGTTAAAATGAACAAAATTAAAATCGGACGAATTCCATGGTGGCATCGGACGAGTTTCATGGTTACTTTTGAGGGCTAAAATAAATCCGGACCAATTTCATGGTGTCATAAAATGAACCGGACAAATTTTATTACGCCGATTAATAAAGCCATAATTACTTGTTTTAACAAAAATTCTTATAAATATTGAGACACAATAAGTACCGTCTACTGCAATTGATTGTCCAGGGGAAACAGTAAGCGAGGTCTAGGCAGGAGAAGACACTCGTGACTCCAAAATCTGCGGCAGTGGTTCGGGCTCACATCAGTCAAACTATTCAGAAGTGCTGCAAGCAAGATCAGAATTGTCATGTTAATAGCTAACGTTCGCAACGAACAGGGCACTTGAAGAAGAAGAAGAAGAGGAACGAAAATTTGTTCTTAGAGCAAAGAAACATGATGTGTGAGTATTTATTTTATAAAAAATTATTAGGTATCCTATGTCGTTAATAAATAAGACATTTTCAAGTATAAACAGATTAGAACAGAACAGCTTAGAACGGGATCCTATTCTATCACATCCAAAAGAACTCATCATCATGCAGCCCTTTGAGTCCACTGCTGGACATAGGCCTCCCCCATCTTTGTCCATTGTGCTCTATTTTGAGCAATTTGCACCCAATTTCTTGACATTTTCTTGTGTCTTCCTCTACTTCTTTTGTCTAATCTCGGTCTCCACTCAAATAATCTCTTCATCCACCTCCCATCACTGATTCGGGCGACGTGTCCGGCCCAGTTCCATTTTAAGGTGGCAATTCGGGAAAAAAAACTAATACGAGAAAAATAACAATATCATACATAAAACGATTATCGGAAAACTTAAAACGATACGAAATAAATTCAACATTTGAACGCCATTCAAAACAACAAACACAGTGGGGTCTATTTTATATATGAACCTAACAATGAACAAGAAAGGACAGAGAATTGTATTTATCATATACTTTGCAAATGCGAACATTTTTATTTAGGTGAAACATCAAATGAGATGTATCAAATTCTCAAAAGGTTATATATGGATAGTTCCGAAATATATCAACACGCATGGGAAAATGAACATAAAGTTCCATGGAAAGATTCAAGTATAATTCTTAAAACAACAGATAATATAAAGAGCAATAACAAAGAAGCGGTTCTAATTATGTCGAATGAAACCAATTGCGTCGCAAACTCGACAGAATTCAGTAGGATCTGGTTACTCATATTGAAAGAGGAAATTAATAAGAATAAAATAACGCTGTAAGTAATTCTTTATCATGCGTCATTTATGTTTTAAAATAATATACAAGTAAAATTAGTTTGGTGTTAATATTAAGAGTAAACTAATTGTAAGACCAAATACTTGCGAAGTCGGGATAGTATCATGAGGTTATTTCCTCATGATTTCCTATGGAATCACCAACAGGAGAATTTTATTGTCATCATTGCATGTGGTTGCCTTTTTAAAAACAAAGCAAATGATTTCCATGGAACGCAATAAAAAATATTGACAATATCATTTTAAAGTACTTTAAAATGTATAATGTATATCTGAATTGTCAGTATGAATGAGTAAGATAAATTTTTTACCAAGAAACATCGATCTACACGTAAATAATAAGACGATAGAACGAGTTCAGAATTATAACTATTTAGGGACGAATTATGAAGTAGAGACCTCAGCCTAAATCTTAGAAAGCGAGTACTAAAATGTTATGTATTTTCTGTTCTTTTGTATGGTGTGGAGACATGGATTCTCAATAAACAATGCATCAATAGATTGGAAGCATTTGAGATGTGGACGTATCGAAGAATGCTGAGAATCTCCTGGACAGACAGATTAACCAATGAGGAAGTACTAAGGAGAATACAGAACAGCAGGGACAGGCGCGGATCTAGAAATTCATAATAAGGGGGGGGGCAGACTTACCTCAAATATATTCCAGATTTAGCCATACGACTCACACTTACTCTAAGGATAAAATACACTATATAAACCCAGATACCTACGGTATCAAAAGGATTGATAGACAATTCACGACTATTAATTTCACTGGTCGTTCTTTACCATAAAGATTAACCATCAATGGGTAGGTACGCATAGATTATCTAGTAAAATACAAATTTTTATGTCTTTATTGTATCGCAAATTTGAAACGTGACTTTTCATGAGATAAGTTTTATACCCAGTGTAATGTATTTGCATTTTAAAATATCATTTTTGTTATTCTTTGAATTGAAAAAAATATTTCCGTTATTTATGGTTCCACCGGTACCCAAACAAATGCGCCTGCAGATTATTTTTCAGAGAAGGGTGTTTTATTAGATTTTATGGCTTCTTTCAACTCTTTGGAAGCGGTTGTCGTGTAATTTAGTGTTGTACTGATGGCTTGAAGTTTATAGTAAACAGAAAAAAAATAATAAAAAATACTTATAGACTAAATAAAATAGGGGGTCCATGGAGCCGTTGACCCCCCCCCCTGTATCCGCGCCTGAGCAGGGAGATACTGAATTCCATCAAAATAAGAAAACTTCAATACTTGGGTCATATAACAGTGGTGACAGATAATATGAACTCCTAAAATTAATTATGCAGGGAAAGATTCAAGGAAGGCGCAGCATAGGTAGGAGAAAAATGTCCTGGCTGAGAAATTTCAGAGAATGGTTTGGATGCAGCTCAACTGAACTCTTTCGGGCTGTAGTGTCAAAAGTGAGAATAGCAAGGATGATTGCCAACCTTCGTCGCGGAGATGACACGGAAATAAGAAGAAGAAGAAACAAAATTTGTTTAATTTATTAACGTTTTGTATTTTGAGAACGATTTCCGAAGTGACAATCTAAAAGTAAAATTGTGGCTTATTCCCAACAAAAATAGTAAATTGCATTAAGATCCCACAACAAAATAGCTTCAGAATAATGATAAGATATGTATGGTATAATATTGTTAATTATATTTTTCAATCATAAAATTCTTCTCGTAATAATCTTTGTTAGCGATTTCTAAAATTGTGCATATTCATGATGAACAAATGCTGATTAATTATAAGACACGTAAAAATTCAGAATCTTCGTGAAGCAATACACAGTTCGCCTTTAACCCATCAACATCAACTAAACCCATCGGGCATAAAAATTGCCTTTTCTCAACACACGCACCCCACCCTCAGGATTACACCAATGACTCGAAGTTATAACATGATACTATGCGAACGACACTAATTCAAATATCAATAATTTACCCCTCCCATCGACCCCCACCACACCTCTGCAATGTCTTCAACAGGTAGAAGTGTACCCATAGCCCCCTCCTGCGGATCGATTCGAGATCGGAGGTGTTCCTTCACTCATTTCACTACAGATCTTCGCAGAAGCATCACAGATCGAAATAAACCGTTTTATTTCGATCATTTGCCGACGCAACAGCAACAGCTGACCAAGGACTTTAGTGCGAGGTGATAACTGATAACACAAACAACTAGAGACTCATTCGCGGTGGTTTCCAAATTAACACCAGTGAAAGTGTCTTGTTTGATATCAATTAAGTGTATTAGTGGATTGACTTATGTGCGAAGTGGCGATATTTCTCAGTGTTTTTACAAGGACTCTGTGATCACCATCAGGAAATTTGATACTCAAAGGTAAGTCACCAATTTTTTGTTATTATTCCTGTTATTCTTCGGGAAGTTCAATTAGCGGTTAGAATAGAAACCTAGGATCAGGGTAATTTTTGGAATTTTAGCCCAATTTTTTTTATTATTCCCGTCATTCTTCGGGAGAGTTCAATTAGTGATTAGACTAGAAACCCGGAATTAGGGCAATTTTTGAAATTTTAGCCCAATTATTTTTTTATTATTCCTGTCATTCTTCGGGGAGTTCAATTAGCGGTTAGACTAGAAACCCTAGAGATCAGGGCAATTTTTGGAATTTTAGCCCAATTTAATTGATTGAAATTTTTGTTCCTTAAAACTTAGTTAGTGACTAAGTTAAAGCTGTACAATTCCATTACGTAATTTTAGAATTATGTGCGTATTTACTTAAATTCCGGACCATAGGATTTCTTTGAAATTTGCTCATTTTTGGGTTTACTCTTTAAATATTAATGCGCGATTAGAGAAGAAATACCTGTTTTTGAAGATGTTACACAGGAATTATACAAGTCACTATTCGAATCATATTTTTTTTGTAATTAGGATGTTTTTTGAATGGAATCCTCGCTTAGAAATTTTCGGTAGATTAGAACAGTAACCCTTCTTTTTTATGAGATGGATCCGAGAGTTCCACTAAAATTGACAAGCAACAAACCATGTCTTTACTTGTTTTAGTATTTGTTTATTTACTTGATCAAGATTTTTTGGTTCAACGTTTAAAAAATATCTATTAATGCCCGATTAGAGCAGGAATGCCTATTTTTGAAAGTTGTGTTTAACAAGGACTTTGAAAGTCACGACAAGTTGAAAGTATGAATCCTATCCTTGTGAGATATTTTCGGCATTAAAACCAATTAGAACAGTAACCCTTGTTTGTGGAAATTTTTCATGGGAATAGATGGGAGAGTTTAACTGAAGTTGAAAAACGCAAACAACAAACCTGGCTTTACTGCTACATATTAGTTTATTTATTTCATTAAGTTTTTTGGGTTCAATGTTTTTTGTTCAAAAAATTAATGCACCATTACTGCAGAAATATGTAGTCTGGAAGATTTTGTTTGACTGAGAAGTGGAAAGTCACGATTGGAATAATATTTTCTCGTTAGGATATTTTATAAATCCAGTTCTTGCTTAAAATTTTTCAGTACCTAGACTAGAACAGTAACCTTTATTTGTGGAACTTTTGAATAGATGGGGCAGTTCAACTAAAATTGACAATCAACAAACCTGGCTTTACTCCCATTAGTTTATTTACTTCATTGGGGTTCAACAAAAAAATGAATGCTGCACGATTCTAAGTATTTTGGAAGATTTTTTTGACAGAAAAATAACTATTCGAATAATATTTTTTCGTTAGAATACTTTATGAATCATTGTTTTGAAATTTTCGGTAGATTCGAACAGTAACCCTTTTTTATGGGAGCAGATTATTAGTTTATTTACTTAAGAGCGAATGCCCAAAATTTCGTACCAATATGTTTATGAGAGTACTGAGAAATCTAATAAGTATTTTTGAAAAATTTAAACGCAGAATGAAAGATGACATTATTACCGAGGGCCGAAAGTCACTTAAAATAAATAAAAAGTATCTTTTAAATGAAATATTTGAAAATAAAATCACACTAAATTTTCTCTTTATTTTTCACCCATGTAACATTAAAATAAACATTATAGAAGTTTTCAGGGAACTTCGACCCTCGCTAATATTGCAGTTTTTCATTCTGCGTATTAGTTTTCTTATGATTCGAAAAAATGAATGCATTTAAAACACACTGGCGCGAAATTTTGCGCCTACTCACTTAATTGCCTTTTAACAGTAATATAAATTTGGTAATAGAAACATATGATCCAAATCTCCTAACAGAATGTGGACAATGTACAGTGAAACGACAATATTTCCAGTGACTTAAAACTTTAAATACCAAAAACTTAATTACCTTTCTAAACGATGTATCTTTATATAATTTAATGTAATGTAATAACTAATGTCGCTAATGACCCAGGAGGTTAAAGTGACTATTGTTTTGTAAATGTTTTGTAAATAAAAAAACCTATGATCAAGTGAAATTTTTATGAATTTGAGAAGTATGGAAGGCTATTTTCTTGTGACATTTTAATAGTTACTATCATTAATGAGAATTTATTGGGAATTACTATCATTAATGTGAATCACAATTTTAGTTAAAAATACATTTTTGACGTTTCGATTGGCGCTTTGGAAATTTCGAGATTTCATTTTCAAATAATTCACCTATATTTCATAAAGTTCTGGTTGTGATAGATTGAATTTGTCATAATAAGTAAGACATCTAATCTAAGGACTATGGCTCCGAAATTGTGTAAATATTTCATATAACGCAGAATTTTGTTTACGGTTTGCCATCTTATACGAATTATTGGTATTACATACCTTTTTTTTTAATTTATCATTGTTTCTATTACGATCAATATCAATTAATGTGACTCATTTTGGTGTATAATAATTATAATATGCAATATGTTCTTGATTTAATTTTAATTGATTTTTTATATACATGAAATCTTGTTGTTTAAGTAGTCAGTACCTTTTTTAAGCAATTTTTTTCTTCGATTAGTTTATCATTACTGCTAGATCTAATATTGTATTTATCATAGTACCCATTCAATGACTGACGCCATTTTATATATTTATGAATATTAACATTCAATAATTGTATAGTTTTTTATTATTAAATATTGGAATAGTGACTTAAATGCTCTATGGTCTGCTTTTAAACCAAGAGGAGTAATTCAAATTTACCGCTCTGTAATGCTTGTTTGTAATAGGTCCAACCTCAGGCAAGTTTACTCCACAGGTTATGAAATTTTGACACTAATGACATTTATGAAATCTTGACATAACTGGCATTTCATAGGTTATTTAAGTTATATCGGCGATTTTTTGTGTTTTCTGCGTTATTCCTTTAATTTTTAGATTTTTAGTCTACTTTTATATAAGACAATTGGCTTTTAGAACTCTTTAGCGACGTATTAATATAATATAATATGTATGGATTACCGTCGAAGGCCAAGATGATCAACCAAATAAGAAGATGTATTTGGTGTTTTCTCTAGTGACTTTCTTGAGTGTGAATTTGTCTTTTTAGTTTACTCCTCTTGGTTTAAAAATAAACCATAATTTCAGTTAATCGATTTTTTTTATATTCATGAAATCTTTTTGTTGAAATATTATCTTTTGTAAGTAAACTTTTTTCGATTAGTTTATCATATATTGTCTTCTAGATGTAATATTGGATTTATCATAATATGCATTCAGTTAGAAAACTATTTTTTTATATGACTGCGTTTTCTTTTATTCTTTTATAGAATTTTCTGTTTTCGTGTCTCTTCGTCCATTGTTATACTCTAGGATTTCTTGTTCTTTATTTTTTTAAAAGCCTCTCTATTTTTTCTTCTGCATATTCTAGTCTAGTCGCTTGTATTCTCTTTTCGTTGTAAAACCTGTTATTTCTTGTGTTTCTTGGAGGTTAGTCTGGCCACACTTTTTTGAATATTTATTGATCATTTATATATTTACGGTATATATGTGTTATATGAGCAAGGAATTTATTTCAATTTTGGGTCTGGTGAGGAAGGATTGTCGTTAAAAAATTGTAAAATTTCGCAAAACAAAATGAAACTGATTTGAATAAAATATGGCGCAAATTGTTATGTGGCAGTATATATTATAGCAATGTAAACAAAAGTTTATTTATGGTGTTATGTATAGAATATAGAATTGGGACGTCGGGAAATTTGTTATTGATATTTGCTAATAATTTTATTCATTTTTGATCTTCTTGACCAATATTGTTTTTATTTATCGATTGATAGTCTTGTTTCTTTTACAATATGTTTATCTTTATTTACATAATTTATTATCCTAACTGGGAAATAAGCCACAAAATGATTTTATTGACGTTTCGACTTCCACCTCGGACGTCGTTATTTTGTATTTTGATAACGACGTCCGAGGTGGAAGTTGAAACGTCAATAAAATCAATATTTAAATCAAATTGTGGCTTATTTCCCAGTTATGATAATAAATTACATAAATGCCACAAAGAAATAGCCTCGGAATTTTGTTTACATATTATATAAAGCACTTAAACATCCATTATTTTTTTTTTTCAATATTGTTGTGAATTTGTTTTGTCTTGTGTATTTAGAGGTGTTATCAAATATATCGTTAAGTAACGACAATTAACAAACCAGTTAATTTCATAAAATTTATGAAATTAAAAAGTCAAAAATTATAGTTGAAAATTCAAATAATATAATTGCAAATATGTTTTTAGGGTATAAAAGGATACATAGTATAAAGTGATACATAGTATGCTTCATTTTTCATTTGTAGACAATAGCCTTTAAAGAGCTTATAGGTCTGGATCCCGCGTATGAAAAAAAAGTTGATTATTAGCAAGCTGAAAATTTGTTAATAGCTTAAGGGTGTCTAGTCAGACATACTTTGATATATGGGAACACTGGAACAGGGGAAGTTTTAACTGGGGAACATGTTAAAAATTTGGAACGGTCAGACCACGAAAACGTCACATGTATTTTGTCCGACAGAACTTCCAATTGATTTGTTACCCTTTCATTAAACTCTCATGCAAAAATCAGACTGCTATTTATCACCTGTCATTTTACATATTCTACATGTTCCACTCATTATAATTCCCATTTGGTGATAAATAGCAGCCTGATTTTTGCATGAGAGTTTAATGAAAGGGTAACAAATCAATTGGAAGTTCTGTCGGACAAAATACATGTGACGTTTTCGTGGTATGACCGTTCCAAATTTTTAACATGTTCCACAATTAAAACTTCCCCTGTTCTAGTGTTCCTATATATTAAAGTTTGACCGACTAGACACCCTTAAGCTATTAACAAATTTTCAGCTTGCTATTAATAAACTTTTTTTTCATGCGCGGGATTCAGACCTATTATGTAGCAAAAAGGTCCACAAACATTTTTTGTAACCTGCGTTTTGTATAATATTTTATGTCATATGACAAATTTCGGCAATTTTAATAAAATGTTAGATCACATCACTCTACACGTCAACCGTGTAGGGATATTGTTGTTGTTAATTTTTGTTTATATGACTGCGACACTAAAAGTTTTGAGATATACATACATACTATTATACTGGTTTTAGGAACGCTTTGGGTAATCCCTATTCCACGAACATACGCCTGTTTTGGATTACTTCGACAACGAATATTTTACTGTGCAAAATAAGAAGAACGAAAGTAAATTGCAAATTACTTTTTGGTTTATTGGTATTTATTAGCGCCATTTACTTTCGTACTTCTTATGTTGCACAGTAAAATATTCGTTGTCGAAGTAATCCAAAACAGGCGTATGTTCGTGGAATGGCCCATATAAGGGAAGCAGTGTTTTGTCTGCAAATTTTAGTACAGAGGTGTAGAGATATGAACAAGGGTGTCTACATGTGCTTTGTAGATTACTCGAAGGCCTTGGACAATGTAAGACATGACCAACTAATTAAAATTCTACAAAACATAGGAATTTATTATAAGGACATCCGAATTATTACAAGTCTCTACTTTCTACTGGAATCAGACAGCCAGGGTAAAAGTCGGCAATGCGTCCACGGAGAGCATGGATATCAGAAAAGGTGTGCGACAGGTATGTGCTCTCTGTCGCACAAGATGACAAACGAAGGCATAAAATCAATGGAGAATTGACAAATAATATCCGATGTTTGCCAGCCGTACTTGCTAGTAGTATCGATGAACTTCAGTATCTTATGGACAGATCTTATGGACAGGAGAGCGAGTAAAGAAAGAGGACTTAACCTTAACATAAATAAAACAAAATGGATGCTGGTCAGCAAAACTCAAAAACCTGTCAGGCAATTGAAAATAAAAAACCAATTAATTGAACACGTTGACTCGTATATATACCTTGGAGCAGTCGTCAACTCCAAATGGGATCAAATAACCGAAATACGATCTAGAGTTGAAAAGGCCAGAGCAACATTTAACAACATGAGAAATATACTCACCCATCCCGATATATCTCTCCCACTAAAAATACGGCTGCTAAAATGCTATGTATTTCCAGTCTTGTTGTATAGCGCAGAGGCATGGGCACTAACGGAAACATTAATGAGGAAGCTGGAGGCATTCGAAATGTGGGTGTATAGACGTATCCTCAAAATATCCTGGACGACTCACACCACCAAAGTAGAGGTATTGCGCCGAATGGGAAAACAAAAACAAATCGGTCATATTATGAGACATGATAAATATCATATACTCCAACTGATAACACAGGATAAAATAGAAAGCAAACGCGGATCCGGAATAAGAAGACACTCATGGCTTCAAAACTTACCACAATGGTTTGGACTAACATCGATCAAGTTATTCAGAAACGCCGCAAACAAAATTAAAATTGCTATGATGATAGCCAACGTCCGCAACGGACAAGGCACAAGAAGAAGAAGAAGACACACACTAAATTCTGATTTAGCATTTTTTAAATAATTCAGTTCGCTCATGTTTAGGAAACAGTTGCTATCAAAGTTAAAATTGCAATTATGATATCCAAAATTCTTACCGGAAATGGCATTTGGAGATAAAGAAGTACTTTGTAGTCGTTATATTTTTCTTACTATGGTTATTACCAGAGAATGTCAGTTCTCGCCAGTGGCGCACAATACCCCTACATGCGACACTATATATACACGAAATTTTCGATTTTCTAAATCGGACTGAATTGAAAATTGGGCCAAATCCCATCTTAAAGTTTAGGGAAATACTCGCCCATCCATATGTCAACTCTCCATTTTGGTCCATGGGTGCGGATTTTACGGCCCTTCCCATTTAGGGTCTGTTTTTCATTCTCGTTCCCAAAACTCCCAAAAATTTCAAAAAAAAGTCCAACCTTTACGGCTTCTGATAGCACTAATTATTCGATTATAATACCATTCAAAAGTTACCGAGCTCAGAAATATGACTCAATTTTTATTTAAAAAGGAGAAAATGTTTGTGGATATGTATGTGTGTGGAAAAGTTTCACCGATCTCAATTTTTTTATTCTGTGTTTCAAGAGGGAGTCTGGTCCGATTCAGAACCGGTGTAGTTTGTGACATTTGACCACCCATAAGCCAGCTATAGGGCTAGGTAGATACAAAATAACATATTTTTTGGGCGTATATATCTTAGGTTCAAGGAAAGACAGCAAACCCGAAAATACACCAAATCAATAGCATTGAGTTATTCTTTCAAATGGTGCCAAAGTGGTCAAGATCATACCTACACACGGCTTAGTATAGCCGAAAAACTAAAGAACTAAAATTTTGGTTTTTCGACAATTACTCAAAATTTCAACCTACGAATTGCGCCAATAACTAAAAGTCTGTAGGAGGACTCTAGATGCATCTAACAGTGTATACCTTATACCTGGGAAAATTCGATTTTTTAAGTTATAGGCTTTATAAGTACGATCAAATCTATTTATTATAGGAAAAACGGTTTTTCAAGCTCAATAAATCCTGTAATACCTTCAGTTATCATGCTTCACCTTAGATGCATCAGATACTACTTGTCAATCCGTTTCAAACTCATGTTTAATGATCAAAATCGGTTAACCCATACAGAAGTTATCGAGTTCGAAAGGTATAATCCATTTAACCATTATCGCCGAAATGGTGGGCGTTTTGGACGCTAAATTTAAAATTCGACGCTAAAAAATAAAATTACCTGTTTCTGCATACATGATTTGGACGCTGGGTCTAATTGAAATGTAAATGGAAAGTCAGGTAATAAAATTCTAGAGATTAAGCTTGATAAAGTTTATTTGTCACTTTGAAATAAATACGACATACATTTTACGAAATGGTATCGATCGATACAGTTAGTGTGATACTCATGTATCCTATCTCTAACGAACATAATTTTTTTTCTACTCTTTGGATCTTTAAGTCTATTACTTTTATGGACACTATTAATTCTAATGTAAGTTTCAGTTTGAAAATTTTTTAAAACATCAATAAAATGGAAAATATTTGGATGAGCATGGTAAAAATTATCATTAAAACGCGAGTGGAACGATTCACAAGCATTAGTTGTTAATTCTAAACTCTCACTCATCGTAGCCCACATCTCCGGTGGAAATGTTGCGTGGTCGCCAATGTAGTTGTCCAATAAGTAGTCGGAAAACTTTTCAATTTTTGCATCCTTTGGTTGAATAGCCATAAAATCATATATGAAAGATTCTTCGACTTCTGAGGGAAGTAAAAATGGCAGCCCAAAAATATATTTCAGCCATTTAGATATTTCACTGTCTGCCAATTTATATTCCCGAATTAAGCCACAACTGCCGATATTACGATACTAAGCTTGCATGAGATGAAAACGGCACCCTTTAATGTGCACATTTGGAAATTCAAAACGCGCAGCATTGTGGATAGCAATTTCAAAATCGGAGAAAATGATTTTTGGATTGAATTCCAGACCAATTACTTCACATTTGCTTTTCAAAACATTAAATAGTTTTATATAGGTTTGTTCCGATTTGTCGGGAAGTAAACAATAACACAATGGTATATAATGTCCGTTGATAAATACATGTATGATAAAAACTTGCTTGAAATATTGAGCACAGTAACTAAATGTACCGTCCATATAAATCGTTTCACTGCCGCACAGAAAACGCATGTTAGTGTTAGGCTAAGGCTCCACGGGAGAGAAATTCACGCTAGCAGTAGCCGTAAAACGAATTTAAGGTTCCACGGAACGGAATAGGAATAGCCGAACTGAACCGACTACGCACAAGTCCTGTAGTCGGTACAGTTCGGCTATTCCTATTCCGTTCTGCGGAACCTTAAGTTCGTTTTGCGGCTACTGCTAGCGTCAATTTCCAGCCCGTGGAGCCGTAGCCTTACACGAGAAGATGATAATGTTAGAACTTGGTTCAACCGCAAATATAAAATTCTCGTCTTTAAGTGTTTTGATATTCATAATATTTACCGCAGCAATAGTTTCTTCTTTACTTTTGGGCAGTTTCGGTTGAGCCATTCGCCGTTCACTGTATATTTGATTTCGTATTAAATTAACGTCTTTAACAGTCATGTGGCTCAAACAATCTACATTTTCGTTCAACGCACTATGTATGATTTTGGACGGCCTTTCGGTCAAATTATCCTTAGCCTTCCTTTTGGCACTGCTACGCACAATCTGTCTATTAAGCGTCTTGATATCACACTCGTGATTATGTTCTAGGTTACTTCGGATCACTAACTTTTCTGGCCCTTTCGTGAATATCTTCGCTTTACACGACCGTTTTACGCACCTCCAATACGTTTCTCCCGATTTTAGTACTTTATCTTGAGAAAAAGTAAAACTGTTCACTTTGAGCAAAATTTTACCACGATTACTTACTAACGTCAAAATTTCCATATGCACTATTAGTTTATATTCCTGTCTAGTACATGAGTTATTGTAAATAGACACAGGTTTATGGATTACAAACAAATTACCAGTTTGTTTTTTGCGGGAAACGAAAGTAATTAGTTTCGGTAGTACCGTAAATAAATTATCAATATGTCATCAGATGTTACTATACAGAATGTCTCACCGACAAAATCCTATTCTACCTCTTACTCTACATCAGTGGAATTTATACAACCCGTTGGATGTGCATGATTTGGACGCTAAATTTAAAGGACCCAAAGGAGGAAGACCCAACCCTTCGGTCCTAACTTTACTTTCTGGCAGCGCCCAAAACACGGGTACTTTTAAGACCCTCAGGTACTTTAGCGTCGAAAACATGCCGCCCGAAATATGGTTTATGTAGTTGTAATGGTTACGACGCTAAATTGATATGGCAATCCGAGTTCATTTACCGGACATCCCAATATTTTTTTTCAATGTATTTCGAATGGAAAAAAATTTAGTGAATACATTCGATGGACTCTAGATCATTTGAGAGATAATTCTATAAAGGCGACCATTTATAACGCTTAACGTGGAATCGAGAAATATTACATTCAACTTTATACATTTAATTTGTAAATAACTTTGAAAAACTGCTGATACAAGAATAAAAAAACCTCTAAACGCCGTAAAAATGAGTGGCGCATACAATATTCCAGCTACAAAGGAGCTGATATGAATATTAGGTACGTGGCGCGAAAATGTATTTTCATTTTGGTGAAAAATAAAATTCTAGTTTTATTTTAAAAGATGTTTCCATATTATTTGCTAAATTTGAAGTAAAACGCTCCACAATAGGGCTTGAAAATACAAACTCAATCAGTTATTCTTTTGTGGCGCGTTTTACTTCAAATTTAGCAAATATTATGGAAACATCTTTTAAAATAAAACTAGAATTTTGTTTTGCATCAAAATGAAAATACATTTTCACGCCACGTACCTAATATTCATATCAGCTCCTTTGTAGCTGGAATATTTTATGCGCCACTCATTTTACGGCACTTAGCGGTTTTTTATTCTTGTATTATTATACAAAAAAACCATATAAATATCTGCATTATATTTCTTCCTGATAACCCAGTATTTAAAATGTGTGTATTTTATGTTAACATAATAGGTTTTAGTATCTTCATTCTAGAAGTTCATGTAGAATTTTCGAACGAATCTGGTTCATTAGACGAATTTATAAAAAAATTGAAACGTGTGTTATAGTTTTACATTGATAGTCCTGTCGCCAAGGGGGGTACAACGGCCTCCTGTATTCAGATGGACTTACCCAAGTTTTTTTTTTGTATTTTGACCTGTAGAACACGAATTTTTTGGGTAACAGTTGATCCGGATGTCGATAAGATTGTTATAAACCAAGAAGTTGAGGAATCACATAACAGCGATTTCTCGCAAAACAAAACATTTTTTTGTATTTTTTGGGCCATTCTAACCAAAAAATGTTCCTACAAATTTTTTCTTAGGATGCATAGTTTTCGAGATAAACGAGGTTGAACTTTCAAAAAATCGAAAAATTGCCATTTTTGAACCCGAATAACTTTTGATTAAAAAATAAAATAGCAATTCTGCTTACCGCCTTTAAAAGTTTAAGTAAAATTTTATCTGTTTTGAATATTTGCATTGCTAAAAATTTATTTTTTTATTGTTAAAAAAAGCTATTATAAACACATAGTGTTTCCCGTGCCTAATACATGCGTTTTAATGCATGCTACGTAGAAATAGCGCCGCTTGCACTTTTACCTCCTCTACCTACTCATTCGATTTTAAATGAGAAATCATTGAAAACATCACTCAAGCACTAGGTGTTTATAGCTTTGTTTTAACAATAAGATAATACATTTTTAGCAATACAAATAATTAAAACCGATATAATTTGACTTGAACTTTCAAATGTGGTAAGCAGAATTGCTATTTTATTTTTTAATCAAAAGTTATTCGGGTTCAAAAATTGCAATTTTTCGATTTTTTGAAAGTTCAACCGCGTTTATCTCGAAAACTATGCATCCTACGAAAAAATTTGTAGGAACATTTTTTGGTTAGAAAGGCACAAAAAATACAAAAAAATGTTTCTTTTGCAAGAAATCGCTGTTATGTGATTCCTCAACTTCTTGGTTTATAACAATCTTATCGACATCCGGATCAACTGTTACCCAAAAAATTCGTGTTCTACAGGTCAAAATACATAAAAAAATCTTGGGTAAGTCCATCTGAATACAGGAGGCCGTTGTACCCCCCTGGCGACAGGACTATGAATAGTTTTGGAAATATAACAAGTAGTGAACCTGTTTGCAAACTTTTTTATTTAAAAACATCTCATTTTAACTCTTAACTCTAAATCTCTAAATAAAATCTCTAAATGCTCTCACTTTAATTAAGAATCCGACACAGATCTAATAATTCGTCACGAAGAAAAATTTGAAATTCGTCATTTAGCAATCACATATGATGCAATGATGGAAAATTAGAGCCTCATTTAATCCATATTACTGAGAGAGATAATAAACTGGAACTGGTTTAATGGCCTATTAGATGGTAACCTTCCATATTGATATCTACAACCTCGTTTATAAAAAAACAGCCAAGACAGTAATAGTAATACGGTCCTATTTACTAGCTTTGTCGCATGTTTCATTAATTGGTATATGTTTAATAAAATAAAAAACTCTTTTAGGGTTTACAAAGAAGGTAAAAAATTTGGAAACAGTAAAACTTTCCTACCAGGCACCATAAAAATATCTTCCTAAAATTAGAGAAAAACAAAAAAAAAAGAATGTGTCTGTACTTGTACGCACGTAAGAAGTTATACTTCTGTTATATGATTTCAACGAAATAAAATATACTTTAAACAGTTTATGGGTAGATATTTTATTTAAAGATTAAACTAATTTTAATACTTACTACTTTCCAAAAATTTGTATTAAAACCAGTGGCGGATCTAGACATTTGCCTTTGGAGGGGGAATTTGCCTTTGGGGGGAACTTCCAATGAAACACCAACCAAAAGACATAAAAAAGATAAACCCAAACTAAGCTCCCTTAATTTTCCTAACTAGCCTGTTTATTGTTTTGAATTTGTATGTCTGTAGTTTAAGTTTCATGCCAGCTAATATATTTTTAAGTTTCAACAATTTTTTTCTTTAATTTTGAAACTTGTTCCCCCTTTTCCCTCCCCGTAGATTCGCCACTGATTAAAACAATACCAAAAATAAAAAAGATAGAATATTAAACAGCCGGATTATAACCGCGGACCTCTCGATCTGAAGTCGAATGCTCTAACACTGAGCTATAATCGCTTTGTTCATACCGATTACGAGATTTCTCGGACATAGTGACAAATAGACCAAGTTAAGTATAAAAATGTTTTAATAATACTTATTATCTTATTTCCGAGGAAGACAAATCCAAGCACACAAAAATTTTAATAAATATATTTACTGAAAACACTAATATATTCTTTTCACACCTTATTTGCACTGATACAAACATTACTTGAAAAGTTTAGCAACTAACTCCATACTGTCCACTCTCAACATTTTTCTCAATCGCGCCTAAAGAAGTATAACTTCAAAAAAATAGAGGACAAATAATGCTCCTATGGTACAGAAGGTGCGACATCTATGTATCTTACGACTTTTGATGTTGGGTACTATAATAATTATTGTAAATTTTCACATAAAGGTAACAACCGTGAATTAGATGTAGATAGATTTCTTATAAGATATCACAATATTTCATTTGGAATACTCAGTAAGATGCTTTTCTTTTTTTTTCTTACATCAGCTGAGGTACTATTATTTAGAGATTTAGGAGCGATAAAAATATTCAAAATGCTGGACATCCTAAGGTATCAGAAAACGTGACACTTGATGTTAAGGCTGATTCACATAATAGCTCAGGTCACGCTCCGCTCACGGTCAGCTCAAGCCACGATCAAAATATTCTCTCGGAGAAACCACGCAATCAAAAAAAAGGGCCGGAACTTGACCGTCGTGTTTAGTGCGGACAGCATGATTAAGATGCGTGTAAGAATAGTTGACCGAACCTTGAGCTGAGCGTGAGCGAACCGTGACCTGAGCTATAATGTGAATCAGCCTTAATATTAAGGGTTGAAGATAATCCTCATAATACTGCATGCCAAATTGCAACTTACACAGGCATATGTCTCAGCGGGTGGTATTACGTGATCTGATTCACATTAAAGGCTGATTCACATTATAGCTCAGGTCACGGTTCGCTCACGCTCAGCTCAAGGTTCGGTCAACTATTCTTACACGCATCTTAATCATGCTGTCCGCACTAAACACGACGGTCAAGTTCCGGCCCTTTTTTTTTGATTGCGTGGTTTCTCCGAGAGAATATTTTGATCGTGGCTTGAGCTGACCGTGAGCGGAGCGTGACCTGAGCTATTATGTGAATCAGCCTTAAGGCTGATTCACATTATAGCTCAGGTCACGATTCGCTCACGCTCAGCTCAAGGTTCGGTCAACTATTCTTAAGGCTGATTCACATAATAGCTCAGGTCACGCTCCGCTCACGGTCAGCTCAAGCCACGATCAAAATATTCTCTGGGAGAAACCACGCAATCAAAAAAAAAGGGCCGGAACTTGACCGTCGTGTTTAGTGCGGATAGCATGATTAAGATGCGTGTAAGAATAGTTGACCGTACCTTGAGCTGAGCGTGAGCGAACCGTGACCTGAGCTATAATGTGAATCAGCCTTTACACGCATCTTAATCATGCTGTCCGCACTAAACACGACGGTCAAGTTCCGGCCCTTTTTTTTTGACTGCGTGGTTTCTCCGAGAGAATATTTTGATCGTGGCTTGAGCTGACCGTGAGCGTGACCTGAGCTATTATGTGAATCAGCCTTTATAGCTCAGGTCACGGTCCGCTCACGCTCAGCTCAAGGTTCGGTCAACTATTCTTACACGCATTTTAATCATGCTATCCGCACTAAACACGACGGTCAAGTTCCGTCCCTTTTTTTTGACTGCGTGGTTTCTCCGAGAGAATATTTTGATCGTGGCTTGAGCTGACCGTGAGCGGAGCGTGACCTGAGCTATTATGTGAATCAGCCTTATAAAAGTACCATCCTTACGAAATTTAGTTACAGAAAGAACTCAACGAAGATAACCATGATCGCCGTATGCAATTTTGTGACATTTTGCAGGATTTATGTAACCGCAATCCATTTTTTAAAGAGATTATGTTTTCTGATGAGGTTACATTTTGCCTATATGTTTCAGCGAATCATCAAAATTACAGTTACTGAAGTAAGCTCACTGGACAACTGAGCCTGCCAGACAGACGATAATTTACGGCGCCGTAAGAGTTGTAAAATGAAGCGCGAAAATGGGTCCCACGGTGAGAGTAGTGGATGGCCAGACTAAGTTGTAAAATATCTCGCAACAATATCGAACTGGCCCATCTTCGGCGTAGTGTCGCAAACGAATGGACCTGGGTCCAAATTCGTAGCTCATCTAGCCATCACAACGACTTATAGCCACTTTACACGATGCAAGTAATTGCGAAATTTATTGCACAAGTTCTTGCAGCAAGAACTTCTGCAATAAGTTGCAAGTAGCTTTCTGCAATAAAGTGATTACACAGTGCAAGTAATTGCATAAACTGACATGAAATGGACAGAAACTTTGACATACCATAAATTTTGGGTTATGTTGTTTTTATAAATTAAAAATGTAATTTTTTGAGTAGAGTTATCAGATATATTAGATTGAAAATGTTAGATTATAATTTGAGAAAAGTATAATATGTATTATGTATAACAAAATCAATTAATACCTAATGCAAGTATACCTATAATACATTATTCATTTACAAAAGGAAACAAGTTGTTAAATACAAAAGAAATAAAAATAGAATATAGTTTCTTTAATCCCTATGTTGCATAATTAAAGTTATCCCCCAGAATAATGTTATCTGTGAAGCGTGAAATTGGTAAAAAGTTCCTCTAGTTTTGTCAAAAATTGCTTAGTTTGAAATTTAGGATGACAGAATGTCAAAACAAACAATGTAGCCTTAAAAGTTACTAAAAATATACCCAAATTGCAGAAAAAATTGCATGAAAAATAGGACATGTTCTATCTAGCTGCAACTTCTTGCAGCAAGAAATTGCTGCAAGAAGTTGCAGCTTTTATGTGCAATTCGCGTATGACACGATGCAATTTCTATTGCTGCAAGAAATTGTGCAATTAATTGCGCAATTAGTTGCATGGTGTAAAGTGGCTATAAGACTTTGGCCACACGGGCGATTTTTTACGGCGCCGTAAGAGCCGTAAAAATTAGCGCGAAAATGGGTCCCACGGTGAGAATAGTAGATGGCCAGACTGAGCTGTAAAATATCGCGCAGCAACATCGAACCGGACCATCTTTGGCGTCGTGTCACAAACGAAGGGACGAATTCATTTTATTGGCCGTCGCGTAGTGCGTGGTCAGCCAAGCGTGTTTGACTGCGAGCTACATTTTCGTTAAAAAATTAACTAAATCCATATTTATCAGTAGGTAATCTTGTTCTGTTCTAATTTCTCAATTTGTTATGTAAAATGGCAAACTTTCCACATCTACTTCTCTCACTAATTATTGGGTGAATCCACCATTTCCTTCGGCATTGTAACCGTCCACGACGCCGACACGGCGCAGTGCCAATATAACGGTTGTTAAATCAATAATGTCCATGATTAAAAAAAAAGATAAATGCACGAAACAAAAAATAAACACCAAGATACCTAGTATGCAGCGTACTGAACGAAATTGAAATTTCTAGTAGCTCATCTAACCAAAACAACGACCCAAAACCTGTATTTTCATCTCGCGACACGCCGTATTTTACATCCACGTGTGGCCATGCTTTTTACAGTGCTTACTGCCGCGTAATTTTACGGCGCTTACTGCTCTTACGCCGTAAAAAATCGCCCGTGTGGCCAAAGCCTAAAACATTGTATTGACACCTCGCGACACGCCGTAATTTACATCCCCGTCAGCCATGCTTTTTGCAGCGCTTACTGCCGCTTCATTTTACAGCGCTTACTGCTCTTAGCGAAAGACCACACGGACGATAATTTACGGCGCCGCAAGAGTAGTAAACACGAGGCATTGCTTGACTAACTCCCTATTTCATCTACAATTGGTTAGTCAAATGCCTCGTTAGGTTTACTGCTCTTAAGGCACCTTAAATTCTCGCCTGTCTGGCCTTAGGCTCGCTTCGTACTCAACACCGTCAGAAAATCAATGTCTGGATGGGAATAATTAATGAAACAATTATTAATCCCTATTTTTTTAAGAAAATCTTACAAGTGAACGTTATCTGCAATTTCTGTAAGTTAAAGTTTTATTAGTTCTTGCCAATATGTTTCCAAATGCGAACAATCCTAACTTACAAGACGAAGCAGTGTTTTCCTAAGGCATGGATTGGTAAACGAGGATTAATAGAGTGACCCGCCAAGATCTCCAGATCTTCCACCTCTAGATTTTTTCTGTGGTATTATTTATAATTAAAGGTTTATGTAGATAAACCTCAAAGTTCGTAATATTCAAAAAGTACTTTTTCGTCGATTTGCTTATTGCTAAGACTATATTATGCGTTGTTTTGCTATTCTATATTTTTTCCTCTGTATTTCGTTAAATGTTCTAAAATGTATTTATAACGTCACCGGCCAAACAACTAAAACCAGTCACATGCATTTTTATTGTTGGAAAACCAAACAAATTTGATGAGATCAAATCATACCAAATTCGATTAGATATTCTAGTTTGACTCGTATTTAGAACAGAATCTCTGATTGCTAAATAGTTTAAAATTAATAGAACAAATGGAAAATTTCCGAATACGTAAACATTCGGAAACGAGTCGCTAATGTGTATTTAAGTGAGGAATTTCAGTTGAACCAAATTTAATTAGGCATTTTGATGGACGAAATTAGATTATCTAGATAGTAAGTAGTTTTGATTGTTTATATACACTCGTATTTTAGGCGTCAACGCCCTTCCAGTAGGTATCTTGGAGGAGTATCACTAAGCCGCAAGCCCTTATCCCTTGCCGTACTGCTCCCTCATAGGCCAATCAGACGCCCGCATATTACAGTCTAAGCCTCAGATTCATATGAATTTTATACTGCTGCGTTAGTCTCTTAAAGCGACTAGCCTACAAAAAAAATAATAGGCAAACGCAGTCCACGACGAATAAAGACTTCACGGTTGAAGAACTTACCAGATTGATACAAGCATGCATTTAGGGTAGCAGTGATTAAGTATAGATTATAGTAGCCAACGTTCTCAGAGGACATGGTGCATGAAGAAGAAGAATATCAAATATCTTTCTTAATAGATACTCGTAAATGTTTTTATCTAAATTCTGGTAAAATATGATCAAATCAATGCAACTTTCTTGTCGTTTTAAACTATTTTAATATTTTCTATAAACATAACTTCGAAACAATTTACAGATTTTTTTTCAATCGTTGCTCTTGATGTTATTTGTCGTGACTCAGATCTGATTAAGTACGCTCTATTTAAATTATTATTTATCCCATTAACTCCGTTAGTTATAGTTTTATTATCACTTGGCGTCATTCCTTTTACTTACCCATCACCGTTAGTGTCCCATTTCGTCTTAAACCAAAAATCCCATAAATGTAATAGCATCAAGAGTTTCTCTTTAAATGCATATCTGTAATGTTTCTTCCGTATGAAATTTAACGATATTCCATCCATATACAGAGTATGTGTGATATTTAAGTCTCATAATCGTCAACAAAGTAGATATATATAAAATATTAATAAGGTTAGGTGTAAATTACGTAGTTTAAGAGATCTGTCCGTGTAACGTAGATTTAAGTTGGTTGTGTGCATGTTTTAAGGCTAATTTATAAGAGATTAATTGAAATGTATGGTTATTCCTTGTAATTTCCTCATAATTTGATTTTGTGCTAGCAAACATTTCGTAAGATTGCAGATTATCTGTGAGGTCTACGAATAACTACAAAAGTAATAAACAGCATATTTAGAACGAAGTCATAATTCTAACTTAAAATTAATTCTTCTTCTTGACTGGCTTTACAAGTTGGGGTGAATCTTCGCCCCGTCCACTATAATAGCCCTCCATCTTATATATGATCTTGCGCTTTCATTTCCCATTGTACACACAGGCCCGGCCCCAGGGGTGGGCGGCCGCCCAGGGCGGCAAATTCAGGGGCGGCAAATTTTAGAGGAAAGCCAATTTTTTAAATTGAAGAAATAATAACTTATGTTTTTAATATTATAAATGTTATATATTTATAATATAAATGTTATATGTTAAAACAGATTGCCTAATAAACATATAAAAAAATATTATAAAAAAATCAATATTATGAACAAGAGCGGCAAAAATGCAACTGTAAAAACGAAAATTAAGTAAGTGAAACAATAACAATTGCAAGGTTCATTCGACGGAAAATTGACAACACCACCTTCTTCTTCACCGCATAAGAACAGTAGGATTAGAACTAAACTAAATTCACTGAAATTCACTTAAAATTAACTTTACTGAATATGGATGTACCTAATAATTATTATTAGAAACATATGGCTGAAGCTCCAGCTCATCTACAGTCACAGCGACAATAGGTAGAACTAGCAATTAGACTAGAATCGGGCAAAATCATAGATGAAGAAACACAAAAAGTTCTAAATTCAGAGACTGGTCATTGGAAAAATGTAATAAGTACAACGACTTATATTAATAATACAGTTCTTAGCACAACAGTGTCTTTCATTGAGGGGCGATTCTGATAAAAATTTTCGTCAAAACAATGGTTACTTTATAAGGTTTAAACTTTAAAAATTTTTATTCTGTTTTACAAAAGCACATTAGGAGAATAACTAATGGAAGTAACAAGCAGCATCACTATTTGAGAAAACGTATTCAAAACGAAATTATTCAGCTCCTCCATGACCAAATCAAAAATAAAATTTTAAACTTTTCGAAATCAGCAAAGTATTATAGCCATAATTTTAAATTGTATATCTGATATTTCTGAGGTGGAACATTTTGAGGTGTTGTACATTTTGTCGATTTAGGTTCTTGTTCACAAAGTGTTAAAATTGAAGAACATTTTCTTGGATTTGTGCCTGTAATGGAAACCACTGGCTTGGGAGTTACAGAGTCCCAGAATGAACGGGGAATACCTTTGGAAGATATGAGAAGACACGGGTATGATAATGGGGCAAACATGGAAGAGAAGAACTTGGGAGTTCAAAACAGAATTTTGAAAATGAATCCTAGAGCGTTTTTTGTCCCATGTTCTAGCCAATCACTTATCTTAGTCGTGAACGATGCTGCTAAAGCCTCACAGTTTGCAGTTTCTTTCTTTTCCTTAGTGACAAAAATTTACAACTTTTTCTCAGCATCTATTCATCGTTGGACTTTGCTGAAAAATCATATTTCTAGCCTAACATTGAAACCTTTGGCGGAAACTATATGGGAAAGTAGAATAATTGGTGCAATTGTGAGCTATTAAATTTTGGCTGTATTGTGGCTAACTGCTATTTTTCTTTTTGTATTCTTAATAAAACGTCCTGATTAGTAACATGGTCGGTATAAGATATCTTCAGAATTCGACGATAAAACTACATTTCAAAAGCATTAGTTCTTTAGCAGGTAGCATCTGTGAGAGTCCAAAAATCTGAAATTCAAAATACCTGAGGCTCAATTTATGTACCAGAATATTTAGAAAAGGAGGCCGTAAAAAATGCAAAATTTATAGAGGTATTAGTATATTGAACAAAATATATAAAAGATTTTCTAAAATATTTTTTCGCCACTCATCCCATCTAACGAAATCTAGTCAATTAACAAATCCAATTCCATAGTTTATTCTAACTGAAGCTGCATTGGTTATCTGTCCTCTTTGCTTTTTACTGCTTATCTTCTTCCAGCGAGAAGCAAGTGATCACTTACGGCATATCACTTCACGGCATTAACAGAATGAAGAAAGCAAAAATTTCCTTAAGCCCAGCAAAAGTCGGCATAGTAGGCAACCAGCATAACGTAGTAACGTCTAGGCTTTCCTCTTAGCGTCTATCGTAGTTTTTCGTCTGCGCCAAGCTTTTAAACAACGCTAGTCCTGATATTTCCAATAGTTCCTATCCAACTAAAATCTACTCTAACTGACCGGTTAAGGCAGGCCCCATGATAGCCACCAATTTACTGGAACGATATATTCCACGACATTAAAACAAACCAGTATAGGATCAGAACCAATATCGAATTAAAAGCACTCTACAATGACACCGACATTGTCCAAGAAATTAAATCACAGCGACTATATGGGCAGGCCACGTGCACAGACTTCATAACAAGCGACTGGTAAGACTGGTATGAGAGGAGATTCCTACAGGCCATAATGCGATAGAGAGATAACATCCAAGCAGATTTCCGAAAAATGAATATTCCATTTGACCCTAGGTTGATGGAAGACCGAACAAATTGGAAGAAAGTTGTACAGTCAGTCAGGACCCACCCAGGGTTGTAGCGCTATGTGATGATGATGATGCTCATGATGATGATGATATATTCCGGAAAGTTCTCCGCATCCGCGTGCTTTCTTTTTAATCCCTGAACTGTCTAGTTACTCTTTTCAACGTTAGACCCAGTCTCAGCATTCGCCAAAGCATTGTTTGTCAGCATCAAGATGACCTCTTGAGAGATCTTGCTTCCATCGAGCCATTCGATCTATTTCCGCCTCACACCAGCACTACCGCGGTATTTGTGAAGTTAGTTGTTCTCTTAGTTAGGACACACAAATATAGACCAGTGGCGGCTCGTGGCCTTGGAGACAGGGTCGGCAAGGTTTTTTTGTCTCCTCATATAGGTATACCATCAAACTAAAAGGCTTAATTCATCATAGGAGATTTTGTTGTTTTTTGCTTTTTTTTATTTGATGTACTTGACATTCTCTCTTGTTTCATGGTGTTTCGACAATACGTGTTGATTCTTTTGAGACAAGGTAAATCCCGTTTTTTTTAGGCAGAAATTGGTGGTAATAAGAAAATTGATAAACAGTTTGTTGTAATGAATTGCAGTACTTACTACATAGAATTATACATACATATTGTGCAACTTATCCCACTTTCTGAAAATATTTGGACCAGCATAATTTTTAAGTACCTAACTTGTAATAATAAATATCTTGGAAAGTCTTTGGCGAACGTAACTTTTAAATTTTAAATCGTCAAAGGGGTCAAAAATTTGCAAATCTTCAAAATTCGAAAAACGAGTATCTATTTGCATATAATAGTAGGTATCCAAAATTTCAAGATATACTTACTCGTTTTTCGAGATATGTATCATGTCGTTGTCTTTTTTGGGGTGGTCCGGAAATATCAAGCGAATCCAAAACGTCACTGCGTATATATTGGAAACTACTATCATTACAAAAATCTCTGAGATTTTGTACCAGCTTTCGTATTCTATTTTTAGAATAAATAATGTCAGTTGACTGATTTTGAACAACAAGGAATATCTTGGGCAAACTCTGTCTTAAAAATATTTAAAAAGATATTGAAAGAGTCATTAGTATTTAATAAAGTTCTCAAACCGATTGCTTCACGGATCGAGGTATCGCCACTTTCAAAATCATCGCCTTCGATAATAAAATCAAAAACTTCCAAAAGCTGTTCACGAAAATCTGCTACAGATACTAAAACTATAAGAGATAATCTGCTTAGGTGAGCTAAACTGGCAAGAAAAGACGATATTCTTTATTTTTTTATCATGTATCATGTAAAACTAAATTCATTATATGCGCATAATAGTGAATAAATAAAGCTTGTGATGCAATAGTTTTAACTTTTGCCTGGAGACTATTCAATTCACCACTCATTACAGCAACGCCATCATAAAATTGCCCCAGTTTGCCCTACCAATTTATTTTTGGTATCAAAAAATTTGAATCTGTTCTTTAAAACGCCAAAAATATATTCTGCCTTATTGCTTTTACTCACATCTCTAAAACCTAAAAACCTCTCATAAATATTACCACGTAACGCGTATCGAACAAAATAATTGATAATTGTGAATGACATGATAATCAGAAGTTTCATCTACTTTCAGTGAAAAGCAAATGGTTTTCTAAATCTCAGATTCAACAACGTTATTCAAAATTTAACTATTTGATTATATGTATTAGTTCATTCTGTATTACGAATACACTTCGAATCAGAAAGTAAATAGGTATTTCTAAAACAATTTTATTAATTCTCTATAATTACTTTGATTTTTAACAAATGCTTCGATCCATCATGTCCACTAAATGATAATTCCTGACAACTTAAAAAAATTACAATATCAATTAAACGACGTAAAACGGCGTGATTATTTTTGACAATTTCTACCGATGCATGCTTCCAAATGAAACACCGACCGGCAGACCGAAATGTGCCGTACTTGCCGCTTAACCTGCCATGCCGTATTTGCTATTGCCCACGGAGAGAAGTAATGTTCGCTTGCTCATCGACTTGTTATGTCGTTGAGTTTTACGTGTAAATTGTCAAGCTACGGATGTTAGTCCATGAATTGTCAAATATTGTTGAATAAATTGTCAACCATGAATAAAATTTAGTCTGTATTATCTGATAGATTTTTTTTTATTTCACAGATACAAATATTTAAACAATCTATATCTATAAATGTGTGGGTCGGCACTGCCGACCCTGCCGACCCTGACCGGCCGCCACTGATATAGACATTAATTGAGGTGTGAATTTTTACTTAAAATATGTTTTATTTCGAATTTTGTTATAGTTGAAATAATATATTAACACATTTTTTTATGTATTTTTCCATTACCTATTTCTCACTATATTTTGAGATATAAATAGATACATGCTATTTTTAAAAAAATGTTTCTTTTAGTATAAATATATCTTTTGTGTTAATAACGAGAGATTGAGAGAATTGAGAGATTTCAATAAACAAAAATAAAATATCAGAGTTCATAATATATTATTAGTAATTACAGCTATGCCATTTTCTTTACGTTATAATGTCTACTCTGAATTGTTAAAATATTCATATCCTATATTAATTTAAATTATAAAAATAAAAATAATACCAACTGACCAACTGCTTCCAAGCACTACTTGTCACCAACAGTATACTTTTTGTTATTTCAAGAAATCCTAATCTCTCTATTAAGTCGTTCAACGACTCATTATAGAAGAGATTAGGTGAAATGTTCAAATCCCCATGGCAATTTTACGGAGCATTACACGCCCCTTAGACCACCCTATCTAGCCTGAGGGGTTAGCTTCTACCAGAACCTGACTAGGCTAAGATAAACATAATACTTTTGAGTACATGCAAAAGTATTTCTAAAAAATATATAAACGTTTATGTATAATATAATACAGGAACAAAAATCTGCTAAACGCGGTAAAAGTGCGTGGCGCATACAATATTCCAGCTATACAAGACCTGTGAATATTACGTGGCGCAAAAATGTTTTTTAATTTTTTGTTTTTTTTTTAATTTTGATGGAAAATAAAATTCTAGTTTTAGTTTGAAAGACTTTTCTATAATATTTACTAAATTTGAAGTAAAAGCCCCACAAAAGAGCTTCAAAATGGAAACTTTATCAAAAGTACTCTTTTGTGGCGCGTTTTACTTTCATATCATTCATCTTTGTTTCATAACAAAAGCAAAAACAATCTTAAATCAGACGTATAACTATAAATGGCAGTGAGATATAACAAATCCATGAATATGATCCGTGAATACATAAGAACCGCAAACTATCTCAATACATTTCCTTGAATACTATACTGAAAAAGCCGTTACATTTCAATTGGTAAAGCAAAACATTTATTGTTTCAACAACTGCGTTTATTGTTACCGTGAACGCATTGATTGTGGTTATTAAACGCAGTAGTAGATTGATTAATGCATTCGTTGTCACAACAATCAGTTTACATCTATGGAATAATCAAATACTACTCTATATTAACAACATCTGTACATTGTTTTAATGAAATCTGTACTTTGTCACGATAAACCAAGGTAATTGCTTATCATCTACGAAATCAAGAGAGTTGTTGCCAGAAATATCATTATTTATTAAATATACGAATTGTTATTCAATCATTGTGACAATAAGCAAATACATTCATCAACGTCTAAAAGTTCGTTGAAACAAAAAATGAAATTGTTGTTACAACGAAATACTATTCAATAATCACTGCTAATCAATATTACGAACTAAATTTTTTTGAGTGTAGCCACAACAGAAAGGAAAGTGGAAAGAAAAATGTCGAGAATATCACAACACAAACTGACAAACTCAAATGGAGCGTCGTAGGCCACACTGCTAGACAAAACCTAACGTTGGAATGCCACAATACATAATTGGAGACCTTATAAAAGTAGACCACTAAGAGGGAGACTACAGATGAGATGGGTGGAAGGAGTTAAGATAGGCGTATGTCCAAAAATTGACGATATATGTCTAAGTACGCCACGGTAAGCTAAGAGACATTCTTGAAAGAAAAGACATAGATAATAAAGATGTGAGAATAATTCTCAATTTATATTGGAATCAGAAAGCTAACATCAAAATAGAAAATGGGACATCACAAGCAATAATACGTAGAGAAGTACGACAGGGATGCATTTTGTCATCACTGCTATTTAATGTATATAGTAAAAGCATCTGCCAGGAAGCCCTTTTGCAAGCAAACGATGGAATCGTAATCAATGGAGAGGTTGTAAATAATATTAGATACGCGGACGACACTGTACTATGTAGTTGCAAGAACAGTACAAGAATTACAACGATTACTTTTAAACATAAATATTGCTTGCAACAATTATGGCATAAACATCAATATAAAAAAATACAAGTATATGGTCTTCATTAAAAACATGACACAACCAGCACATATTAGTATAAACGGCATTCAAATTGAAAAAGTATCACAAATACTTGAGAACTTTAATAAACGAAACTGGAGACCAAAGCAATGAAATAAAAAGACGTATCAAAATTGCCAGGGCAATTCATAAAGACGATAAAATTCTTCTGCAACAGAGATATAAGCATCCCTCTACGATTGAGAATGCTAAGAGGCTACGTACTTAACACGCTATTATAAATATGGTGTAGAGGCCTAGACTCTCAAACAGAACAACATAAAAAATATTGAAAGTTTCAAGATGTGGTGCTACCGTCGAATGCTGAAGATAAGTTGGGTTGAAAGAGTCACAAACCTTGAAGTATTACGAAGGATAAACTCAATTTTAGCCCAGAAATTTTGTTAACGATAAAACGAAGAAAACTTGAATATCTGGGTCACCTGGCTGATGAGAGAACATAAATACGCATTACTTCAAAATATAAAGCAAGGAAAAATAGAAGGAAAACGCAAACCAGGCCGTAGAAGAATGTCATATGGTTGCGGAATTTGAGAGAGTGGTTTGGCTGCACCACTAATGAACTTTTTAGGTCAGCTGTAAACAAGGTCAGGATAGCCTTGATGATTTGCAATCTCCGATAGGAGTGGCACAAGAAGAAGATGAAGAAGAAGACTAAGAAGAAAAAGAAAAAGAAGCAGAACTGAAAAACAATTATTTTAATTCAGTTTTGGTAAGATTGCTGTTGTCAGTATCAAGTCAGTTATAACGCTTGTTGTCGGTGCTTGAATTACAATTTTTAACATTTGGAACATGTGGGTTTCTGCCATATTTTAAAGCATCATAATCATCATTCAACCCGGACTATCCACTGCTGGATATAGGTATCCCTCAGTCTTTTCCATGTATTTCTGTTTTGTGCTGTTTGCATTCAATTTTTGTCGATTCGTTTTATGTCACCAGACCATCTTGTTGGTGGACGACCTCTACTTCGATATGCTTCTTGTCTTGGTCTTCAGTGTATTATTGGCTGTGTCCATCTGTTATTCGACATTCTAGCTATGTGCCCCGCCCATTTCCACTTTAGGTTCAAAATTCTTTCTATGACCTCTGTCACTTTAAAACATCTGATGAATAAACAACATTAAACTATAGAATTTATTGAAAAAATAATTGGAAAAATTGAATATTGCATTGCAAAAAGTGTTCAAAATCTTATTAAATCTAAATATTTATATTCTTTCATCCCCAATTTTACGACAGAATAAGTAGAGTACGATCCTGTTCTTTGTCTAACATGGTCAACCACAGTACAATGTGTTGAAGTCAATTGACGCTTCCAACACAGGCAATTTGTTGACGATAATACCTGGAACGCTTTTGAGATTCTGATCACGTGTCAAGGAAACGTTATTGATGCTTATCTGGTCCCTTTTAACAAGGATAAGATCTCATCCTGTTTTGTAAGTTCTGTTATAACTGTTATTTTTAAAAAGTTTGAAATTTTTGTAGAAAATATTTATCGAATATACCAAAGATAATAGAATTTTAATTATTACTATTTTATAGGATATAATTTATAGAATTGTTCATATTTCAACAGTTTAACAATAATCTTTAATTCTGTTAAATCTGATAATTGTTTTGTAGGTTCTCAGAAAGACTTTTCCTTGTCGTTATAATGCTTCTACATTTCTCACTCTTAAGAGGATGGGTACGTATTTTCGGCTGCAATGCTATTCAAATGGGGATTCATTTTTTTCGAATCCTGAGAAAACTAATAAGTATTTTTGAAAAATTTAAACGCAGAATGAAAGATTACGTTATTAGCGAGGGCCGAAAGTCCCTGAGAACTTCTATAATGTATATTTTAATAAGTTACAGGGGTGAAAAACTAGGAGAAAATTTAGTGTTATTTTTAATTTCAAATATCTTATTCAAAATAAACTTTTTATTTAATCTAAGGGACTTTCGGCCCTCGGTAATAATTTAGTCTTTCATTCTGCGTTTAGATTTTTCAAAAACATTTATTGGTTTTTTCAGAATTCGAAAAAAATGAACACAATGTCCGTCGTAATATTTTCCAAATCTATCTTTGTCATACAACGCACTCAGTCGAATAGAACAGCGGTTCTCAATCTGTGGTACATGCACCACTGGTGGTACTTATCATTATTTGAGGTGGTACACAAAACCCAAAAACAGCCGAAATCAGCACCACTATTATAGTTAATTAGATCACCTATGTTCAGTTAGGTGGTACCAAAAATAATAAAAACTATTTGGTGGTACATGACTCAAAAAGATTGAGAACCGCTGGAATAGAATATTGTCAGCATTATTGTCAGTCAGACACTGACAATCAGTGACAATTTTAAATATTTGACATGAATCGGAAATATTTTGAGTTGTTGATTAAATAATATTGATATATAGTGTATTTGATAAATAATTGATTTAAGACGTGAACTTTATAAAAAGTTATTTATTGTGTATTATTTATGGAAGATAGAAGCAGAGAATACATCAAGATATATTCTGTGATCCAAGTATTTTGTTGGTAAAGATGTTAAAAATTGTAAGCGTTCCATAGTAACAATATATTATTAAAAAATCACTTTAACACTTGTCCTCTTTTCTCGATCGAGTATTAGTTTTTGTTGTAGGTACATATAAATTATTACAATCACTGAATACATAGTTAGTGAAAAAATTATCACATTTATTAACTGAATTAATAATTTGCAATTATACAAAAAATAACAGTTATTCAAGAACATTCAAAAGCCATCTCTTTAAGTTAGTTATGACATTGTCAAGTAGAATGACATTCTAGTAATATTTACATATCGATACCAGTGTGAATTTTACTACACGTAATTTGTCATGTAAAGACAGAAAAGGTAGGGATAGCCGTAAAATATTTGCGAATTATGTACCCATGGCCCATAATTATTTTCAGAATATCTCCACGATTGTTTTACTTTTATTACCAATTATTAATCAGTGTTTGAAGTCCATTGCAGGACATAGGCCTTCCCTGTGTGTATCCACAGTACACGGTATTGTGCGGTCTGGTTCCTAGTTTTCGTCATCTTTCGCAGATTATCTTGCCATCATGTAGGTGGTATTTGTTTCGTTTTTCTGTTCTTGTCTCCATTCGGTTAACTTACATGTCCATCTTCCATCCTTTATCCTTGCAACGTGGCCAGCCCATCTCCATTTCAATCTGCAAGCTCTCTCCACAAGATTTGTAACACTGGTTCTGTTTTGTAGGTCTTTCTTTGTAATCCTGTCTTCTATTGTTGTTCGTTTCTTTGAACGCTACATCTTACTTAGCTATTCTTAGTTTTCAAGCATTGTTTTTTGTTAGGGTTAGTGCCTCCGCGCCTTAGGGCATTACTGGCAGAACAGACTGATAGAAGCCTTTCCACTTCAGATTAATCGATATGTTGCCGTCTTTTAATACTTTTTTAGGAGCTATGGGGAGCATACGGAGCCTCGTGAATAAGAAATATCATTAAAATGTGATTAGAAAAAACTTTTTTCAATATAGCTTTCAGACAATCACAAAGGATTCAAAGCAAGGAGTCTTTGTTCTAGTCTTCTTTCTACTTCCTTGATATGTTTGCGTTTGTTCCATATTCGAACCTTATTGGAGGCCCAGGTTATCCGCCTCCAAGTGTCTCTGTCGTTGGCTGCTCTCCTCCAGTTGTCCACCCTCAATTCTCAATATATCTTTAGTATCGGTTCTCACTCATCGGTTTTAAAAGTATTAATAAGGTTCATTGTCGTTTCTGTCATGATTCATGTTACATGTTTCTAGTCTAGGTTATCTTCTTCTTCTTCTTGTGCCATATCAGAATTATCCGACGTTGGTGATCACCATTGCGAAGGCTTCTCGATCTTCTGCAATATGGAATAATTGTCCTGCATTTGATATCTGAGTCCATTCACGAATGTTTTTTAACCAAGAAACCTGTTTTCTTCCTACACCTTTACGGTCCTCTATTTTGCCTTTGGGGATAAGTTATAATATTTTATATGGACTTCCCCTGACTATATGTCCCAGATAAGACATTTTTCGATGTGTAACAGTCTTTAGCAGTTCTCTATCTTTGTTGGCCCTCCTGAGTACTTCTCCATTAGTTTTTCTTGCTGTCCAGGGTATCTTCAGCATCCGTCTATGAATCCACATTTTCAGTGCTTTAATTTTGTTCATGATCGAGACTTTTAGCGTCCACACTTCTACACTATACAAAAGTACGGACCAAACATAGCACTTAACCATTCTTTGTTTTAGTTCTAAACTGAGATCATTATTGCAAAGAAATGACATCATTTTCATAAAAGTAGTTTTAGTCATTGCTATTCTACGTTTTATGTCTATGTCTGGATCTAGTTGGTCCATTATCACAGTTCCCAAATATGTCATTTTGTGAACTTTCTCAACTTGGACTCGTTTAATTGAAGCTTTGCATCGGGATGTGGCTCACGACTAAACACTAATAATTTGGTTTTGTTTGAGTTTATTTTAATGCCCATTTCCTCTCCTACTTCGTGAATACGATCAAGCAGAATTTGGAGACCTTCAATATTATCTGACAGAATTACTGTATCGTCTGCATATCTAATCACATTAAGTAGTTCCCCGTTGATTTTTATTCCATGTGGCCGTCTCTCAACTGCCTTTTTAAATAACTGGTCCGAGTAAACATTGAACAATGTTGGCGACAAAATGCAACCTTGTCTGACTCCTCGTTGTATAGAGATTTCATCGGTGTAATTATCTTCAATTTTTACGATAGCTGTTTGATTCCAGTACAAATTTTTAATGACACGAATATCCTTGTCATATATTCCGATATTTTTCAGTATTTGCATTAATTTTACATGCTGTACTTTATCAAATGCCTTTTCGAAGTCCACGAACCATGCAAATACATATTTTCTTTGATCACGGTATTTTTGTAATAGGATGTTAAGCGCAAAAAGTGCCTCTCTGGTTCCCATAGCATTTCTAAAACCAAATTGGGTATCTTCGAGATCTTCGCATTTGCATCTAATTCTGTCGTGAAGTATTTTTAGGAAAATTTTAAGAGTGTAGCTCATTAGGCTAATTAATCGATATTCTGAGCATTTTCTCGCATTGTGTTTTTTAGGTATTGCGACAAAGATGGATTTGAGCCAATCTGTGGGAATCACTCCGGTGTTATATATTGAATTAAAAAAAGGCTATCTCTAGGTTATCACCTAACTTTATTTTGTCCTTCTTTTATATCTTCGGTCATTAATCTGCGCTCTTATTTTCTACTTATTCTCCCTACTCTTTCGCTCATTTTTGTCTATCTAGTATAAAATTGTTTATATTGTTTATGATACACCTTTGTCTGAGGTATGATTATTGACATGTTTTATTTCTCTATGGTAAAGAATAAGTACTACCTTTCTAGCCACTGCTACAGTAAAATATTAGTGATCATATTTAAAATAATTTTTTACAGTGTAACACTGATGCCATATTCCTGTGACAATTTAAAATTTTATTATTCAAACCAAATAAAAAATGTCTCAAGTTAACACCCGCTCTCATTTAATCCACAGAATTCTCCAACAGTTTTATCTCTTCAGATTATTCCTTCCTCGTTTATCAAATTATAAAGTATTTCAAGTAATTTACATCGTTTTTCAATCGAGGAGTTCGAGATAAAAACGTTGAAAGATTTATGTCATTGAGAGGCTGTTAGTCCAATTATTTTTTTAAAAAGTAAGGGAATTATTTATTAGATTTGTTAGCTGGATAGAGTCCACGTGTCGTGGCTCTTATTGGAAATGTCAGATTGTTTTTTAAATGTACAAATAGTTACAAGTTGTTAATTAAAAATTGTTAAAAACATAAAACAGGAACTACAATATTGTTTACAAAGTTTACAATGTTTATAGAGGTTACTATTCACCTTTTTTTTTTCAAATATTACGTACCATTTAGAACAGTTTTTCAGGTAGATGATGAATCCCTACTCAAAATTGCTTTATCTATCATACACTAAGCGTCAAAATTAACGCACCACCTTAAAAATGGGACATTTTTAATGTCTCATATTTCCTAAACCTGTTCTCCGATTTTAGTGATTTTTTTAAATATTTTATAGCTTTATTCTTCAAGAATATCGATGTAATAATATTGTTGCTAAACAGGTAAGTGTCATTGTATACCAGGTGTAACAATGATAGTGTGTTTTTTCCTTAAAGTTTGGAACACCCTGTGGAATATTTTAGCGTATATTGAAATTAAATCTAACTGTAGCCTTAGGCCTTCTTAAGATTTCGCTTATTGATTTATTTGATTATGTTGGATAGTAAAAAAGTTAGATACTTTAACAACTAGAAACGTTCGACAAACTTTAAGGGGTAATTCTGCATGAAAAAATAATGACTGTTTACTTTATAATTATGTGTCCGCAAATGCTTCGTTTCCGAGATACGGGATGCTGAATTTTTTCTTACAAACGGACGATTTATTTATAGCTCTAAAACCGGTTGAGCTATGCAAATAAAATTTAGTAGGTTTTAAGAGGTAGTTATTGCGCATTTTTTGACGTACAACTAAGAATTTTATATTCACCATTGGCGTGCATACGGGTCATATTACCCGGTCATATTACCCGTATGCACGCCAATGGTGAATATAAAATTCTTAATTGTATGCCAAAAAATTCCCAATAACTACCTTTTAAAGCCTACCAAATTTCATTTGCATATCTAAACCGGTTTTAGAGCAATAAATAAATCGTCAGTTTGTAGGAAAAAATTCAACATCCCGTATCTCGGAAACGAAGCATTTGCGGACATATATTTATAAAGCAATCGGTCATTATTTTTTACATGCAGAATTACCCCTTAAAGTTTGTGGCACTTATTTAGAAACACCCTGTATTGATGAAAAACGCTGCTAGTTGTTAAATTACCTAACTTTTTTATTATCCAACATAGGCGAGTGAATCAAAAAGCAAAATGTTAAGATAGCTTAAGGTTACAGTTGAGTTTTAATTTTAATATTTTATATACGCTAGAATATTCCACAGGGTGTTCCAAACTTTGAGGAAAAAACACACTATATCATTGTTACACCCGGTATACAATGACACTTATTTGTTTAGCAACAATATTATTACATCGATATTCTTGAAGAATAAAGATATAACATACTAAAAAATCACTAAAATCGGACAACAGGTTTAGAAAATATGAGACATTAAAAATGTCCCATTTTTTAAGGTGGTTCGTTAATTTTGGCGTATAGTGTATTAAAAGTGTTAATGCATTTCTTTGTACAGTTTGCTTAAAATCGGAAGTAAAGATCCCCACATAACTTCGTACTTATATATGGACTAAAAAACGATAAAAAGACTACGATAGAGTTTCACTTCCACTGAACAAGATGAGGCAATCAATGCAATCAAACCATAACAAAAATAAAAACAGAGGCACAAGTAACAACAGAATTTGTAACATCTAAAAATTGAAGCTGGAATCTTGCTTGTCTCCCACTTTATTTAAAATATACCTTAAAATTGCTTTAAAAAGATCGAAACAAAAATCATATACGGTCAACTCTACAGACGATCAAGTAATAGTTTATGGGACCAATCCATCAACAAAGAAAATAAAAAGAGAATATATGAGACTGGTGAAAAATATCGTCCAACTCAAATGGAGCTTTTCAGACCACACTGCTAGACAAAAAGACCAACGTTGGAAGTACTTTTTGCGAACTTACGCGATGTATAGCACTCGCTCCGCTGTCGCTCGTGCTCTAAACATCGCGTGCGTTCGCAAAAAGCATACTTCACGAACTGTTTCATCAATAACTATTATTTTATTTATCGATTTTTTATTTTATAAGTCGATTAAAAAAACATCGATCATCCTGCAATTCAAAATTTACTTTTAGTTGTCTTGTTGGCAAAATCTTTCCTGCAATCGTTTGCACATATGGAGAACACGGTATGCTATATTTTCTCGAAGACACACTGTATAGTGTGGCTTATTGTACATAATTTTCAATAACTCCAAAGCACATTAGCGATAATGAAGACACACTCTTTCATAATCGTTTCAAATAATCTGCCTTTCTAATGCGGTGGCATCTCATTTTCTCTTACATAAATACAGGAGTAAAATTTAATACACTGAATTTGTATGAATGATTTATTAGAAACTACTAATTAAAAAGACAAACTACACACAGAGAGATGTGTTACAAATGTTCCGGGTAATATGTATATTACCGGAGATGACACACACTTTGAATATTGTCTCGTATGTGAAAAAGCTCCAGCCTCGCCTTGTGTGCTTAAGACACTTTCTTTTATATATGTCTAAGCTAGTTGCATATTTTGATGTGTCCTTTGTTTATATCAGTAAAGTAGGTGAGCGGTGACTCCCAAAAAGGACCAAACACCAAACCTTTTTTACTCGATTCTCTATAAGTATTTCTCTTCAAAAAATGCTTCCATTTTGAGTTATTTGCAATTTTTTCTTGAAAAATGTTTATTTGGTGATTTTTTAGGGATTTTTTTGCTAAAAATCTACTAAATAATTGCAATTCTACAGAAAGCTTTTTAAACTTTGAAGTACAAGTAAAACTATCTTGACAAGGATAAATAGTGATGAGCGAGGCTGGTCTTGGTCTTGCGGTCTTGGTCTTGGTCTTGCAGCAAGACCAAGACCAAAACCGCCTTCTGGTTTGCAAGACCAAGACCAAGACCGCCTTTTGGTTTGCAAGTCCCAGACCAAGACCAGGTATTCAAGACCAAGACCAAGACCGAACATTGCAAGACTACGCAAGACCAAGACCAACCTTCAAGACTCTTGCATTTTTTTGCGAAATTGGTTTTTTATTATTTAACTTTATTTTTTTAGTTCAATAATATATACTGACATTGTAATAAACCTTAAACCATACCGAATTTTTAAAATACATAATATTTTAAGCTAAAAATCAACAATTTTGATATATACTTTGATCGGTAGTAAAACAGAGTAAGGGGAATTGGTTTCTACATTCCTGTTCTAACTTTTCTAGCGTTTATCTTATAACTTTACAACAGTAAGTACAGGGTATTTAACGTAAGCAGGTCACTCAAATAACAAAAAAAGCAATCGAATGTCAAAAAGGGGGAGCACAATCGAATTTAAAAAAGAATGCTCCGTATTAGACTGTCGTAATACATTTTATGAAAAGAATACTGATGACGTCGTTTCAGTAGTACCCAATAATGACATTTAAAAAACCGTATATGTAGAAACAGAAATAAAATAATTTCTATGACAGTTCAATAGTTTCCAGTGTAATAGATTTTCCGCCATATTTGTTTCTAATTGGAACTTAAAAGCTAAAAATAATGAAATTTTTTTGAGTCATACTAGATTCTTCGGAAAACGGTTTTCTTTAATTTTCTATTTTCAGTTATTCTCTATTATGAACAGTTTCCGAGATATCGAGCTTTGTCACACTATACAGCCACCCTGTATATGCAGAATGTTTACTAAGTATGTGTACAAACGATATAAGTTAAACGTTCATATGAACTGAAAATAAAAATTTTTTAATGAGAAATCAGTGTTCACGTTCGATACATCATTTCAATAGGTTTTTTAAATTTTTTCTCCACATAAAAAAAAACAGTTTTGCTTTTGCCCTGTATATATAAGTATATACAGGGTGTCCAGAAACTCTACCGACAAACGAAGACAGGAGATTCTTCAGATAATTTTAAGATAATTTAACCCAATTCACTTAGTCCGAAAATGCTTCCTAAAGGCAAGCGTCCACAGACCCGCATCGTACGCATCGGACGCATCGTACGCAACGGATTTTAGTTTGCCTTGTACAGAAACTTATGTAACCGCGTCCACTGATCCGCATCGTACGGATCGCATTATCGATTGTCAAACTAAAATCCGTTGCGTACGATGCGGGTCTGTGGACGCTTGGCTTAAGGGAGCTAGAGCTCTTTGAAGATGGCGTCTTGTAATTAGTTTTTCTTAAATATCTCCAGAACGCTTCTATTTAGAAAAACAATAATTGGTACACATATTTATCTTCAAGATATAAATCTAATCCATCCATTGCAAATTTCTAGTACCGATCATAGACGTCCGTTTTGGGTAGGGCAACGGTTATTTTATCGCATAACTTTTTTATCTTTAACTTTTATACATTTCTGATACTGGATTATTAAATTGGGAAGTATTTTAGTACTAAAAGGTACTCTTGTGTTAAATCGGTAGGACACACCGTTTTCTAGAAAAATCGATTTGAAAACTTTTCGCTTTTTGAATTAAAAAAAAAATTCAAAAAAAAAACTGTTTAGAAAGACGAAAACTGGTACATTTATTTATATTTCAGAGATAAATCGATTTCATTAATTGCGAATTTCTAGTACTGGTCATAGGCGTCCGTTTTGGATAGGTCAACAGTTATTTTATAGCATAACTTTTTTGTCTTGAATTTTTGAGCATTTTTGACACTAGATTATTAAATTATGAGGTATTCGAGTACTAAAAGTTACTCTTACTTTATGTTGGTAAAATACTTCGTTTTTTGTTAAAAAGTTCTTTCAATTTTTTTTTCAAATTCCAAAAACGAAAAACTTTCAAATCGATTTTTCTAGAAAACGGTGTGTCCTATCGACTTAAATCAAGAGTACCTTTTAGTACTAGAATACCTCACAATTTAATAATCCGGTGTCAAAGATGCATAAAAGTTAAGGAGAAAAAGTTATTCGATAAAATACCCGTTGCTCTACCCAAAACGCACGCCTATGACCAGTACTAGAAATTTGCAATGAATGGAATCGATTCATCTCTAAAAAGTAAATACGCATACTAATTTTCGTTTTTCTAAATAGAAGCGTTCTGGAGGTATTTAAGAAAAACTAATTTCATGACGCCATTTTCAAAGAGCTCTAGCTCCCTTAAGAAGCATTTTCGGACTAGGTGAATTGAGTTAAATTGTCTTAAAATTATCTGAGGAATCTCCTGTCTTCGTTTGTTGGTAGAGTTTCTGGACACCCTGTATAATTAAATAAAGCGTGTATTTCCTCCAAATAAAATAAAATGTAACTAATAACTTTTTATTTTTTTTCTCTTTTTTTTTTTTCGTTTATATCATATGCTATTGAATGTATAAAAAGCAGGTTGTGTCTCAATTCAACTTAAAATTGAAATTTGAAAATGAACCTTTATATTTGAAACATACTTTTTAATGAAATAATTAGGTGAATAATGTTAAAATTGGTATCCGTTTGAAACTACATTCTACATTCTTTTAAAATTTTAAGCAAAAAGTATAGTTTCATTCTTCACATTTTTATTTTTTTCAATGTATTTTATTCGAAATTGTTTGGTTCAAATTATTACTACCAAAAAAGCAAGACCGGCAAGATGAAGACCAAGAACAAGACCGGCTAGTGCAAGACCAAGACTGCCTTTTAGCTGCAAGACCAAGACCAAGCTTGCAAGAACAAGACCAAGACTAGTCTGGTCTTGGTCTTGTTCTTGTTTTGCTCATCACTAAAGAGAAATGATTTCTATCTCGCTGAAAACATGGACTCAATTATTTTGAATATGTATTTCGAGTAGTCTAGCGCTAAATTTGTACAACGTTTGCGGCGATACAGGCGCGCGGCGCGTAGAAATATTGTTTGAATTTAAAACATTAATTCAATACAAATGCTACTTACAGATTATTTAGAAAAAAAATATTTTTTCGCCTTGTGAAAAAAATAGTAACGTGTCAAAAGCAAAATTTAATTCAACAATGGAAATAAACTTGATATTATAATTATTATAAATAAATTATTCTAACATTTGCTCTTTTCTGAACAACAAAACATACTGTGACGAAATATTAGTGCTGTCGCCAGGAGGGTACAACGGCCTCCTTTATTTAGATGGACTTACCCAAGTTTTTCTGACGTATTTTGACCCGTAGAGTAGAACACCAATTTTTTTGGTAACAGTTGGTCCGGTTGGTAACAGTTGTCGATAAGATTGTTATAAACAAAAATTTTGCAGAATTACAAAAAAGCGAATTTTTTGTATTTTTTGGGTCATTTTAAGTAAAAAATGTTATTATAAGTTTTTTCGTCGGATGCTTAGTTTTCGAGATAAACGCGGTTGATCTTTAAAAAAATCAAAAAATTGCAATTTTGTAACCCGAGTAAATTTTGAATAAAAATAAAATAGCAATTTTGCTTGCAACATTTGAAAGGTCATGTCATATTATACCAATTTTGATTATTTTAATGGCTATTAATTAATTAATTAATTTTTTTATTGTTAAACCAAGCTATAAACACATAGTGCTTGAGTGATGTTTTCAATGCATCTCTCATTTAAAGTCGAACGACTAGGTACAATTGAAAACTCCTGCAAACAGGCAATTTGTACGTAGCATGCAATAAAACGCATGCATTGGGCACGCGTCAAAGTGCTCAAACACTTTTTGTTTATAGCTTTGTTTAACAATAAAAAAATTTATTTTTAGCAATGCTAATAATCAAAACCGGTATGATTTGACTTGAACTTTCAAATTCTGTAAGCAGAATTGCTATTTTATTTTTTAATCAAAAGTTATTCGGGTTCAAAAATTGCAATTTTTCGATTTTTTGAAATTTCAACCGCGTTTGAACATCTTGAAAACCATGAATCCTACGAAAAAAACTTGCATTTTTTGCTTAGAATAACCCAAAAAATGTTTTGTTTTGCGCAAAATCGATTTTTTGTAATTTTGCATGATTTTTGTTTATAACAATCTTATCGACATCCGGACCAACTGTTACCCAAAAAATTCGTGTTCTGCGGGTCAAAATACATAAAAAAAATTGGGTAAGTCCATCTAAATAAAGGAGGCCGTTGTACCCCCACTGGCGACAGTACTATATTGTGTTGTTGTAAACTAAGGTCTTTTTAAAAACATTTATTCTAATAACTAGAATGTAATAATGGGAAATTGAAATAATGAAGTAATGGGAAAGATTACTTTATAATATAATATAATTCGACAGACAATTTTCAAGTACGAATAGAACTGACTATTATGTATCCTTTTTTTAGTTTAATTAATGTATGACCATGCTTTTTTACTTCAATAATTTTGAAACATCAATGATTAAGGTGTCATAATATTGGCACTTCCTTATAATCATCAAAATATAAGTATTATAAAAAACAGCATAAACAGTCTACAGTAATTTATTTACATGCTTATCTAATAATTAACCGAAACAAATGCACATTTAGAACTGGTTTTTGGTAGTTACAATGTAATCATAGATCAGTAGAGTATCCTTCAGAAACATTCTGATTGTATAAATACAAGCACTCTTCAACAACTACTTTTTTTGAATGTTTGCGTAAATTACAAGTTATATAATAAATGATACTAATTTGCTTACACATATATGTACTAATATGTATATTTTGTTTCAATTAAAGAAGAATATGTCTCGATCAATTTTTTTGTTTGGATCAAATCAAGTACAAGGTCGATTGTGGGGAATTACTGCTTTGATTCCCATTGAGAGTACAAGGTGTTTTTTTTTTTCGTTGATGAGCATCATATTATGAGAAAAACAGGTATTACCTAGATATACTAACAAAATATCACGTAGTGTTGAATTGTTTTTTATTTTTCTAATAGATGTACATATTAAGAGTGGGAATAACTAGATCAATTTAAATAAACTGTTCATCAAAACTTACTAATCTCACTCAATTTATTTAAGTTGATGTAAATAAACATTTTAATGTGGCGCTTTAGTAATATCTTTTAGCTTTTTCTGGCAGTCTTTATCGAAAGGTTTTTCATATTTTATAATATATGAAAAGCATTGAAAATTAACTAACGCTTCTCAAGTAATCTACTGCGCCGGTTAGGAGCTGTTTCCCCAAAAAAACATTAGTTCTAAAAAGCCTAACCCACATAGTTCTATTAAATAACTTATAACTCCCTATAGCCCAATAAATGACCGTTTTGGAGTGTAATTTCCAGGGGCAACTCCGAATTGCATGAAAATTTGGATTCAGGTTCTACTTACCCGCCACTTCAAAGTTGAATTTGTGCCGGTGGTTGCTTTTACTTGGGGGGTGACATTTACCCCTTCTCAATGGGTGAAAAACGCGTGTTTAAAATAAGGCCGGAAATGAATAAATTGACTTATTTTAAGCACCTTTTGTTCTATAAAGTTTTTTACGTAAGTCAATACTTTTCGAGTTATTCGCGATTTAAAATGTTGATTTTTCGTCAAAAAAACTACGTTTTCAGACCGTCTTTCCCAAATAACTCAAAAAGTAAATATTTTATCGAAAAAAATAATTTAAGCAAAAGTGTAGCCTATAAAAAAACGAAAAAAATGGTGTACCAGGAAAGTCTACAAATTGGGTAGAAGCAAAGTTGTAGCTCATGAAAAATACGTTCTTATTCGTCTAATTCCAAATCGAATAATTCAACGCGAAATCACCGAAGAAATAAGCGTTTCTCGTGAAAACCTTATTAACATTTTCAAAGTATCGAAAAGAAGCTTATTATTAGTTTTTTACAAAAGTTTACAACACCAAAAATAAACGAGTTACACTGAAAAAAAAAAGTTTGCCCTTTTTTTTTGGTAAAAAAATTCGTGAAAACCTCCCTCTATTTAGCACCCTAAATGAAATTAATCGTTTGGCTTTACCATCTATTTTAACTGTATGTGTATTGTTTATATGATCTGTAAGTTTGATTGGTTTGAAGTGTTTAAAATAACTTAAAAAGTATTAGTGATAAGGAAAATCTTAAAGAGTAAATACATGTAGGTTTTGCTATTATAAATATGCTAGTTTCATTTTGTTTCTCTGTAAGACAAAAATTGGTTAAGATATGGCTGTTCAAAATTTGCATACACTCGTGATTAGTGACCCATTCAAGCTTTCTCAATTATAACCCTTTCATAAATAAACACTTTAAACCGGTGAGACTGACAGATCATATAAAAAATAGATAGGTAAGTAAATTGTTTGTAAAGCGGTAGCGATTAATTTCATTTGGGGAAGCTGAACACGGCGAGATTTTCATGATTTTTTACAAAAAAAAAAGAGGGCCAACTTTATTTTGAGCGTAACTCGCTTATTTTTAATGCTAAAACTTTTGTTAACAATTATAAAACAAAGCTTTTTATAAACACTTTAACAAAGTTTAAATCGGTTTTTCCTGAAAAGTGCGTAATTTTTCGGTGATTTCACCTTGAAATATTCGATATGGAATTAGATGAATAAGAACGTATTTTTCATGAGCTACAACTTTGTTTTTATTTGATTGATAGACTTTGCTGATACACCATTTTTTGGGTTTTTTATAAGCTACAATTTTGCTTAGGATATTTTTTCGATAAAATATTTACTATTTCAGTTATTTGCGAAAAACCGTCTGAAAACGTAGTTTTTTTGTCGAAAAATCAACATTTTCAATGGCAAATGACTCGAAACGTATTGACTTACGTAAAAAACCCTATAAAGTTGCTTAAAATCAGTGAATTTATCCATTTCCGGTCTTCTCTTGAACGTATGTTTTTTCACCCCCGAGAAGGGGTGACTGTCACCCCCCAAGTAAAAGCAACCAACGGCACAATTTCAACTTTAAGTGGAGGGTAAGTAGAACCTAAATCCAAATTTTCATGCAATTCGGAGTTGCCCCTGAAAATTACACGGTATCGCCGAATTTCCCGTTCATTTACTGGGCTACTATAATCGTATCAAGACCAAAACATAAATGAAGTCGGCTAGAGGGATATTTGGCGAAAAAAAAACAAGGGGGCAAAAATTTTTAAATTACACTTGGCTGCATATAAGAACATTTTAAAAGATCTGGTTTATGTTAGCTTTATTTATGATTTTTTTACCATGGAATAATGAAGTTTGGGACTGCCTTTATCAACTTAAAACTTGTAAGCAAGCAAAACGATTGTTTTATGCCAAAACGGTTACCTACAAAAAAGGATACCTATCCTACGGGTTTAATTTTGCTCTTTTTAGTGGGGAAAAAGTCAAAAAATATCAAAATTTAATAAAAAAAATTATTAAATCAAATGTATATGTATAAAGTTGATGTGTTTGGAAAAATCGAGCATAATATAGAGAAAAACTATTTTCAAGTTCTCATTAAACATTATTAGTTCAGAAACAGAACATTCCTGTTTATGTTCTGCTATACTTGTATCTTCTATACATCTTAAAAACTCTAATCAAAAACCCTCGTCTGAGTAACTGCTCTGAGACTACATACAATATCTTCTTCTTAATGTACGTGATCAACATTATATATTTTTCTTAAAGCTGCCGATACATAAAATTATTTATTAAAACTGTTTTTACCGTAAGCAAATACATCTCTTATTTGACCAACAAGCAAGTCTAAAATTTAAATCTGAAAAACACTGTATTTTCACTTATTTTCCTAACTCACATCATAGAACATCATCCCACTCATAATGCCCATATCAAAGCTGCACAATTTAGTTCTTTAGCAACTTAATCTCATGTGGGAACACGGGATGCACCATATAATTACAAAATGTGCATTAATTTGCTAGGTGCGTGGCTAACGTGACCTTGAAACTCTTCTTCAACCGACCAAAACTGTTCGTTCATCCACATACGGGGCGAGACACAAAATTTGGAGATTGTTTTGTACTTAATTTTTTTATTTATAAATACACAATTTCGTTTAGAGTTGGAAAATTATCTTTAAGGATGAAGATAATTTGTAATGCCAAGGATGACGGTGATGATGATTCTTACCAATATTGGTTTTAAATACTTACTATTTACTTATATTATAATAATAGCAAGAACTCTTCTCTTTTCTTCCTAAGCCTGTTTTCATCCACTCCTGGACAAAGGCTTCCTCATTAGTTCTTCACTCACCCCTGTTTTGTGCTATTTGGTGCTCTCGCGCAACTGATTATTAAGGGAAAGATGAAAGATTGAAGAAAAATGGGGTCCTGGTGGAGCCAGATTGCTTAAAAATATCAGAGACTGGACCAGCCTTGATTCAATATCTTTGTTTAGAGCCGTATTGGACAGAGACAGATTTGCCAGCGTAGTCTCTAACCTCCACTAAAGGAGACAGCCCCTCAAGAAGAAAAACAAGTTTCATACCACTTTTGCTTTTATTTCGTCTAGCCATCGTTTTTGTGGGTCTCGTCTTTGTCTCGTTTTTCTCGAAAGTGTCATTCCATAAGTCATAACTGGTAGAATACAACTATTGAATATACCCTTTTCTTTATATTTTTTGGTATCTTTTTATTTTTCAAAACAACACCAAGTCTTTCTACTGTAGCTCATGTCATTCGGATTCTTCTAGATATCTATACCAATTGATTTTGGTTTTCTACTTCCATTTAAGTCAGTTGTGATATTTTGTTTTATCATCCCTTTTCTTTTATTTGAATTAATTTTTAAACCGATTTTCGAAGATTCTTATTTCAACGGCAATAACAGTATTATCTAAATAGCTTAATAACTTTCAGAATCCGTATAGGGTATCGAATACCTTCTTCCATTCTGTATTTAGACCACGTCGTCTTCACGTGCCAAAGAATGTTCCCCATTTTCTGTTCTCTTCATTGTCATCTACACCTATTAGGGTCGGTATTTCAATAGCTACTTAAGCTTTTGCTTAGCTAAGCCCGTGTCAAAAGTTAAGGAGAAGCTTAAGCTGGGTGCCGTATTTCCACCATTTCCTAACTAAACTGATGCTCAACTGTAAAGTTAATTGGTTTGGTACCTCTGAATACATCAAAATGCCAGAACTAACTGTTCTGAGGTAAAAACCACTACTGTTGACATTTAATTTTATCTTGTCATCTGTATCAATGTCATTTACTTCACTTAATTTTGTGTGCATGGTACATGTGTTGTTAGTTTATTGTGTATATTTTCTCTGGTTATAGTTTTATTATTATTTTGCATTAGCAATAGATCCGTCTTTGTAATTTTGTTTGTTGCATTTCCTAAATGTCAAATTGGAATGTAAGTTTATTTTTGTAAAATAAATATACCTACCAAGCATTGTAGAAATAAATAATTTTTCCGGAAATCGCCAGGAAATTTTGACATTCCTGTCAAAATTTCTTGAAGAAAAAGTCAGGACTTCCTTACTGTAAGGAAATGTCATTTCCTTACTGTAAGGAAATGATATTTCCGTACAGTTGTTAGTGTTCTACATAAATGATAGAAAACACATTGCTATTAAAACCTTGTAAATTACCTTAATCATTAAATTTTCTTTATCTGGAGCTTCCTGGATAAATTTTTCAATTTCTTCCTTCGTTAAAATCTTAGATTTCTTTGACCTATAACCTTGAGCTTGCCGTTTCAATAAAGAACGAAGTTTTGAGTATGTAGATATATCTACATTGTGTTTAAGTGCAAGGGTTGACTTCAGCATTGAATAATTGGCCCATAATGTTGAAGATTTCATCTTTAAACAAAGGTCTAGGAAGTATGCCATTACAACATTTTCTGAGAAAGAACTCGTATTTTTACTCATGCGATAATCCATAAAACGTCTGTATGCATTTTCGTACTTTTCTCTTGATTTCTTTGGCAATAATTCTAATGAAGCAGTATTCACTGTCTCAACCAGCTCTGGAGGAGTCCCAGGAATGAAAATTTCATCATCACTTATCATTTTACTTTCGAGAACACCAGCAATTAAATTTATAAGCGTCAAGTTTGACAATTCAACCTCAATACGTTTCCATAGTAACCCAAGTAATTTTATTAGGAATTTCAAAGCACCATTTATTTGGGAATAAAATTATCGCGTTTTTTTTTAAATCAATCAATATCTGTCGAATTTTAAACGATTTGCGGAAAAATAGTATGTTTACCTCGTAGGAAAAGCCACATTCCTGGACTCTGTGTTGCTAAGTCTCGGCTTGCGCCTCGACTTAGCAATCTTCACAGTCGTCCAGGAATGTTAAGCTTTTCCTACCCGGTAAACAATGTACTATTCATGTGCCTACACCTTCCAAAAGTAGTAATAATTCTCTTATTACGATTAATAAATTAATACATTATTATTTAATAATCTAATAATAACGTTATTACTCAAAAGTTGGTTTTTAAAATAACTCTATAATTGATAATCTATAGAAATAACCTCAAAAAACAGAAAACAAATTTTAAGCAAAGGCTTAAACCAACTCCCGCGCGAGCTTAAAATTATTTGGTTTAAGCCTAGGCTTAAGCCTCAAATTGATGTGGAAATACAGGCATCTAAGCAAAGGCTTAAAGTTAGCTTTGGCTTAAGTGAGGTTGGAAATACCGGCCCTTGTATTACTTTAGTACGTTTAAAAACAAAAGCATACATTTTACAATATTCTTATACGACTTTTTTATAACTAATCTTGGACCACCCTGTAGTACTTCACGTATGTTACAATCACCAGAAAGATTTAACATGCCGATCGACATAACAATTTGACATATATTTCACGATTGCTTGATTTTTATTTACAAACACGCGATTGTTACGTTTTGAAATTTGAATGGATGTGAAGAATCAATAATTAGATGTCAAAATGCGAAAAAATAAGATATATCGTGCGGAATGGTTGCTTCAATTTAAAGTTCAAGTAATAAAACATGAGTTTAGTATGTTTAATAGTTAACAAAAATTAATTTTAATGAAAGATGATGAGTTGTAGATTTTAACAGATATGCATTGTGAGAATGTAGAAATTTAGCAACATTAGTTTTTCCGTTATTTACATCGGGCAAACAAGAGGACTCACAAAATACGTATATTGGAACACAAACAAAACTTTGTACGTAAAACTTTAAAAACATAATTAGGATGTTAAAAGGTGAAGTATATAAGGAACAAAATAATTTTTTTTGTCAGTAGATTACTGTCAGTAGTAATTGTCAGTAGATACCATAATAATTATTACAATAACAATCTGGTCCTAAGTGACCAATGGATAATTTTAATTTAACCTAAATTATTGCTCTTGCTTAAAATTAATCGCTTATCCTATAGCATCTCTTACTCAAACTATCAAGAAAGTGTACTATTTTAACATTCACACGCGCACAAGCATTATACTCTATGCTCTGCTTTTCACAATGATTCAAGCTAGTTCAAAAAACTTTGTCGTTTTCAGTCTTCTAGTTTGCCAAGTACCTTAGTACCATAGTACCTGAGTATCGAGTAGCTGGAATGTCTCAATACTATCGTGCCTATGAAGTCATTTCTCGTGACTTTCTGCCACCTTCTTCATGATTATATCCACATTGTATGTCACTGTTTGCCACGTACCAAGGAGTACGTGGCACATACCTACAATATGAATATTATACAATGTTTATCAGTATTTTATTCTGGAATCTTTGTATTATTATTATTTGTTATGTGCTTGGTCTTGCACACCCCCATAGTGGGCATCCATGAGTCCATACAGTTCTCAATATTTGTTATAACTTATAGACACGTATAGCTTATAAAGCAATAGTTTGGCATCTAATGTTATACTTAAACAATTAGCAGTTTCTGCATATGATACTTAGATATTGTTGGTTATAACTGATTTAGCTTAATATAGCCTGATTTTCCATTTTTGTGTCATTTGGACCTTGTTGGTCGCCTCTTCACTGGTAGTTCCTATTCCTTGGATAGCCGTATCATCAGCAAAGGTGGCAACTGTGTTATCTTCCAGTACAGGTATATCACACGTGCATAGTAGGTATAGGACTGGACTTAATATACTGACTTGTGGAGCACTTGCTCTAATTTCTTTTAAGTCTGAAAAACAGTATTCCTGCTTAATTCTAAAATGCCGTTAATTTATGTACGACTGTAAAAGTTGTGAGTACTGTTAGAGTAAAAAACTTTAATTTATGTAATCAACCTTCATGCCAGACTTTCTCGAAAACCTGTTCAGGATCAAGGAAGACAGTTGAACAGACTTACTTTTTTCTAGCGACCTTTTTTTTTTCTTCTAGCCATTTGTGATTCTGTGCACCTGGTCGATTGTTGAATACTTATTGATGTTTCGGAACCAGATTTTTTGGTTCAATAATTGGTTTTCTCAAACAGCTTTTAACTCACAGGAAGCAGAGATATCAGTCTGTATGACGAAACTTGGTTTAGGAATCATTTTTTGACTTCAAACACTGTTCATAATATCATTGGTATTTACATCTTTAATCTGGATGCAGCATTAATTAGTAGGTTTGTTAGTTTCACGAAAACTCTTCGAGGACGATTTAGTTCACAGGTTATTAAATCTTAGCCCGGAGCTTTGTTCGGATTAATATTTTCCTTTATTTTTCCAAGAACTTTTTTGGTGACAAAATAAATAATTGTTAGTAAGTAAGATGAGAAAAGAAAACATAAAAAAATAAAAACAAACTCGACAAATTCGAAAGGAAGGAACCGAATCTTCAGAATTCGATATAACAACGAGCTCTATCAACTTTATAAGGAAATGTCTTCGTCAGACTTCATTAGAATACAAATATTGCAATGGGTCGGAATAGGAGAGGATAGGATACCAAAAAGAGCACTGAATGCTAGAATGCAGGGAAAGAGACCGGTTAAAAAGCCAAGAAAGCGCTGGGAAGGCACAGTAAGCAGCGACGCATAAGGACTTTGAGGACTCTGTGTATGAAGAAGAGCCGCCACCGCCACAGACAAACAAGGCAATTTGGGCTGTAGTGCCTCACAAGAAAAAGAAGAAGATGAGAAAAGATTTTATACTGAAAAGAAAGTTTGATATATAACAACTCTAGAAGACGCTATTTAACAACTTACATACAATGTACGCAACAGAAAGACACAATAGGTATTAGCTTGCATGTAAGAAGGAAGAAAAGAAGGTATATATTATGGAGATTAAGATATACATTAAGTTTAACTGTGTTCTTTATGTCGTGGGTAAATCAATTTTAAGCAACCAATCCATAAAATTTAGTTTTCGAATGAACAATTTATCCTCCAGAATGAACCTGCAATAGTAAATCATTTTTATTCTAGAGGCATTCAACAATAAAGTCACTATAACATTGCTTTGGCATTAGAAATGATTTACATAATTGGATCCGTAAGTATACTACCTCTGCTTGCAGCTAATAATCCTTTAACAATCGTACATAGGTTTTAATCTGTAATAAATAAGGATACGTCGGCCTGGTATGTCAGTCACCAGTACAATATTTATACAAATCGAAATTGTTCGAAAAAAACACGTGGGAACGATTTAGAGGTTTCTTTTTAAGCGAGTTCTATTATTCAACTGTCACAATCAATATGAATTTCGAATGGCTGGCAGCTATATTTTAAAAAAGTGCTCCTATTACAAAAGTTGAAAGACCAAAAATATACATACGAATACGAACAAGCTATATGTTTTCCAAATATAACGACCAATCTTTTCGTAACGCTTAAAGCTATATATCATGAATATTATTGAGACACATTTCTTAAGATCGTCCGTTATACAATTATTTGAGTAATAAATATATAGGGACATATTAACCAGTTAACTTAATGAAACATTAAAAATACCTATTCGAAAAAATATATACCAAATAAAAAAAGTACTAAATATAATTGTAATAATATGGAAGGAACATATGGATGTCTGCTTTTAAACACCAAGGGCTAGACGAATCATTGAAGGAACACTATAATATAGATTATAGCGTAGCAAAAAGTTAGCAAAAATAGAAATAAAAAGGCGAGGTTATGAGAAAGCTCAAGATCAATCTAATGGGTGAAAGAAACCTAACTACTACGTTCATTCCGAAGCTAAGCTTGATCGATGGGTGTGTCGTATCATCGCAGCTTGTTATTGGTTAGAAATTAACTGATATCGTGCAACGACACGACAAAAGAAAAGAAAAGATGGTTCAGATTTGATTACAGTACAAAGCCTCTACTATGTGCTAATACGTATTTCGGAATAACCGTTTCCTCATCGGAGCACCTGGGTAGAGGCACTGAACTGCAATCAAATCCTTTCATCCTTTCGGGGTAATTATCAAAATAATTACCAAAGATACTACTAGCACCATCTATGAATCGAAAGTCAAATAAGTTAGGAAATAAAATTCGAAATTATTTATCCTCTGGGCGTTTTAAGTTGGAAAAATAAAGCATAACAGAGTGGCGAAATACTCGACAAGGGAAATCTAAAATTGCATTTCACGTTCTGTCATTCACCGTGATAATAATTTTAGCGAATTATTTCCTTTAATATCCACAAAATTGAATAAAGTATAAACTAAAAGAAAAGAAAAGATGGTTCAGATTTGATTAGAGTACAGAGCCTCTACTATGTGCTTATACGTATTTCGGAATAACCGTTTCCTCATCGGAGCACCAGTGCCTCTACCCAGGTGGCGAAATAATTTTGGATGACCGTAAAGTGAAGTTGTTCTAGATAGTTGAGATTCGTAAAGATATCGAACTAACATGTTGTTAGTTGTTAGCACGTGTCATGGAGTCCAAAGCGTGGAAAGACTCAACATTCTCTTGGCAAGATTTTGGCATCAGTATTTTGGGATGTGCTTGGTAGAATAATTATCGACTATCTTGAACAGGGAAAAAGCATTAACAGCGACTGTTACATGCGTTATCGAAGTTTTTGACGGATTAAATCGCAAAAAAACGGTCGCATTTGAAGAAGGTGAAAGTGATATTTCATCTAGACAACGCACCGTGTCACAAATAATGAAAACGAGGGCAAAAGTTCATAAATTGGGCTTCGAATTAGGTCCGTAGCCACCGTATTCACCAGACATGGCTCCTAGCGACTCCCACCTGTTCGCTGACCTCTAGAGAATGCTCGCTGGAAAGAAAATTAGCACCAACGAAGAGGTAATCTCCGAAACTGAGCCTTATTTTGAGGCTAAAGACAAATTGTATTATAAAAATGGTATTGAAAAGTTGTATTACCGCTATAAACGTTGTATGGCCTTCGAAGGTAACTATATATTTAGAACAAAAAAAAACAAATTTTATCAAAAAAAATTTTCTGTTGGGCTACGAACTTTTCAGCCCCACGAATATCAATCCGCCACTGGAATGATCTCGACCGAATATATGTAACAAGATATGTTTATACTCAAAATTAGCATAAATATGTAATTCTGGAAATGGTGCATCATCCGAAAAACCACCTCCTAGTCATTAAAGTAAAGTAGTTCGCGGTCGAATAATCTTTGAAATAATAAAAGGAATTTCAGACGAGATCATCAATGAAATAAAAATAAATAATAACGAGAACGAATCCAGTTTTGGTTTCAGGGAATTGTTTAGCGTTTACTTGAAATGTGTAAATGTAGGTGTGTAATTTACACTTTCACAAAATCCGGTATGTCACTTTACGGTACATAGCAGTGTAATCGTTTAGGAAAATCCTTGTCATGAATTAGATGTAGGAATAATCAATTCTATAACATACAGAGTAAAAATAAATGAAACACTTTGATCCGATCATTTGTTGCTTCGGAAATTGCAAAATAAAACTAAATTTCGAAAATAAAAAAAGATTTGCTATAACTTTTTGCGAAAATGACCTTAAGACTTTCATATTGCAAATTGAATAAAATTTAAACTAATTGACGAATTATCATGAAATTTTTTGTGCATTATATGGATTGTTTAATTCAACTTTTCCTGCAATATGAAAATCTTAAGGTCGTTTTCGCAAAAGTTATAGCAAGTTTTCTATTTTCGAAATTTTCATTTTATTTTGCAATTTCCGAAGCAACAAATGATCGCATCAAAATTCAAAAACTGCCGTTTTAAACCTTTGCTCATCTACTAAAAGAAGAATACTATAAATCAGATATTTATTTACCCTATTTTTACCTGTAGCCATTTAAACGAAAACACTGCCATTCTTGACCCATATTTGTTAACAACTATAATTCTCGTCCGAACTGTGACGGGCATTTTTGTATTTATAATGTATCAGGTAGGTATATAGTGCCCAAAAAACCTACTTGCAACCTGGCTGCTCAAGTGTCCCGACAAAAACCATATTTCTCTGGCCTATTATTTTAAAAAATTTGTTCCAAAGATGCCCAACTAATTGTAATACGTTCGGTCATTTAGTTTATCTTACAAAGTAGACCCTATATTGTAAAAAGTTATCTATCAATTAATTTGCTTTTAATAGCAGTTAGTGAAGTCGATTATGTTAAGGTTAAAACAACGAATCCAAAGGTACGTTTTCACAAACTGTCATTGTTTTAAAAACAAATTCAAAAGTAGAGTGTGCAAATATCGCTCATGGCATACATGTTTCTACAATTAGTAATATCGTATCGGTTCATTATACTAAATAGTTGTTATCGACTTTCAACGTGAAATAAATAATTTTTTTGCTTTATGTGTTTGGACGTGTACGTTGAGTTTGACAAATATTTTCCATTAGTTTTATTACTCCCGCTGCTAGTGTCTCCGAGAAAATGGTTTGCTTGATACACATCATCAATTATTTCCGACCTTGTTTTGTCATGAATATAGACCATGGTGTATTTGCAACGACAGTGGCAGGTGATGGATTTTTTTACATAATATTAAGTTTGGAGTGTTTAGCAATGAGTGTTGCTTTGATTTTAAAATGCCGTTTTATAATTAAAACATTCGGAGCATCATTGGCACTCGATGGAAACGATGAAGACGAAGCTTCAACGGACATTGACCATATGGGCTAAAACTTGTATTATTCTTCTTCTCTTCTTGTTCTTTTGGAGACATGACTTTGTCCATCTGCTTCCAGTAAATTGTCGTTCCATCGTTTGTACCTACCTTCAATCTATCGTTTTCCTATTGTGAAACCGTCTTTCGCCGTCTACTTGGCTTATGTGGTCGTTCCACTTTACTCTTATGTTTCTTACCCACTCCTTGATCTTATCTACATTACATCTCCGTCGTATACATATACATATGTACTTCTAGCTCTGTTCCATTGTGTCTTATCATCGATTTTTCGAGGTGGTTTCATCTCTGCTGTTTCTAGAATTCGTTTTATTCTGTCTGTGTCAGGTCGTGTTCCCGCCGTTTATGTTATTATTGGTCTAGTGACTATTTTGTAAATTCTGCCTTTCATTTATTTCCAGTAATTTTATTTTTCCATATTGTTTCATTCTTGCAACCTGAGGCTCTGTTTGCTCTGTTCATTTATCTTCCACTTCTCTCTCTAGCTCTCCTTAGCTCGATAGTGTGATGCCTAGGTATTTAAACTCGCATCACTTGTTCTATTGTCTCACCCACCAACTCTAATTTAGATCTAAGTAGATTTGCTGTTAGCTGCTGGCATTTTGACTTTTTTGGGGAAATTAACATGTCAAATTTTCTGGCGGTTTTTATGGTTGATGGTGCTCTTTGCCATTGTATTGTATTCCCTGATGACCTCGCACTCATAGCAGTATGACTGATAGTTTTTGCTTGTTTGCCAAGTTATTTCCATACTAGCCTATACTCTTCTTAACACAACTTAATATGACAAATTTTAAGACTTTACCTTCTCTCTGTAAAAGTCACCTGTAACTTTTCTGTAACTTTGGACCTATAGACTCCAAATTGAATTCAATGAACTTAATTAAACAACCTAATTATACAAAATTTTATGATTCCGTAACTTTTCTTTAACGAATTATCGCACAGACTAACAACGACACAATTTGAAAAAAACCTGTGGGTGCTTCACAAGCAAAGCCGATTGGTTCTGAAATTGTTTTTTGTGGCATGTTTATTAGCTTTGATCGCGCTGGACAACCCGAACGTACCCAGAGGGAGAACGCCTGCGCATTACAAAATCGAGCGTTCGCGGAGGTCGAATTTTTCCCTCTGAACACCCTCCGGATTTTTAATTCGGTGTTCGCGCAGTACAAAAAAAAGATCCTGAACGTGTCCGGGATACCCTCTGGACGTTCGAGGATTTTGTTTCGGATTTTAAGTTCGCACAGGCGCACAAAATATTTGGGAAGAATTTCTTGACGACCATTATTCTGTTCTCACTCCGTCCAATTCTTAACCTAAAATATTGTTTTGTTAAACAACTCGCATTAGAAGTTTTTAAATTATGTAAAGTGTTGTATCATTTCAATATTCTTCAAAGAAATTTTAAAGCTTTTTTAGTTGTTTTTGTCAATGTTTTCCATTTAGTACGTTTATAAATAAGTAGTAGATACCTTTTTTAGTATTATTATCTTATTACTTTTTATTCGATATTCGATAATTATGTTTTTACTTAATTTCTTCTATCTAGATGAGCTTATAGGTACCTACATATTCTTGTGGTTTATTTTTCAGTTAAATTTATCAGTTAAATTAGTCTCGTATTGAATAATCAACACATCAAACTTATTCTGAAACTATTTCTTGTGTCTTGTTATATTTCATTATTTTTGTGGTGTAATAAACCACAATACAATGCCACAACTTATCAAATTCAATATATCAAAATTTAAAATGATTGCTTTACTAAATTATTCCTTCCTTCAGATAATGTTCAACCCCCAGGAAGTTAATAGGTAATTTTTATATCTAAATAAGTAGTAGTATCTAAATAAGTAGTAACCCTACCTTCTCTCTACAAAAATTTAAACGGAATTTGGAAATACCAAATTACTTACGGCTGATTCACATAATAGCTCAGGTCACGCTCCGCTCACGGTCAGCTCAAGTCACGATCAAAATATTCTCTCGGAGAAACCACGCAGTCAAAAAAAAAGGGCCGGAACTTGACCGTCGTGTTTAGTGCGGACAGCATGATTAAGATGCGTGTAAGAATAGTTGACCGAACCTTGAGCTGAGCGTGAGCGAACCGTGACCTGAGCTATAATGTGAATCAGCCTAAAAGGCTGATTCACATTATAGCTCAGGTCACGGTTCGCTCACGCTCAGCTCAAGGTTCGGTCAACTATTCTTACACGCATCTTAATCATGCTGTCCGCACTAAACACGACGGTCAAGTTCCGGCCCTTTTTTTTTGACTGCGTGGTTTCTCCGAGAGAATATTTTGATCGTGACTTGAGCTGACCGTGAGCGGAGCGTGACCTGAGCTATTATGTGAATCAGCCGTAAGTAATTTGGTATTTCCAAATTCCGTTTAATTTTTATACATACCTTTATTGTCGAAATAAGAAATAAAAGACAAAGACGCTACCTAACCAAATTCCTAAATTTCTAAGTAAAGCTAATCCCCATTGGCTGCTTTCCTTTTTGGTATTTTACAATTCTAAATTCTATTGTTGACATAAAGTAAAGTCGCATTTGCATAATTTGGGATTTCCAAATAAGAAAAGGAATCGATGAAGGATGCTTCCTTGTCTAACCTTGCTGTATGCAACCCGTCATATCATTCGGAATCCGAAAATTGTTCGCGGAGCGAAAAATCCTGATCATGTCCAGGATAAGTTTACGTTTACGCCTGCACATTGGAAACTAATCCCGAACTTACTCTGAATACGTTCGGGTTGTACAGCGCGAACACTGCTATTATTTTGTATGCGGTTAAACCACAACAGATTGTAATGAGAAATTACATTTTAGATTCGTTATGACGTTTCTTTCTTGCATTGGGTTTTTTTGGAAGATTTATAAAAGTTTAACTTTTATAAATCTTTTATAAAACTATTAAAGTTTAACTTCCAATGCAAGAAAGTGCGAAGACTATAGAATTATAAGCCGTATGAGCCATTTACTTAAAACATTTCTAAAGGTCATTCACAAACGAATATATACAAAGTGCGAGGAACAACTAACAAGAACACAATTCGGTTTTCGTGATGCTCTAGGAACACGGGAGGCCCTTTTTGCTGTGCAAGTGCTATTTGAGAGATGCAGGGATGTAAATTGTGATATATATGTATGATTTATAGATTACCAGAAAGCATTTGACAGAGTAAAACATGACAAATTATTAACTCTAATGCAAGAAATTGGAATTGACAACAAAGATCTAAGAATTATCAGAAACATTTATTACAATCAAACGGCAAAAATCAAAATAGAAGACCAGTTAACTGATAAAATTGCAATAAAACGAGGAGTACGACAGGGCTGTATTTTATCTCCACTACTATTCAATATTTACTCTGAATGAATATTTAAGGAAGCTTTAGACGGTTGTGCGAAGGGAGTATTAATAAATGGTGAATGGTTGAATAACATTAGATATGCAGATGAGACCATAGTTTTTGCCGATAATCTGAATGATTTACAGATATTAACAAATCGTATAAAACAGAAGTCAGCAACAGATATGGACTAGCTCTTAACGTAAAGAAGACCAAATTTATGACAATTAGTAAAAAACCAATATTAAACGCTCAACTTACAGTCAACCAACAGAATATCGAAAGAGTTAAGCAATATATACATATCTGGGTACGAATTTAAATAGCCAATGGGACCACTCGACAGAAATTAAACAGCGAATAATAAAAGCGAAAGCAGCATACGTTAGAATGAGACCCATTTTCAACAGTCGAGACATATCATTAAAAACAAAATACCGTCTGTTGAAAAGCTACAGATTCTCAGTTCTGCTCTACGGAATGGAAGCGTGGACACTAACTGTTGCATCTATGAATCGACTCGAAGCTTTCGAAATGTGGTGTTATAGGCGCATCTTACGTATATCCTGGGTTGACCGAATTACTAATGTGGAAGTCCTGCGTAGAATGGGGAAAGAGTGTGAAATTCTCATAACCATCAAAACAAAAAAATTAGAATATCTAGGACATGTAGTGAGAAATCAAGAACGTTACGGCCTTCTCCAACTGATTCTCCAAGGGAAGGTAAATGGTAAAAGAGGACCGGGAAGAAGACGCATTTCCTGGCTTCAAAATTTACGAAAATGGTATAACACCACTGCCACTGAACTGTTCCGCGCTGCGGTAAACAAACTCAAGATAGCCATGATGATCGCCAACATCCGGAACCTATTGGCACTTTAAGAAGAAGATGACGTTTCTATTTTCAATCCGAAAATCGTTTTCAAAAAAAAAACAGATGAAATTAATTGGTCTCATTATAAAGTTTGTAGCTTGGTATATTCCGTTAAAGGGTACAGGTCTCATTATATAAGACAGAACACAATTATTCCGTTAATATGGCGGGAATTATTGGAAATCCAAACAAGATTTAACGTAAAAATTTAAATAAGAAAATATTTTAATCTCGTTTTGGCTTTAAATAAAGTAGATAATAAGTACCTGGAGATTTATGATTACATACTCATAAATACTACCCAACTTTCTATTCTCAGTATCTGTCAGAATATTTTAAGTTTCCTAGAGACATACCAGCCATGATACTATTCATTAAATAATACTTTATTTATAGTATCATGATACCAGCTATAAGTTCATTTGAGTTTCAATTGTTTTCTCTAGGAATTCTATCAGGTAGAGTTCTTTCATTGATAACTTTCAAAGTATTAACTCAAAATTTCAATGGAAATTTTTAACTCATTGTGTATTAAAGAATTAAAATTTTGACCGTTCTGGGCATAAAAATGTACTTGCTTGTTAAGAGTTTTCTGTGAATGATATTTATATCCATTTCTGATAAGTTTTAATCTCAAGTTCCGCATATTTCATTCAAGTAGTGGTACAGTGTTGTAAATCTGAATATCAGTCATTTAATATTTAAAATACGTAAAATGCAGAACACGTTTGGTTTAGAAGCAACTGTACTATGATGACAATAGGGCCAAACCACACGGACCACGCTGCAGCGCTACTCTGTGGATCCACAGAGTGGCTGACGAAAAGAGCCAAACCACACGGACCACGCTGCAGCGCTACTCTGTGGATGCACAGAGTGGCTGACGAAGATTTACCGTGGGTTCTTATGTAGAGTGGCCGGCGTACCCCACACGAGCGAGTGTAGCCGGCCACAGTCGCCGGCCACAGACGCTAGTGGCGTCCACTAGTGGCAAACCCAATTCAGACGGACCACTTTTGTAGCCGCCACAGATGTTTACGAGAGGTTATAGGGTGAGCACCTAAAATTAATCTCGATTCAGAACGGTTTTTGATTGAAGTGCAAAACAGGATATAATATGTGATACAAGAACCCGAGGGCATATTTATAGGTCATTAAAAGGAAAACCGTGGGACGTCATCTTTGAATTATTTGTTTCTGATTTTAAAGAAGGTCCTATCGAAAAGAATAAATCCCATAAGCAATGTTTTCTTTATTACATATTTATATTTACCTACATTTTATTATACAATTGTATGCATTTGAACTGAACAAAACAAATAAGGGCCAGCACATACGGTGAAACGCAAATGTAACTAAACTGCAACCCTCAGTTACTTTTGAGTTTATGCCATAGACGTCTATGAGAAACCACATATGATGAAACCATTTTGACCGTTTCAAACCGACGATTTGAAACGCATACAGATCAGTTTCATTGATTGGCAGCCACAGACATATAATTGATATTCTTCTCAATGTACTATGTAGGGATGTATCTGTTACCGGCCAAAGCCGATTTCAGGACAAACTAGTTTGGCCTAGACCAAACTAGTTTGTCCTAACCGCCTTAGGATAAACTAGTATGGCCTAGGCCAAACTAGTTTATCCTATCGCGCGTAGGCCAAACTAGTTTATCCTGATATAAATAAACACACTTCAGGCCAAACTAGTTTATCCTGATATAATAAAGATTCACACTTCAGGATAAACTAGTACGGCCTTCTTCTTCTTCTTCTTCTTCTTCTTCTTGTAGTGCCTATCCGTTTCGGATGTTGGCGACCATCATGGCAATATCTACTTTTCACACTGCTGCTCTGAAAAGACTTGTAGTGGTTGTGTTGAACCACGTACGTAGATTTTTCTAGTTATTTTTTAGATGCGTCTGTAAATACGATATGATGATTTTTAAAATAATTTTCTATGTCTGAATTAAACATCATATTTCTCGCGCGCGAAACGCGCGCATAATGCACCAACAACGCGCGTGTCAGACGCGCCTTATGCGCTATTTATGCGCGAGTTTTGCACGCCTTATGCGCGCGTTTTGCGCGCCTTACGTGCTCGTTTTGCGCTTTTTATGCGCGCCTTACGTGCGCGTTTTGGCGAACTTTATGCGCGCGTTTTGCGCACTTTATGCGCGCCGTTTGCGCACTTTATGCGCGCCTTACGTGCGCGTTTTGCAAACTTTACTCGCGCGTTGTGCGCACTTTATGCGCGCCTTACGTGCGCGTTTTGCGAACTTTATGCGCGAGTTTTGCGCACTTCATGGGCGCGTTATGCGCGCCTTACGTGCGTTTTGCGAACTTTATGCGCGCGTTTTGCGCACATTATGCGCTCGTTTTGGGCACTTTATCCGCGTTTTGCGCGCCTTACGTGCACGTTCTGCGCACCATATGCGCGCGTTCTGCGCGGTTTGCGCGATTTATACGCTAGTTTTGCGCGCGTTTTGCGCGTGAGAAATATTATGTTTAATTCAGACAGAAAATTATTTTAAAAATCGTCATATCGTATTTACAGACGCATCTAAAAAAAGGCTCTTTTCAGAGCAGCGGTGTGAAAAGTAGAGATTGGCCATGATGGTCGCCAACATCCGAAACGGATAGGCACTACAAGAAGAAAAAGAAGAAGGCCGTACTAGTTTATCCTGAAGTGTGAATCTTTATTATATCAGGATAAACTAGTTTGGCCTGAAGTGTGTTTATTTATATCAGGATAAACTAGTTTGGCCTAGGCCATACTAGTTTATCCTAAGGCGGTTAGGACAAACTAGTTTGGCCGAAATCGGGTTTGGCCGTTTTTTTAAAGTACCCACAACGACACAAAAACACGAAACCCGATAAAAACACAAGTTTCCTGCACACCGGGTTCAATGAAACTGAAATATATGCGTTTCAAACGGCCGGTCTGAAATGGTCCATATGGTTTCATCATGTGTGGTCTCTCATAGGCGTCTACTGCATAAACTCAAATGAAATTCAAAAGTAAGCGACAGTTTCAGTTTCGTTACATTTGCGTTTCACCGTATGTGGTGGGCCTTAAAGTTATTTAAGTATGAAATTTTATAAAATGTTTAAAACTATGGACATTACACTGATTTTGACGAACACACTTTTTAAAAAAATATATTAGGCGGCAAGTTTTTAATCATTTGAACAAACTTTTTTTTCTCACCCATTACATTACCCGCCGCACCCTTCCAAAGGATCCACTTCGCAGCGTAGTCGCCGGCGCTAGAAAATCGCCTGTTTCAGCCACTCTGTGGATCCACAGAGTAGCGCTGCAGCGTGGTCCGTGTGGTTTGGCTCTTACCGTGGGTTCTTATGTAGAATGGCCGGCGTACCCCACACGAGCGAGTGTAGCCGGCCACAGTCGCCGGCCACAGACGCCAGTGGCGTCCACTAGTGGCAAACCCAATTCAGACGGACCACTTTTGTAGCCGCCACAGATGTTTACGAGAGGTTATAGGGTGAGCACCTAAAATGAATCTCGATTCAGAACGGTTTTTGATTGAAGTGCAAAACAGGATATAATATGTGATACAAGAACCCGAGGGCATATTTATAGGTCATTAAAAGGAAAACCGTGGGACTTCATCTTTGAATTATTTGTTTCTGATTTTAAAGAAGGTCCTATCGAAAAGAACAAATCCCATAAGCAATGTTTTCTCTATTACATATTTATATTTACCTACATTTTATTATACATTGGATGCATTTGAACTGAACAAAACAAATAAGGGCCAGCACATACGGTGAAACGCAAATGTAACAAAACTGCAACCCTCAGTTACTTTTGAGTTTATGCCATAGACGTCTATGAGAAACCACATATGATGAAACCATTTTGACCATTTCAAACCGACGATTTGAAACGCATACAGATCAGTTTCATTGATTGACAGCCACAGACATATAATTGATATTCTTCTCAATGTACTATGTAGGGATGTATCTGTTACCGGCCAAACCCGATTTCAGGACAAACTAGTTAGGCCTAGGCCAAACTAGTTTGTCCTAACCGCCTTAGGATGAACTAATATGGCCTAGGCCAAACTAGTTTATCCTATCGCGTGTAGGCCAAACTAGTTTATCCTGATATAAATAAACACACTACAGGCCAAACTAGTTTATCCTGATATAATAAAGGTTCACACTTCAGGATAAACTAGTACGGCCTTCTTCTTCTTCTTCTTCTTCTTCTTGTAGTGCCTATCCGTTTCGGATGTTGGCGACCATCATGGCAATATCTACTTCTCACACTGCTGCTCTGAAAAGACTTGTAGTGGTTGTGTTGAACCACGTACGTAGATTTTTCTAGATATTTTTTAGATGCGTCTGTAAATACGATATGATGATTTTTAAAATAATTTTCTATGTCTGAATTAAACATCATATTTCCCGCGCGCGAAACACGCGCATAATGCACCAACAACGCGCGTATCAGGCGCGCCTTATGCGCGTTTTGCGCGATTTATGCACGTTTTGCGCTCTTTATGCGCGCGTTTTGGTCACTTTATGCGCGTTTTGCGCGCCTTACGTGCGCGTTCTGCGCACCTTATGCGCGCGTTTTGCGCGGTTTGCGCGATTTATACGCTAGTTTTGCGCGCGTTTTGCGCGTGAGAAATATTATGTTTAATTCAGACAGAAAATTATTTTAAAAATCATCATATCGTATTTACAGACGAATCTAAACAAGGCTCTTTTCAGAGCAGCGGTGTGAAAAGTAGAGATTGCCATGATGGTCGCCAACATCCGAAACGGATAGGCACTACAAGAAGAAGAAGAAGAAGGCCGTACTAGTTTATCCTGAAGTGTGAATCTTTATTATATCAGGATAAACTAGTTTGGCCTACGCGCGATAGGATAAACTTCATACTAGGCCATAGTTTGGCCGAAATCGGGTTTGGCCGTTTTTTTAAAGTACCCACAACGACACAAAAACACGAAACCCGATAAAAACACAAGTTTCCTGCACACCGGGTTCAATTAAACTGAAATACAGGCGTTTCAAACGGCCGGTCTGAAATGGTCCATATGGTTTCATCATGTGTGGTCTCTCATAGGCGTCTACTGCATAAACTCAAATGAAATTCAAAAGTAACCGACAGTTTCAGTTTCGTTACATTTGCATTTCACCGTATGTGGTGGGCCTTAATTAAGTATGAAATTTTATAAAATGTTTAAAACTATGGACATTACACTGATTTTGACGAACACACTTTTTAAAAAAATATATTAGCCGGCAAGTTTTTAATCATTTGAACAAACTCTTTTTTCTCACCCATTACATTACCCGCCGCACCCTTCCAAAGGATCCACTTCGCAGCGTAGTCGCCGGCGCTAGAAAATCGCCTGTTTCAGCCACTCTGTGGATCCACAGAGTAGCGCTGCAGCGTGGTCCGTGTGGTTTTATGTAGAGTGGCCGGCGTACCCCACACGAGCGACTGTAGCCGGCCACAGTCGCCGGCCACAGACGCTAGTGGCGTCCACTAGTGGCAAACCCAATTCAGACGGACCACTTTTGTAGCCGCCACAGATGTTTACGAGAGGTTATAGGGTGAGCACCTAAAATGAATCTCGATTCAGAACGGTTTTTGATTTAAGTGCAAAACAGGATATAATATATGTGATACAAGAACCCGAGGGCATATTTATAGGTCATTAAAAGGAAAACCGTGGGACGTCATCTTTGAATTATTTGTTTCTGATTGTAAAGAAGGTCCTATCGAAAAGCCCATAAGCAATGTTTTCTCTATTACATATTTATATTTACCTACATTTTATTATACATTGGATGCATTTGAACTGAACAAAACAAATAAGGGCCAGCACATACGGTGAAACGCAAATGTAACGAAACTGCAACCCTCAGTTACTTTTGAGTTTATGCCATAGACGTCTATGAGAAACCACATATTGAAACCATTTTGACCGTTTCAAACCGACGATTTGAAACGCATACAGATCAGTTTCATTGATTGGCAGCCACAGACATATAATTGATATTCTTCTCAATGTACTACGTAGGGATGTATCTGTTACCGGCCAAACCCGATTTCAGGACAAACTAGTTTGGCCTAGGCCAAACTAGTTTGTCCTAACCGCCTTAGGATAAACTAGTATGGCCTAGGCCAAACTAGTTTATCCTATCGCGCGTAGGCCAAACTAGTTTATCCTGATATAAATAAACACACTTCAGGCCAAATTAGTTTATCCTGATATAATAAAGATTCACACTTCAGGATAAACTAGTACGGCCTTCTTCTTCTTCTTCTTCTTCTTGTAGTGCCTATCCGTTTCGGATGTTGGCGACCATCATGGCAATATCTACTTTTCACACTGCTGCTCTGAAAAGAGTAGTGGTTGTGTTGAACCACGTACGTAGATTTTTCTAGATATTTTTTAGATGCGTCTGTAAATACGATATAATGATTTTTAAAATAATTTTCTATGTCTGAATTAAACATCATATTTATCGCGCGCGAAACGCGCGCATAATGCACCAACAACGCGCGTGTCAGGCGCGCCTTATGCGCGATTTATGCGCGAATTTTGCACACTTTATGCGCGCCTTACGTGCGCGTTTTGCGAACTTTATGCGCGCGTTTTGCGCACTTTACGCGCGCGTTTTGCGAACATTATGCGCGCGTTTTGCGCATTTTACGCGCACGTTTTGCGCACTTTATGCGCGTTTTGCGCACTTTATGCGCGCCTGACGTGCACGTTTTGCGAACTTTATGCGCGCCTTACGTGCGCGTTTTGCAATCTTTATGCGCGCGTTTTGCGCACATTACGCGCGCGTTTTGCGCACTTAATGCGCGTTTTGCGCTCTATGCGCGCATTTTGGGCACTTTATGCGCGTTTTGCGCGCCTTACGTGCGCCTTATGCGCCGTTTGCGCGATGTATACGCTAGTTTTGCGCGCGAGAAATAATATGTTTAATTCAGACAGAAAATTATTTTAAAAATCATCATATCGTATTTACAGACGCATCTAAAAAAGGCTCTTTTCAGAGCAGCGGTGTGAAAAGTAGAGATTGCCATGATGGTCGCCAACATCCGAAACGGATAGGCACTACAAGAAGAAGAAGAAGAAGGCTGTACTAGTTTATCCTGAAGTATGAATCTTTATTATATCAGGATAAACTAGTTTGGCCTGAAGTGTGTTTATTTATATCAGGATAAACTAGTTTGGCCTACGCGCGATAGGATAAACTAGTTTGGCCTAGGCCATACTAGTTTATCCTAAGGCGGTTAGGACAAACTAGTTTGGCCGAAATCGGGTTTGGCCGTTTTTTAAAGTATATACCCACAACGACACAAAAACACGAAACCCGATAAAAACACAAGTTTCCTGCACACCGGGTTCAATGAAACTGAAATATATGCGTTTCAAACGGCCGGTCTGAAATGGTCCATATGGTTTCATCATGTGTGGTCTCTCATAGGCGTCTACTGCATAAACTCAAATGAAATTCAAAAGTAACCGACAGTTTCAGTTTCGTTACATTTGCGTTTCACCGTATGTGGTGGGCCTTAAAGTTATTTAAGTATGAAATTTTATAAAATGTTTAAAACTATGGACATTACAAACACTGACTTTGACGAACACACTTTTTAAAAAAATATATTAGCCGGCAAGTTTTTAATCATTTGAACAAACTTTTTTTCTCACCCATTACATTACCCGCCGCACCCTTCCAAAGGATCCACTTCGCAGCGTAGTCGCCGGCGCTAGAAAATCGCCTGTTTCAGCCACTCTGTGGATCCACAGAGTAGCGCTGCAGCGTGGTTCGTGTGGTTTGGCTCTTATGAACTAGAAGTAAACAAACCAAGACACGTTGAATGTTATGGATGAGCACTCCCAAATCATGATTTACAATGTATATACATTGTAAATCCCAAACCAGGGACCCCGTTTTCCTGGATGATCAGTTGCGGGGGGCGGTACTTTTCGTTTCTCATTATGTGTCCCAGATAGCTAACTTTTCTAACTTTGATGATCTTCAACGGCTTCATATCTGTACCTATTCTCCTCAGAACATTTTCGTTGGTGGTGTGGGTTATGTTTAGGGTTGTCCATTTTCAAGATTCTCTTATAAAGCCAGAGTTCAAAGGCTTTCAACTTATTCATCATCGTAATGTGTCTGTCCAGGCCTCCGTTCCATACAAAAGTATTGACCATACATAGGAATGCAGAAAACGACATCTAAGGCTGATATTAATGCTACTGTTACAAAATAAGCTTTTCATTTTGATAAAGCCTTGTAGGGCTACCTCTATTACGTTCTTACTTCTTGTTTATAATCAAGTTGATTGTTGAACCAACAGCTAAGATATTTGTATTGGTTTACGTATTCAAGCTGTTGGTGGTTCACATATATTGGAAGGGGTAAACTTTTGTTCCTTGATATTTTCAAAACTTTGGTTGTAGCTGTATTGATCTTCATTCGCATTTTTCACAAATCTCAGTAACCCTATCTAACAGTATCTGAAGACTATGGTCCGAATCAGTCATTAAAACAGTGTCATCTGCATGTTATTTACTCTTTGACTGTCTATCCTTATTCCTTCTGAAGAGTACGATAGAGCGCTTGCCATATTACCTCAGAGTAGATGTTAAACAGTATCGGTGATAACACGCAACCCTGTCCGACACATCGCTGTATTTCAATTGGCCTTGACGTGCTACTATTGTTCTTTATGATTGCTTTTTGATTTCCAGTAAATTGCTTCTATAATTTTAGAATATCTTGTCGACTCCGATGTCATTCAATCTTTATATCAAGGTCCTATGGTGCACCCGGTCAAACGCTTTTTCAAAATCAATAAAACAGACAAAAAGGTCTACTTGTTGATATTTGCATCTTTGTGTCCGAGTTTGAAGATATAATATTGCCTCAAAAGCTTCAGAATGTTATTTAGTAGACTTATAAGGCGGAAGTACTGGCATAATTGCGCGTTCTTCTTTTTTGGCAGTGCTATGAAGACGCATTCAAGCCATCTTTTAGGGGGTCGCTCCTGTACTGTAAATATTATTAAATAGTCCAAGATCTAATAGTATTGTATAGTTAAGAATATTCTTTCTCTGGCAAATCCATTTTTTGTCTTACTACAGTCAAGTGTTTTATTGTATGTATGTCGAATAATCGCCTTGTTACTAAGTAAAGTCCGTTTTATTGTCTTTACAAACAATCGACAATTATATATGAATTACTGCAGTAACTCTGCTGAATACTGAACCATGCGCCATCTATAGAACTGGATGTATGAGATGCTTATCGTTGATTGGGAAGAATAGTATGATAAGTCAAAAATGGTTTATTTTTAGTTTATATCAACAAACTACTCAGAATGAATGGATCTATTATGGAGAAAAGTATTGTAAGTGCAGTTTAAACGACAAGCACTAGAGAGCTCTGTGACTAAGTATGGCATCTCCCACTTCCACACAACCGGTGTGGAGAAGACTAGGGTAACTCAGTTGTCTACAGTTCGTGCTAAGCTTAGGTCATTTTTATTTAATCAATACTATTATAAGTCAAAATATTAACACTGCTTGCATCTTATTAGTAAATATTTTTGGAGCAAGAGAATTATATTTCAAAATATCATGCTCTTCTTCAACAGGTAAGCATTTATTTTTATTATAATTTTGGTCAGTATGATGATTACAAATAATATGATACTCTTGAATAAAATAAGTACACCTGTGGGCATTTTATCTTTATTTCATTTTGAGTTAACATAGTTTTGAATATAATTTTGCGCTAAGTATAACGTGATATTTTTAGTTAACATTGTCTCCAACATAATTTAACTCAAATCCAAGAAATTATTTCGTTTTATCATTCTATTCCTTAAAATATTTTTTTACTACTAGATACTTAATAACGCATTTTTTTCACATACGCAGGAGAAAAAATTCGTGTTTGCAAATCCTTCTTTATGGCAACTCTTTGCATTAACTCTCAAGTAATTAAGACCATTTTACGCAAACAAAATAATGAAGTAAACATGAAAAATATAGCAGTGTTCCTGAGGAGTTGAAAGAAGAAGTGCGTAGTCATATTCGATCTATTCCTCGAATGGAGAGCCACTACTGCCGATCTCAATCAAAGAAAGAATACATTGAAGGAGGAAAAACTATTGCCGACCTGCACAGACATTATGAGCAGCGTTGTAAAGAACTCGAGAAACCTAACGTAAACTACTTGATGTACTCCAATATATTCAAAGGAGAGTTTAATTTATCTTTTTTTATTCCAAAAAAATATAAGTGTGATTTTTGCCAGGGTTTTACTAATGCCTCCGAGGTAGAAAAACAAGAACTTCAGGAACAGTACAATAATCATATTGAAGACAAAGAACTGGCAAGAAAAGAGAAGGACATGGATAAAAATTCTCCGGATAAAATTGACGCTGTTTATGATATGCAGGCAGCATTGCCATGTCCACAAGGGGACTCGTCTTCTTTTTATTATGTATCAAAACTAATTTAACATTGTACGAGCTTAAAAGTACGGAAGCAATGTGCTTTATGTGGCACGAAGGTCTTGCTCACAGAGGTGCAAATGAAGTGGGTTCGTGCGTTTGGAATTATTTGCAGTCTGTGAACGCCAAAAATACTGAAATGATAGATGTTGTATTTTATACTGACAACTGTTTCGGACAAAATAAGAACCGCTTCGTATTTGCTTTATACATCTATGCAGTTTCTATTCTGGAAAATATTAGGTCCATCACCCATAAATTTTTAATTAGTGGTCATACTCAGAACGAGGGAGACCACGTTCATTCTGTTATTAGAACGTTCAATTTATAGAACATATAGTGTTACAGAACGTTTACGTACCAGATCAATATGTAACATTGGTTAGACAAGCAAAGAAGCATGGAAATCCATTCAACCTACATGAAATGGGTCATGAGAATTTTTTGATCTAAAACAACTATCAAGTGATATGGGCAAAAAGGATTCTTTTAAGACGGAAGAAGGTGGGTCAGTCCCTCTCTCAGGAATATGCGTTTTAAAAGTTACCAAAGAAAATCCTAGTCACCTGCTATATAAAATGTCGTACAAAGAACAGAATTTAAAACCATAAACGTTCTTCAAAGCAAACGACGACTTCCATCAGCACGTGACGTTACTCTAAACAAGCTTACAAGAAGAAAGTGGGAATAAGTGAAAAAAAGAAAGCTGGCCTCCTCTCTCTTTTTGAAAAGAAAAAAATGTAGCGGTTATGCCACAATACTATAGAGATTTTTACGCTAACTTGTAGAAACTTCCATTTTTTTTATATTGGTATTGTACTATAACTGCGATTTTTTTCATTCATTGTTGTTTAAACTCTAATAAAACATTTAAACTGTTCCGTTTTATTGTCCCTAATAACCTTATAATTGTAAAATAGTACAAAATTTTTATAAAGAAAAGTATTATAACTCAAAATGGGGATGAAAAATATGAGTTGGGGGGTGGTATATGGATTGGATGTAAAACCCATATTGTCAGTTAATACTGTAAGTTTTAATTATTCCGATGAAAAGGATATTTATTATTGTATTGCTTAACTAATCCGATCTCGTAACCCATCTCAATCTTTAATTGTCTTTTCTGTAAACTTAATGTTTTTGAAATATCATACTATTCTTCCCAATCAACGTTATGTGAAAAAGTTAGTGGAAAAATATAACCAAAAGCTGATCACTGAAATGTTACACGAATTGGATAAAGAAGAACGTCAGATTAAAATGTATAGGCTCTATCCTGATAAGCAGGAAGAATATTGAAGAAGACTTCATTCGTGGAAATACTTCATTCTAGGCACTGAAGATGTTCTAATTTAGAACGAAAACGTTTTGCAATCCATTTGGATGACATTTTAGAAGTTTTTAATATACTATGTTATACCAATAAACAACTCTTTATACAACTTACAGAAGTTTTTTACTTCTGTATGAGTTTATAAATATTTATTTGAGTAACAAAGTAACAAAGAACTTTGAGTTATGAACTCTTCCACTTACAAAAGGCAAGAGCAAAATGGCAGCCCACGCTCGGTGAAAACGACAGCGCCAAAGGAAAAAAATATGAAGCTAAATCAATACTTTACTCTTATCATTAATGTATTTGGTACGCAGATAACATTTCACGTTTGTATACTTAATATACATTTAGATTTACATAATTAGTATAAGCTATATTGATGTATCTTGGACAATAGCAATTGTCTCTAGCTACGACCCTGTTCAAACACCATTAGAAATAAGGCTCTATACACATAGTGCACTTGGTGCAGTACGTGTATAAAGCGTACATCTTTTTCAACAACATTGACACTAATGAATTGTAAATATACTCTAATCGATATTTGATGTTAAGTGATTGGTTCATTTAACACTTCCACTGAATTTTTTAGTTTCTCCTAAGGATCTATAAGTAGAGATGGGATGGTTATTGAGAGGAGCTCGTATATCATAATAGACGCGCCGAGAGGACTTTATTTATTTGCCTCATCGGAAATTATATGATGTATCAAGATTCAAGTGTAAGCTTTAAGTAATAAATATTTTCGTACGATTGTGAACAAAAATCATGGTATAGAAGTAGATACAAATAGATATCACAACTATTCGCAAACAATTAGATTAGTTTAACAGGTTAGGTCCCCATCTTGAACAAACGCCACTTGGCTGGTGCCACGTACTTAAATTGTTCATTTAGTAACGCAGTACTACCGCCGACACTTATGCGTCGTCGGCACCCTCGATGAAACCGTCGTGACGACACACTCTCGTCATGGGCATCAAACGTGTTAACAAAGGGACGATTTAGAATATTATATATTATGACGGGCAAAGTAAGAGGAAATGCCAAAAAGGAGAACTGACATTAACTTACTACAACAAAATGAAATAAAACAAAACACAAGGAAATTAAACAAAATGAAATAAAACTATTGGTATACACACTCCGTATCTACTTTCAACTAGCTACAAAATTTAGTCATTATGTTGGCATTTCCGATTTCTATCTAAAAGAAAGAAAGAACTGTCCTAAAGAATAATCACAGAAAAGTAAAGAACACGAAAACTGGTGAAGGGTATTAAAAAATAGAGTGGTGTATGGATGACGATAGGATTACATTGGTTACAATAATTGTAGAATTAGGTTGGTTGAGTTTTCTGCTTTTACTTGCTTGCTTAGGTGCTTCTAAATTACTTATGGCTTTAAAGCTATAAGTTTCTACATTAAAGGCCTACTATTGTAAAATTTGCGTCAGAAATGCCAATACCACTACAGATACTGACTATTTCTGGTCTAAGAGCTAGCAACGTTTTCGAGAAGAAAGTATTTTAAGACAGCTGATTCTTTAATACATTGTTCCCTATACTTCCTCGAACACCGTACCGGCCATCTGGCTGCTGATAGAGGTTGCGTTCATTACTTCGCAGCACACCTGTACAGGTAAACACAAAATCAGGGTAATTGATTAGTGTGATTAAGCTTAGTAGATCCGCTATAGTAATAGATAGCAATAAAAGTGAATAACAAAAATTGTAGCCAACTTTGAGCTTCACATTACAAAATTAGTTAGAATGTTACAGGGTGTTAGATAACGGGAGGTAGACCAAACATATGTTTTTTTAAATGGCACACCCTATATTTTATTTTATATTCGAAATCTTCTTAACTTCCCCATCACAAAAATATAAAGGAATCGTAATAAATTCAGCTCCCTGTATAAATAAAATTAAGTACAACAGTTTATTGGTGTCATATTTTTTTGTTGATTGTCAGAATTTATAAAAAGGGTTGATGTTGCTAATTTCCTTTATACCGAATACAGAGTGAGTCAAAACGCCAGTACATACATTATTTTCTCAGTAATTTTAAATAGAACACCCTAATAATTAATAACTTGCTCTGAAAAATGAAAATATCTAGAAAATTAACACATTTAGACAGAGAATATTATACAAAAATTAAAGTACGGTAATGATACTTTTCGATGGTGGTATAAAATACAGGGTGTTCCATTTAAAATTTCTGAGAAAAGAATGTACTTTCGTTTTGACTCACCCTGTAATCGATATAAAGAAAATTAGCAATATCAACATTTCTTGAAAATTTTGACAATCAAGAAAAAAATATGATACCAATAAACCATTGCTGTTGTGCTTATTTTTATTTATACAGGGAGCTGAACTTGTTACGATTTTCATAGATAATTGGTTTTAACTTTGTAAAATTCCTATATAACATAACAAACCTTTATATTTTTGTGATGGGGAAGTTAAGAGGATTTCGAATATAAAATCAAATATAGGGTATTCCATTTAAAAAAACATAAGTTTGGTCTGCCACTATGTTATCCAACACCCTGTAACATTCTTACTAATTTTGTAATGTGAAGCTCAAAGTTAGCTACAGTTTTTGTTATTAACTTTTATTGCTGTCTATTACTATAGCGGATCTACTGAGCTTTATCACACTAATCAATCACCCTGTATTTTGAATTTAAAATTATTTAGGGCCGAAAAATGTTTTTTGTCATTACTTTTTAAACCAAAAAAATGTCTGGCAATTATAATTCATATTTCTAGTAATGTTTAAAAAGTAATGACAAAAAAATTTTTTGTCTTAAAATAATTTTAAATTCGATATATGTTTACCTGCACAGGTGTGCTGCGCAGTAATGAACGCAACCTGTATCAGTAGCCAGATAGCCGGTACGGTGTTTGACGAACCATAGGTAATAATATATTAAAGATCCAGTTGTCTTAAAATACTTTTTTTTCCGACGTTGGTCGGAACCGTTTTCCTCTTGGTCTATTCTGTGGCTTGGTATTTGATCTTCCATGAAGTTCATACGCAAAACACAATATTTGTACAAATATCAATTGTTTCTTATCTACTTTTTTCTGTTTCAGGTACTTGTTTCTACTCAATTTTACCTTCCACTTATGGTAAGTTATTTTTCGTAACTTCGAGAAAAAAATTTGAACGACAGTAGTACAAAATAAGAATTTGGCATACTGAATACCCCTGCATCTTTTGTTAACTATAGATCCTGACTTTATCCAAACTTGGTATATATTTATTTAGTAGGTAGATAACAACAAAAATACTTTTAACCCTCTCTGTGGCTCAGTGATAAAAGCGCCCTTCCTGTGAATCGAAAGGTTTGAATGGTCGTGACTTCGAATCTCACCAGGGTCAGGAATTTTTCGTTTATTATAAATTAATTATAAATGAAAATAGTTTCTGTCCTTGTGGGATCGGTACTCACCGGAGGAACCGCAGACGTTCGGATACAATTAGCGTCTCTTTGCAAAGACAATGACGTCGACTTTGCAAAGTAACAAGATATTTACTCAACACACACACTACACATGACACTAGGTACCTAACTGCAACATTCATCGTACATGCCAATGGCCATTAGTTGTCGAGGCATTAGCTAAATAAAAAAAAATACTTTTAATATTTAAGCTTAATTTTTTTAGTTGATTTAGATAGGCTTACGCATGTTTTACCATAGAACTCTTATTTCCTAATGAAAAACCATTGCTGTAGAAAATTTTGCAAAATTTATTATTGGAGAATGGGTTGGATAGCTCAGGCGATAGAGTGTCTGACTTTCAGGTGGAAGATCGAGGATCGAACTCCCGCGTCGGCGAAAATATCTAGATATTTAAATACCTACAGGCCTCTGGTCTACTCACTCTGTTAAAGTGAGTACCTTGGGTAAAACCAGGAGTAATAATAAGCGGTTGAAGTGTAGCACTGGCCCTGTTACCATCCTTGAACATCGTATGCCCAGGAGATAGCAGACAAATCGTGTATAATCCCAAAGGCATAATCCCAAACTACTTGACTTGATTTTCATTAAGTTTTTTTAATTTTATGGCAAACTTATTGAGAAATGGACTCAAAAACGCTGAAATGGGCTTTTTTGCCATTTTTAATTGTTTATTCGGATGTAACTAAAATGTTTATACCCGTATGCACATCATTGGTGAGTATCAAATTCTTAATTGTATGTCAAAAAATGCGCAATAATTACCTCTTAAAACCTTCCAAATTTCATTTGTATATCTCAACCGGTTTTAGAGCAATAAATAAATCGCCAGTTTGTAAGAAAAAATTCAACATCCCGTATCTCGGAAACAAAGGATTTGTGGACATATGTTTATAAATCAAACGGTCATTATTTTTTCATGCAGAATTACCCCTTAAAGTTTGTCGCACTTATTTAGAAACACCCTGTATTGATAAATAACATGGCTAGTTGTTAAAGTACCTAACTTTTTTATTTTTACACATAAGAGAATTAATCAAAAAGCAAAATGTTAAGAAAGCAAGGCTATAGTTAAGTTTTAATTTCAATATGTTATATACGCTAAAATATTCCACAGGGTGTTCCAAACTTTGAGGAAAAAACACACTATCATTGTTACACCCGGTATACAATGACACTTATCTGTTTAGGAACAATATTATTACATCGATATTCTTAAAGAATAAAGCTATAATATATTAAAAAAATCACTAAAATCGGACAACAGGTTTAGGAAAGACATCAAAAATGTCCCATTTTTAAGGTGGTGCGTTAATTTTGATTCTTAGTATAGTTTGTTATTTAGCATAACAGTTCCTCGCGTTTCGCCCACCTTTCAATTTGCACCTAAAGGGTCGTTTAAACACAGCGATAAATCAAACAACTTATCAAGGTCCATCGAGTTGTTGCAACTTATCATTGTGTGTAAACGGTGCATCGCACAACTTATCAAAGTTGGAGTTGGGTTGAAGGTGGTATCGCATTGAATCGCAGCGTCTAAACAGCGTTTCAACTTGTCATCACAACTAGTTGCTGTGACTTATCGTTGTGTTTAAACGACGCTTAACTGGACTTTCGACGAATAAGGTCATTTTTAAGTAATTTGAATGGGTATTATTACAGCGAGAACTTACAGCGTATTCTACTTAACCAGATCATAGAAATTAATTAAATGAATGAAAGTTAATTGTATTTTGGACCTGTGCCGATACAAACAACAAATTAAGCCATCTTGCAAAAATAAGGGAAAGTGATCAAACTATAAAAAAACTAATTGATGTTTATTGTGATTTCTTATACAGACCTTATAGATCAGGCGGTAGGTACCTATATGTTTTGCCTTGGTGAGAAGTATAGTTTTGTGCATAAATCGCTTCCAACTATCACTAGATAAAATTATTTCATTATGCGTGCGAGTTCTTTAAAATTGGACCAAGATTTTGCGCCAACCCCCTTAAAGTAAAGGAATAGTTTTTATTACAAGGTCATTAATGGTCATTATGAAGCGAGTATGAGAGATATGAAACGAGCCACCTAGTGGCGAGTTTCGTATAGAGTACGAGCTTCATAATGATAATTAAATGCAAGTTGTATACACGATTTTTTCTATGATCATTTACAACAAAAAGTATATTCAAATTTATTAATTTTGTAACGCAAACAAATTAAGTAGTTTGTCAGTATGACAGTTTGTTTACTATTGAGAACTGTCAAAACTCATGTATTTGACTCGCCATTGGTCACTGCGCGTGCGCCACCTTTATCGCGAATGCCATATCGCGATTCTATTAGTTAAAAATCTGTATCTTAATGAAAATCTGTATCATAATGAAGTTCATTATGATACAGTTAGTGAAAGCATAATAGGGCTTTTCATCGATTGTCATTTGTTTCGAGCTTCTGTCATGTGTCACATAATATTAATATATCTACGTCATACGTCTTTGGTTTGTATCATTGGTATATACCAATAATGTATGACGTAGATATATTAATATTATGTGACACATGACAGAAGCTCGAAACAAATGACTGTGAATGAAAAGCCCTATTGATATAATATATTATAACGAGCGATCAACAATTATTGGGATCAAAGCTAGCCGTGCAAAAAATTACGTATGTCTTGTTTTAATCTGCATTTATATCATTGGTTTATCAATTAATTTTGATTAACATTATAAAACATAAAAAATCAGTAAAAACCTTTAACACAGAACTTTAATCAAAAATAAAAAGAATTAACCAAATTATAAGTAACAATAATAAAGAAAATCAAACAGCAAAGATGCTGTATATGTCCACCACCAACATCTCTACATAACCTAACTTTCTTGTTAAGTTGACGTACAGTGCAAAGTTGACGTAAACTGGAAAGTATATCTGAATTAAGAATAGACATACACTGTATAGCTATCTCTGTCGTTCAGAGCCACCTATGGTGACAATAATTTTGGATCACACGTTAGTATGAGAATAGAAACAAGTTATTTATGAAACAGTTCGTGAAGTATGCTTTTTGCGAACACACGCGATGTTTAGAGCACGAGCGACAGCGGAACGAGAGCTATACATCGCGTAAGTTCGCAAAAAGTACTTCACGCACAGTTTCATACAATATTTTATCTACGATAAACAAATAAAAAAACTGTAACTCTTCGTCACTGGAATTCACTTCTATTTTACAATTTGTAGAACTTTGACATTTAAAAATTCTAACTTTTTTCAAACCACAAAACTCTCAAAACTTTTGTTGTAATTTATTGTTCACATATCATCACCCTGACAACGCGAAAGTTAAGGATATTTGATTATATGAAAGTGTGCCAAAAAACAGTGCGAAAAAGTAAATCCTATTTAAAATACATTGTTACTTCACGCACTGCTATCTATAATGATAGTTTTCACAAACTAAAAACTTATACATAATATGAGATAAGAGTAGATAAAATAACTTACATACTCCATAGTTTCGTCAAGTACGATTTGGTACATACTAAAACGACTAATACATTATATCCTATACTTATTTATGTTCTGTACGTCCGATTTTATCGTTTCTTACAAAGTTGCAAACAATCACTTCCATAAACCCGAGTTAGAATTATCTGAAAACCATATAATTTCTCTTTCGAGAATGGACGCTTTTAAAACCTCTAACGGTTTAACTGTAGTTTACAGAAACTTCAAACAGAAGTAAGTGGCTAGTTAAGGATTTAGATGGTTTTTGAATAATTGCTGAAAACTAGTAAAAGCTGCCGTTATTTTGGGTGCAGCCGTAATAATTTAAGTTTTTTGTTATATTGTTTACTTTGGCTGTAACAATAAAGGCCGGAAAAGTGTCAACAATGGTTGATTTACCGAAAAAGTACGTGGCATAACAAATTTAAATATTCAAATATAATTTCTTCTTTTTGAGGAATGGTTTAATATTTTTAGTTTTATAGACAATATTGAATTAGGCATTAGAATAATTTATAAAATTAAAATAGACTTACAGTCAGTTTAATATTACCTAGGACGACCCGTTTCTCATACTAGAATTTGCTATGCATCTTCTGGTCTCAGTTAAGGCAACTAAACGACGCCGATATATGGAATGTTTTTATATTTCCGTGCAAACAAACTCACAACTCCGTTAACGGAAATGTAAAAAAATATTAAAAAAAATCACAGAGCTTATTTTACCACTAGGCCCGTGAGGCACCTGCCTCGGGCCCGTATTTGAATGGGGCCCGGAAAGATCACCAAACAAAACATGTTTATAACAATAACAAAACAAATTTTCAAAATTCTTTCATTTTACGAACAGGCAATGATAAATGATAACCATAAGAGTTATAATTAAGTGGATAAGCGCAAACTTTCGGCTTCAATGCTCTTTAAGTGAGTTTATTTTTTCAAATCCTCAAAAAACTAATAAATATTTTTAAAAAATTTAGACGCAGAATGAAAGATTACATTAATTCCGAGGGCTGAATATCTCTCAGAATAAATAAAAAGTTTCTTTTAAATAATAATATATGCATTTAAAATTAAAAATCACACTCAATTTTCTCTTTTTTTCACCCCTGTAACTTATTAAAATAAACATTATCGAAGGACTCTCGGCCCTCGGTAGTAACGTAATCTTTCATTCTGCGTTTAAATTTTTCAAAAATACTTATTAGTTTTCTCAGGCTTCGAAAAAAGCGAATGCATTTAAATAGCATTGAAGCCTAAAGTTTGCGCCTATTGCCTATCCCCTTAAACAATGTTTAATTGTTTAAATATAAATTTTATTTATTGTTTATAAAATTTTTATTTTCTTGTGCCACTATATTTCTATTAAATAATTAATACATTTAAAAAAGTTATTATTAGATATTATTAAATGATGTTTAGGGGCCGGAAAATTGTGTAGTGCCTCCGGCCTGATTTGAAGTAAAATAGCCTCTGGCTGTACATGGTCATTAGTACTGATTAGGTTTTAGTTCTTCTGGCAATTAAAGTTTGTAAACATGAAGATGCAGATCTTCGTTAAGTATATGCTATAGAGAGCTTCTTGAAATTTTTAGTTCCTGTCCACGACGCGACGCCGGATTCATGTTCCTGGAATTTTACCAATAGTATGGTATGACTAGAACCAAACCCAGACATCCAAAGTGAAAGTTCTCCTCCAACACCAAATTGTTCTATATGGTCCACATAATGTTCAGAAAAAATCACACCATTTTGAGCGTCGGGTTTGGGGGGGAGAGGGGGGAGAAATAGGTAAATTCGTTAATTTTTACGTTTTTCGTAAATATTTCTAAAACTATACGATTTAGCATAAACAACCTTCTATACAAAAATGTTCTACATTAAATTTGAAATAAAAAAGACCCATGCATAATCCTTCTAAAATGAACGGTTTCAAAGTTACGGAGGTAGTATAGTATAATTGGTCAGAAAAAAGGCCTAACCTAAATATCCAAAGTAAAAGCTTTCCTCCAACGCCAAATTGTTCTATATGGTCCACATATTGTTCAGTAAAAAGTTACACCATTTTGAGCGACCGGTTTGGGGGGGGGGATGGGGGAGAAGTCGGTAAATTAGTAGTTTTTTTAAGTTTTTCGTAAATATTTCTCAAACTATGCTATAGCGTAAAGAATTTTCTATACAAAAATGTTCTACATAAAATTTAAAACAAAAAAGGTCCTATACATAATTGTTATAAAATCAACGGTTCCAGAGTTACGGAGGGTGAAAGTGGAGGGTTTCGATCCTTTTTATATTTTTTGGGCAATTTCCTACTTATTTTCTTTAACAGGATTGGGTTTTATAAATCAAATTTGCTCTTTCAGTGGCCGATCGTAAGATAGTGATAAGCCCTTGAAGAAACGTCAACCTCGCCACCCAAAATCATCATCAATTGCCCAAAAACTATAAAAAGTATCGAATACCTCCACTTTTCACCCTCCGTAACTCTGGAACCGTTGATTTTATAACAATTATGCATAGAACCTTTCTTGTTTTAAATTTTATGTAGAACATTTTTGTATAGAATATTGTTTGCGCTAAAGTATAGTTTTAGAAATATTGACGAAAAACGTAAAAAAACTACTAATTTACCGACTTCCCCCATCTCCCCCCCAAACCGGACGCTCAAAATGGTGGAACTTTTGACTGAACCATATGTGGACCATATAGAACACTTTGGTGTTGGAGGAAAACTTTTATTTTTGATGTCTGGGTTAGGCCTTTTTTTGGACCAATTATACTACACTACCTCTGTAACTTTGGAACCGTTCGTTTTAGAAGGATTATGCATTGGAACTTTTTTATTTCAAATTTAATGTAGAACATTTTTGTATAAAAGGTTGTTCATGCTAAACCGCATAGTTTTAGAAATATTGACGAAAAACGCAAAAAACTACGAATTTACCGATTTCTCCCCCCTCTCCCCCCCCCCCAAACCCGACGCTCAAAATGGTGTGACTTTTTTCTGAACATTATGTGGACCATATAGAACAATTTGGTGTTGGAGGAGAACTTTCACTTTGGATGTCTGGATTATGCCATCTTTTGGATCAATCTTATCATACTACAACAGTCTCACGCACTGCTTCGATATTGACGTTTGAGCGGTTTGCTTTGGACAACAAATGTGTTTAGCGTCGCCAGTTGATTCAGTCTTCCCGAATATTTCAATTATGTATTCTTGTAGGTAGTCTTCTTAGCGGTATTTTTCATTAGTTTTTGTAACATATTTCTTATGGTCCTTTTTTGTAAACGTACACTCGTATGTACGGTATGCGGCAAAATAAACAGTACTGAAATACGTATGCCTCAAAGGACATCGCACACATCTTATGGAAAATATAATGTCACTCAAATTCAATAAAATTTATATGAATATATTCGTTTCAAATTAACGGTCAATTCTTATCATTGTGCCAACTCTTAATTTTCAATAATAAGAGCATAAATTGATATAAATCAATCTGAAATCAAATGGGTAGGTACATAAGTTAGAGATAGAAAAAATATTTTAAAATGTCCAGATTATCGGTAACTTCATAAATCTTCTCGGGCATCTTATTATAATAGTTTCACTAATCCGCTTAGGCCCAGCGGGGTTTAAGCTGTTTTGAATAGCACCCAGAGCAATAGTGATTATAACTGACACGTTTATGAACTCCAAAAATGTGATTTCGATAAACTTTAATTGCAATTTGCGCCGTAATTAATCATAATTAAGGGTTGCGCAATGATAAGAATTGACCGTTAATTTAAAACGAATCTATTCGTATAAATGTTATTGAATTTGAGTGACATTATATTTTCCATAAGATGTGTGCGATGTCCTATGTATGTGCCATACGCCGATACGTAATGAGTGGTTTCCGATTTCCGATCGTCATGTATAACGTATGTGAATGTCGTGTTAATGTTAGATGCATGAGGATGGTTCTCACTTTTGCAGAAAATAGCTATTTGTATAACAAGGGAGGAAAGTGCTACTTTTCCTCCCGAGAATGAAGTTTACTGGCCGACGCGTAGAGGAGGGCAATAATCATTTAAGGGAGGAAAAGGCACTTTACTCCCATATTATACATATGGTTTTTCCACCTTCCTCAATTAACAAGTAATTTTTTCATTTTTACTTAATTTATTTATGTAACTAACCAACAAAATGTATTAGAACTAAAACTTACAAGTAGGTACAATATAACTGTCAACTGTCAAATATAAGTCAAATTATTAATGTACACATTGTTAAATCAGAATAACAATTTACTGTTTTTTACCATTCTGCAAAATACAGAGTGTTTTTAAATAAACATTAAAATGTATAGATACTTACGTAATAGAAAATAGATATTGTACAGGGTGTCAATAAGTTATATTTCATGAATGAAATACCATGACGTCACTTTTACTTTTCCTCCCTAGGGAGGAAAAATATTTTCCTCCCTAGGGAGGAAAAGTACAACTTTGCTCCCTACAATCAGGTCCGGAAAAGTATACTTTCGGTAGAGGTAGGTGGAAAAAATAGGGAGAAAAAGTAAAAGTGACATCATGGTATTTCATTCATGAAATATAACTTATTGACGCCCTGTACAATATCTATTTTCTATTACGTAAGTATCTATACATTTTAACGTTTATTTATAATTTGTGTATTCCTATATTTGTCCTGTATTTTGTAGAATGGTAAAAAACAGTAAATTGTTATTTTGATTTAACAGTGTTTACATTAATAATTTGACTTATATTTGACAGTTGACAGTTATATTGTACCTACTTGTTATTTTTAGTTTTAATAAATTTTGTTGGTTAGTTACATAAATAAATTAAGTAAAAATGAAAAATGACTTGTTATTAATTTGAGGAAGGTGGAAAAACCATATGTATAACATGGGAGTAAAGTGCCTTTTCCCCCCTTGGGCAGTAAACTTCATTCTCGGGAGTAAAAGTAGCACTTTCCTCCCTTGATATACAAATAGCTATATCGTGGAGTGCTATTTTCGGTAATACGGAAAAGGTCGTGAAAACGATCCAAGCTTAAAATCAACAATGGTTTCAGCAGGATGGGGCAACCTATCACACGGACTGGGAGTCCGTTCAGACATTCTGGAATTGTGTACTAGAATTAAGAGGAAAGCAACATTTTGACGCCTGTCAAAATTTTCAATGTATTTTAAATGTAATCAATTTTTTCGAATTCTGAGAAAACTAATAAGTATTTTTGAAAAATTTAAACTCAGAATGAAAGATTACTTTATTACCGAGGGCCGAAAGTCCCTTAAAATGAATAAAAATTTTTTTGAATGAGATATTTGAAATTAAAAATCACACTAAATTTTCTCTTAGATTTTCACCCGCGTAACTTATTAAAATAAACTTTATAGAAGTTTTCAGTGACTTTCAGCACTCGGTAATAATGAAATCTTTCATTTTACGTTTAAATTTTTCAAAAACACTTATTAGTTTTCTCAGAATTCGAAAAAAAAATGAATCTCATTTAAATACCATTGAAGCCGAAAGTTCGTACCCATCCCCTAAAAGATTTTTTTCATGCCGGAGGACTTCTTTAACATCTGTTTTATAGGGAACCTCGTTTTGAATAGTGTTTGCAAGGCTATATCACGTATACTAATAAATATATAAATAGTCATAAACATTTCAATATTCATTTCAGTACTGTTTATTTTGCCGCATACTGTATTTCGCCACATTTTCAACTGGTCTATCTTTCCATGTATCTTTGTTCCTTGTTGTGCTTCTATTAGGGGTTGTTCTCATCTAGATCTGGAGTTTATTTGTGTATTTATGATGAAAAGGCGAGACGATTTTAGATATAAATCAAGTAATATTTAATTAGCCCGCTTATCTTACTGCTGGAAAAGCCAATGGCGACCAGTTCAATCTGTACATTAACGTGTGTGTGATACATTTTGTATTTGTGAGACAAAACTCAGGTCAGTTTTGAAAAACAGGAAAAAGTGGTGTGGAAGTGGACACAAATAGTGAAGTAGAGTTGTCGCAAAATATAAACCTAGACCATATAGTAGAGGATCCGATATAAGGTCGATTTGCACCGATGTGTTTAATGGATAAAAATTATTTGATATGTAATTTAGCATGTTAACCAATCCTATCTTGTTCTAACTATAATTAATTATAATAATTAAAAAATGACTTTTTTTAACTAACAAAAAATTGACCCGGGCAGATATTATTTCAGATTTTTTGGATCATTCTAAACAAAAAAGGTATTTTGTAATTTTTCTCTAAAGTTGATCGTTTTCGAGTTATAAACAATTTAAAACTGAAAAAAGAACGAAAGATGACAATTTTCAAGGCTCAAAAACACAAGTAAAAAATATCATTTATGTAATCATCAAGTACAAAAATTTAAGTTCAAACCTTTTTCTATCAGGTCCCGATAAGAATTTTAGCCATGTTTTATTATAAAATATATTTTTTTAATTGTTAATGAGGGATGGTTTCTTACGGAGAGACGGGCATTAACAATTATTAAAAAACAATGTTTCAGAATGAAATAAGTTCAAAAGACTTAGCAAGAACTGATAGAATAAGGTTTAAAAGTGTAAACTTGAATTTATGCACTTCGTCATTTCAAAAATGATATTCTATATTTATGTTTTTGAGCCTTGAAAATCGTCATCTTTCGTTCTTTTTTCAGTTTTAAATTGTTTATAACTAGAAAACGATCAACTTTAAAAAAAAATATAAAACACCTATTTTGTTTAAAATGACCTATAAAATCTGAAATAATATCTAATCGGGTGGAATTTTTTTTTTTATATAAAAAAAATTTCATTTTTTAAATATTAATTAATTATAGTTAGAACAAGATTAAATCGGGCAACCCTTTTTTTGTAATTGTTAACATGGTAAATTACATATCCAATCATTTTTATCCATTAAACAGATCGGTGCAAATCGACCTTATATCGTATCTTAGACTAATACCCTAACACTAAAGATCTTCCTGAAGGCTGTAAGTTTGAAATTCGAGACATTATATATAAAATGTGTGAAAAGAAAGAACATTTTTATGTAGGGACGGTGTTAAAAAAATAAAATACATTCGAAATTTACAGGATTGCGTTGAAGAGTTTTCAAACAGATAGGGTTTAGGTTCAAAATAGAAGACAATAGAAAAGCCTTATGTGAAAGAATTGTGTCGTTCACAAAAGAATCGAGTTTTTACGAAACTCTTTAAGAAAGCTTGTCCTGATATTAAAAAAAAACGAGTACATACGCCTGAGACCAAAGTATTGCCAATATATTAATAAGATTTTTAATAAAGTAAAGCTGTAGTTAATTATTATAAACTATGAAAAATAAACACCAGAAGCAATATTTACTTAAAATGGTAATCGCATAGCTAAGTTGTTTTAACGATAATGCTGACAGTAATTACATTTTAAATTAAACAGTGAAAATTACGCCTTTGGTGTTATACTCGCATTCAAAATTCAAGAAAATTATTTAAAGTAGCAAAAACAAAAACGTGTGTAGCTTTTTCTTGTTAGAGACTTCTAGTAATAATTTACTCTACTAGAAACGGGGTGTTTCCTTATTGTACAGTCACAATCATTGAATGGTTTACACCTTTATTTTTGTATTGTAATACTGTAAAATCGCAGTGTCGTACGGATTTACTAAAGTAATTGCCAAACTCAATAATTTTAACTTAATTTTATTTAAAAAAAATGCCTTTCTATACTTTCCGTTTTGTTAAATTTTGTAAAATAAATTTATTTTATTTTGGTTTTGTAATTTTAATCAATCTATTCTGGGTCCGCCACTGGTAACGTCACTTTGACGTAAAAGGTGCATTTAAACGAGGTAAAAATTCAAAAAATTGGCCACTCGATATTAAAGGGTGTAAACTATTCAGTGATTGTGACTGTACATTAATTTTAGTCCAGGGTCTTGCGTACCAAAAAAATAGCTGATTAATAGCAAGCTGAAAATTAGTTCATAGCTTAACGGTGTAGAGTCGGACAAACCTTGATGTATGGGAACACTGAAACAGGAGAAGCTTTAATAGGGCTTTTCATCGATTGTCATTTGTTTCGAGGTTCTGTCGTATGTTGTATAATCTGTGTATAATGTTAATATACACCGATTATAGTCTAGGGATGGCGGTTTTTGACAAAACACCGGTTTTCGGTTATACCGGTTTTTTTTGCTTACGGTTTAACCTGGCAGTTACAACCGGGCAAAAAAAATCGGTTTTTAGAAAAACCGGTTTTTGGTTTTTTTTAATTGCATAGGTTACAAAGTTACATTTACAATACAATTTAGTTTGCGATACTCCATTCGACTTGATATCAATATGATCAAAATTAGTAATATAGAAAGAACATGTATTACTTTTAACACGTTTGTATATTTGTAGAATAGGTACATTTTAACTCATTTAATACATCCTGTATGAGTGTATCGTTTTAAAAACGTAGCGAAATTCTTGGGGATTCGTATTCGTAATCAGTAATTCGATATTCATAGTCAGATCATTATTTTTGGTAATCAGAAAAAGTCATTCACCCACTTTCAATGTCAAGAGTTAAGTGTGAAAATAGATGATGCTTGCGTCTAATTCAACCAGATCACATCTTATGTAAATATTATGATTACAAATACCTTTTCAAGGAAATATTATAATAAAACTTAATAATTGTTTCTGGCTGATGTGAGATTGCACTTTCAGTTTGCTTCTGTATTTTATAAAATAAAATAATATTTGAATTATGGTTTTGTTTGAAATAATTACTTGAGAATATTAATTATGATTGGGATCCAAAATAATACCTAACCTAATCCTAATCACCGTAAAAACCTAATAACCTGTTTTTATTTTAAAAATAAAAACCGGTTATAACCGGGACAAAAAACAACCGGTGAAACCGGTTATTGCGAAGTAAAAAAACCGGTTTTAGGTTTAAACCGGTAGGTTTTTCCCATCCCTAGATACGACATCTAATGAAAGCCCTATTGTGGAACTGTGATAAGCTTGTCATCCTGACAAGTTTATGATTGTGAAAACTAGCGGTTTGTTTTTAAATTTATTCAGTAGCGAAGGTTATATAACAAATGAAAAAATGTTTGTTCGACAAAAATTTTGGGCATTTTAACAAGTCCGACACGTAGAACATGTCAAATGACAGGAATTATGTTATTGATATCTAGCAGTCTGCATTTTGCATCAGAGTAATGAAAGGGTAGAAGAATCAATTGGAAATTCTGTCCGACAAAATTCATGGGAAGTTTTCGTAGTCACGACATTCGAAACCCGTAAGATATAGACACAAATAGTAATGAAAAATAGCAAGTTAATTTTGATTTCTTTATGCACAAATTTTATTTTGTAACGCAAAAAATATAAATAATGAAATAAAATTAAAAAGGCGTTATTAATTTGCGGAAAAATAATACTGAAAAAAATGGTTTTTTATATATTTCCTTCGATTTTCCCAAACATTTTGTCCGACCTATAACTTCTTGGGTTACAAACAATTTGTACACAAAAAAATCAAAATTGCCTTTCTGTTTAGCACCAGCATTTTTGTCTACATATATCTTACAGGTTTCGAACGTCGTACTACGAAAACGTCCCATGTATTTTGTCGGACAGAACTTCCAATTTAATTTTTACTCTTTCATTGAACTCTCATGCAAAAAAGCAGACTGCTAGGCATTACCAACATAATTCCTGTGATTTGACATGTTCTGAGCTTGGTAAAATGCGCAACATTTTTGTCGGACAAACATTTTTTCATATATAATATGACGTTTAATTCAATAAAATTGTGTTTTGACTAGGAAAGTTTTGGGGTAGTTCTGATTTCTTCCATAATATGTATTTTGGGCTGCTGATTCCGAATATGAGGTTTGCGGACAAAATTTCTTGACGGAACATTGAACAAATAGCGAAAAAAGCGTAAAGTTTCTGCTTTTCTCTCTTTTTTGCTTGAATCTCAAAAACTATTAACTTGCAGTATACGGTCTGTCAACAAGACATTAAAGCACTTAAAATTCTCTACAAATATCACTATTTACTTTTATTTTCAGACGAACCGTTTGGTCTAAAATGCAAGTTGAAAACTGCCAATCTTTAACGGTCCCGGCAAAACCCACTTTTTATATTCCAAAACTTTATTTTTTATTAGAATGCTGTCATTTGATAAATTATTTCTCCTGGTTTTCTGCACAAATGATAAATGTTAGTTCATTTGGTATGTCTCTTGTGACAGCTTTCATGAATCCATTCCATCCTAAGAGGTCGGGAATGTCTTTGCTTTTCCCTTAGAACCACAGAAGATCAGGCACATATGGAGTCACAGTTTCAGTTGATGTGAACATTTCCTTTGGATCTGATATCTTGATTTCTGATAAACCTTGAGGTTTTGTCCTTTTAAAATGAATTAGTTAAACAGCTCCCTGACTTCCATAAACCTCAGGCGCGGGTTTCGTTTTTAACCGAAGAATGGATTGGTTAGAAGCTACTGCATGTTTTGGTGTAATACAAGAAATGCCACCTATGACGTGAAAAGTGTTGTATCCGTCGATTGTATGTACGTCAAAATCAGCGTTATCGTACACCTGCTGTGTAAAGCACGGCAGGTCAATTTTCTGCGGATCGCCTGCGAATGCTGACACTTCCAGGCGAACAGCTTCTGTATAGGACGAACAAAACCCCAAAGAGGAAACTACATCAACCTATCTTCTTGAGTCGTACATTTCGTAGAGAAAACGGAGAACCCTGCAAGGAATGGTGAGATGAATTATCTGGGCCTTACTGCCGCTACAAGACTTTGAGCAAGAGCGTTGCTTGTCTGGAAGTATCAGCAATCGCAGGCGATCCGCAGAAAATTGACCAGTCGTGCTTTACACTACACGTGTACAATAACAATGATTTTAACGTACATACAATCGACGGATACCACACTTTTCACGTCATGGGTGGCATTTCTTGTATTGCACCAAAACATGCAGTAGCTCCTAACCAGTCCATTCCTCGGTTGAAAACTAAACCCGCGCCTGAGGTTTATAACAGTCAGGGAGCTGTTCAACTAATACATTTTGAAAGGACAAAACCTCAAGGTTTATCAGAAATCAAGATAACATATCCGAAGGGAATGTTCACACCAACTGAAACTGTGACTCCGTCTGTGCCTGATCTTCTGTGGCTCTAAGGGAAAACCAGAGACATTCCCGGCCTCTTAGGATGGAATGGATTCATGAAAGCTGTCACAAGGGACATACCATATTCATATCATGTAATAAAATTTATTATTTGTACAGAAAACTATGAGAAATTTAGCAAATGACAGCATTCTAATAAAAAACAAAGTTTTGGAATGTAAAAAGTGGATTTGGCCGAGACCGTTAAAAATTGGCAGTTTTCAACTTGCACTTTTAGAATTTTAAGAGAATTTTAAGTACTTTAATTTCTGTTAACAGACCATTTACTAAAAGTTAAGAGTTTTCCAGATTTTAGCAAAAAAATGGAAAAAAGCGGATATTTTTCGCAATGTTTCGTCAAGAAATTTTGTTCGCAAACCTCCTATTCGGATTCAGCAGCCCAAAATACATAATATAATGACAGAAATCAGAACTACCCCAAAACTTTCTCACTAGGGATCTCGTTGAGTACAAATGGACTGAATTATTGGCTATTGAATAAAATTAAAAATAAACTGCTAGTTTTTACAATCATAAACTTGTCAGGATGACAAGCTTAAAGTTCCACAATAGGGCTTTTCATGCACAGTCATTTGTTTCGAGCTTCTGTCATATTGTCGTATAATCCGTGTATATTAATATTATACACAGATTACACAACATATGACATAAGCTCGAAACAAATGACAATCGATGAAAAGCCCTGTTAAAGTAAAGCTTCCCCTGTTTCAATGTTCCCATACATCAAATTCGCACATGTGTGCGACTCGACACCGTTAAGCTATGAGCAAATTTTCAGCTTGCTATTAAAAACTTTTTTGTTGTTACGCGGGATCCAGGACTATTTGGGTGACGTACTCGCCTTTTCTCGTTTTCTCACAGTCTTAAATCTCGATAACATTACCAGATACAGCAGATACCAGATATTAGGTAGACTTAAATGTTATGATGTTCCATTCGGCATAATTATTGCGCGTTTCTATTAAAAATGCGGGTAATCGTGATAATATTTCGTGTTTTCTCGTGTATTACTGACATTTTGAAATGTCAATCTGTATCTCGCCATCAAAAACAATTATTAGTGTTTAATTATGCATACTGATTCTCGCTCTCTTCATACTTACCGTAATTAATTGAGTGTGTTTTATATTGGAACAGATTTGCAAGATCACCTGTGCATCTTCTCTCAGCACTTCGCGGTTTCGTAATTGAAATATATCTACAGAGTTGGAATCAGCCCCATATGCTACCTCACTTCGTTTTCCTATATCCTCGTTTCATTTTGCCTTTCTTAACAGAACCATGAATTTGATATGATATATGAACTTTTTGACCACTTTTGTGAGAGGGTCCACGGAGCAAGCCAAAATTATTAAAGTTTGAAATTAAATTTACTTTCAAATGAAAATAGCTTCAGAACAATATGTTTCTTCGCACACCAATCGAAAGTCTGTATTGTGAAGTTGGTGAACCGTTCCTAGAAGACAGAAGACTTTATTTAAGTGTAGCGTACGCCGCAAAAATCAGGGGTAACTCAAAAAAACCCTACTATACAAAATTTGTTTTACAGAAAAGTTCCCAAATATCTTCATAAATAAGCCAAGAACGGCCAAACCCTTCTACGCAAGGATTAGAAGCTACTTAAATCAGTTAAACTACACGTTCCCAGAATGCTTTCCTTCACAATCGTCCTCGATTCCTCCGTGGCAAATACATAATCCACAGTGCCTAACACGCCTCATTTCTTTCGACAAACATTCAACAACACACAGTTTATGAAATCTGCATTCAATGATATGCTTCACAACTACAAAGATTATACACATATGTACAAAGATGCATCTAAATCAAATGAAGGTCCTGGTGCTGCAGTCATAACCCCAACATTAACAAATACATACAAACTCCCTTCAGAGTGCTCCATTTACTCTGCTATATTATATGCTCTATACCAGGCCACCCTTGCTGTCAATGCATCCAATAATGCCAAATATATCATACTCGCAGACTCTCTAAGTTGGGTACTTCTTCTTCATGTACCATGTACCATGAGGTTCTTCTTCGTCCTGAACTGCGTTTGCCTGCTATTTTTCCTTGCATGATATTTTGTAGCAACCTATATTTGGGACCTCTCATTACATGTCCGAAATACAGTAGTCTTGCTGAGACGTTTTAGTATTGTGGAGTTTCGAATCTTCTCTATCCAGGAAGCTTTTAAAATTCTTCTATAGCACCACATTTCGAAAGCCTCAAGGCGATTTAGATCGATTTTATTCACAGTCCAGGACTCAACACCGTAAAGTAATACCGAGAACACGTAGCAGCGAAGTAGGCGGATCCTCAATGCGAATTTTAGGTCTCTGTTACTTTAAGTTGCGTACAGTCAATCCTAACATAATCTCAATATACCCAACAAACTAAGTGATATTCTAGGTCTACAGTGCAATATGTCAAATCTAAAAAGTTTCCAAAGTTCAATTAACATTTTATCTAAATATACAAATGTAATAAAAATTATTGTTCGCTGCTATTGTTTCGCTAATAGCCAATTTGGCTGATGCGATTTTGTTAATAAAAAAAAGTAGCCTATAGCTACTTTTTAGCCCTCAATGCAACCCTGGGCTTGAGATATGGGCTTTTTACTCTATATTTGAAGAGCTATATTTCTGATCCCAGCAGACCGATTTGGGCTCATGTAGTCCCATTTGTCTCTTTATAAGGTGAACTATTTGATAAAAATAATTTGCGAAACCGCAAAATATACGTTCTATTTTATAGGTTAAGAAGAACGAAAAAAGACAAAAAAATGTTTTTGAATACTCTTCAAAAAATATTTGTAAATTAAAATCCATCTAGTATATTTGAAGATACAGCTGTTTAAAAATAGATAGTTTTTCGAAAATTGCATTTTTTGTTATTTGGAAATTCAGTACGTTTGCCTGACAATGTTAAATTGTCTATAAATTTAGGTGAAGGTACATAGTTCTATAGGTATACAACACTCTCCAGTTATTTGATTTCTTGGCCAGAGCCTTTAACTATTAACTATTATTTATATGTTTTTGACCGTCTGTAAATTGATCTTTTTGCTTCATAAGTAAGCCAACACACACGTTGTAGTTATTGATTTATTTCCTCTGTAAGATTATTTCGCAATATTTAAATTTAACTAAAGTTTAAACAACTTAAATTTAAATTAAAATTTCAACTTAAATTAACATTCAACTTAAATTTAAATTCAACCAATTATTAAAACAAATAACACAACCTAAATTTGAAGCGTTTAAGCATGGCTTTAGGTGGTCGAGAACCAAAATGATGACAGTTTTAATTTCAAGTTTAACCTGACGTAACTTTAACCCTTTAAGGTTTGTAACTTTCTTTTTTGTTTAATTTATTATCAAAAACAAACTGAAAAATAACAACTAGATTATAAACTAAGAATTTGTCATCAATACTCAGGCCTACTATTGTGTGAATGTTATTATAAATCTCTGCCAACGTGATCTACCATAACTAATATAATTTAAATAATTTTCTTTGTGCTCTTTATAATTTTATAAACTTTTTTTTAAAAATAATATCTGTATTATCTGTCGTGGTGGCTCTTCTATTTTTTAAATGCATTTAAGGTTAGTTAAACATAAAACAAAAGAAGAGACCCCGTACCTAAAAAAAAAGGAAACACAACAGTGCCCTTCTTTTTTGACCTGTCTGTCACTGCTCCTATGTTTATGCAATGTTCCTCGCAATTTGCATGGAATCTAGAGCTGTTCTATTTACTCTTAATATTTATCAAACAAGCAAAAGAGTTTTTCTTCATATTGAAAAAGGCAAGAACTAAGCACACCAAAAAACAAAAACCACAAACTGTTCATACATTAAGCAGAGGTACCAGTACACAAGTTTATGTGCTATTTACAAGGTCATAACTCTTGTCAAAATCCATTACTTATATGCGTTAAGTTCATACATGTATCCTTTATTTTGTTCTGATGTTATTCTATCGATATTAAGTTCTTGTCTGATCTATTATATACATAAGTGTTTATGTATATTTCATTTTTTATATTATGTAAGGGAACCGTTTTGGGGCAGTCCGTCTCTTCTTCAAAAGCCAAAGGCAATTACCTAATGAATGCATGGTCTTGTGGAGCTTTAATTCAATCCCTTCGCTTCAATGAAACTTTATACTTTCATGAAGGAGGCTATTCTACACCAAACATAATGCGAGTCAATTAAATCTCCTAATGATACTTTGTGTCTCGATTTTTCTAAAATACGCTCCTTTTAATAATCTCCTGAAATAGAATTTTATCCTACGGTCATTATATGGGTGCTTTTTCAGTTCAGAGTCATAAATATTTTTAATAGATGTGGTAGGGCAATAGAGAAAGATCATGTTTAGAAATAAGGAATTTGGTTCTGTGTTTTAAGACTGATTCTTTTTGGGTATTTTAACTTCATTAGCTGGCCACACAGACCAAATCAATAACATAAAAAGTATTTGTAGGTTTATCAACAAAGCAAAGAATGGGGATTACAATAAAATGTTTTATTTATCACATTTCGTAGCAGGATAGTCAGAGCGGGATATAGTTCCACCAGATGATGGTGGGTACACGTAAACGGATCACCACTTAGCATAAATGCACTCATAGATAGTATAAACTCATCACCGCAATAAGACCAGGATTTTAATATAGAGCTAGAAAGCCATGCAAACTGACCCCTGGTCTAACTGCACTCTGCGGCAGGTTAAGGCAATAGAATAATCTTTAACCGGTTTTGAAAGCCAGGAAACTTCACTTCCAAGAGTTAACCTGGTCTAACTCCTGTTTTTTGGAAACTTCTTATATCTTAATATCGTGAATTAGTTAACTAGAACACAGGCTCTTCTGTCCAAGAATGTTTTACACTCTGCCGTCCAAGCTTGGGTAGAGGAGGAATTCTGAATTAAGTAGGGGCTCTTCTGTACTCCTTGTAAGACGGGCTGGGGGAGTCCTCAACCTCAACAGGGCGCATTCCACATAAGTTGATAGGGAAATGTCCTGCAGATATGTAGGATATGTGTGAAAAAGGTCTTTCCAAATAAGCGCCAAGGACATGGCATAGGGCAGCAGCTATGTCATTACTGAATCAAGGTTACAGAGGAATGCTTTTTGCTCTTCGCTTGATAACAGAAACTGACGGGTGGATATCAGATAATGATTACCAACCAGTGGCGACGTGTGACTTTTTCTAAAGTGTTACCAAACCAGATGTAAAAAAATCTTATTAAAAAAATTATTTTGAACCTCTCAAATATAAGTTTTTGTTTTCAATCCTGTGGGATAAAATTAAACAAATCACTATTCCCAAATTATATGTATGTAATTATGTATAATATGTAACAGGTATAACAATATAGTTATTTTCCTAGAAAGTGCAGAAAGTCATACTTTTCCGCACGCAATTGAAGTTTGCCGAACGACGCGAAGCGGTAGTTCGGCAAGCAGTCGAGTGCGGAAAAGAGACTTTCTGCAAGCGTTAGGAACAATATTTTTTCTACGAGTCCTTAAAAAATGACCAAATCTTAATCAATTAATTTAATTAATATGAAAATACATACACAAATTAATTCTTTGACAAGGTTGTCAAAACCAAAGTTTCAGCATAATTGGTTAGCATGACGACTATCTTGGTTTCCATGACGATGATTCAAAACCACTGTTATTGTCTACTGATTTGACTTTCGAATATTATGTCAAAATTATTTTATTTCATCTAATTCTCGCGTTAATTTCATTAAAACATGAACACAACAAGATATATTTAAAATAAATTAGTAAATTGTATCTAAATATTAGTTTATTGCATGTATTGTAATTACTTTAAGGCCATATTAACATATCTAAATTACCACGCGTGCGGAAAAGTAAATCGCGTGCGGAAAAGTAAAACGCGTGCGGAAAAGTAAAACGCGTGCGGAAAAGTAACACGCGTGCAGAAAAGTAAAACTTTCTAAACTAAAATGCGTGCGCGAAAGTAGACATTTTTGTACGCTCGTAGAAAAAATAATAAACAAACTAAACATATTATTCTACCATAAAATTAACACAAAAAAATGAACAAGTGGGAAAAAGAATAGATTTTGAAAACTATTGTTTATATTTTAATTCTTCCATTTTCAATAATATCATTTTTTTTTCTTCAAAATTATATATAAAAAAATATACAAGGAGAATAACTTTTCAAGTAGTTGATCAATTACGCAATACGTAGCAACACTCTTCCACGTTTAAATGCACGCACACTGTAATCTGTAATAGGTACTAAACTAATGTTACCAATCCTCAAAATGGTTACAATACTGATATACACAGCGGGCCCGCGCGCCGTCTCTAACAGAGCCGTCGCTCTTTCAAAATTTTCAGACACGAGCTAGTCCCGAGCCATAGCGAGGTTTCTCCTGGGTTACCACTGCCAGTATTGGTAACAGTATATTTTTTATCTATGGTAACAGCATAATATAATAACGTTCAATGAATTCACATATCTCGCCAATATTTTCGTGCGTCTAGTTGGCTATTTACTGAATTAGGTACTATTAACAAATATTTCTGTTGGTAAAAAATATAAATGGAATTATTTCATAACAGTCATAAAATATTTATTGCAAGATTTTTAACTGTTACCAATGGTAACAGTGGTTACATGGACGCTTCGATAGTGTTACCAACCCTCATACTGCGATCAGACAGGCAAGGAGAAACCACCTGATTATCTTCCGGAGAGTATATTCTAGTATCACCACTTCCTAACAAAGGCTGAAAGAATGATGAAGGGTAGACTAATAGACTACATCGAATAGAAGAGATTAACCTGGTATGAACATGTCAGAAGAGCAGACCAAAATCGTTGGATAAACAGAATAACAGACTGGAGTCCGACAGGAAGAAGGAAGAGAGGCAGACCCCGAAAACCTTTTAGAGATTAAGTGGAGGAAGCAATGGAAAGAATTAATCTGCAGAAAGGAGACTGGCAAAACAAAGAACTGGAGAGAACGGTTAAGTGAAGGAATATAGTGAAATATGTGGAAATCCGTAATATATATAGGAGGTAATGTTTTATAAACATTAGATCTTTATGATCTCTTCCGCAGAGGCTATTTTACTTCAAATCAGGCCCGATGCACTACACAATTTTTGGGCCCGTAAACATCATTTAATAATAATAATAACTTTTTTAAATTAAGTATTAATTATTATTTATTAATAGAAATATAGTTGCACAAGAAAATAAAATTTTTATTAACAATAAATAAAATTTATATTTAAACAATTAAACATTGTTTAAGGGGATAGGCAATGGGCGCAAACTTTAGGCTTCAATGCTATTTAAATGCACTCGTTTTTTTTTTCGAAGCCTGAGAAAACTAATAGTATTTTTGAAAAATTTAAACGCAGAATGATAGATTACGTTACTACCGAGGCCCGAAAGTCCCTGAAATCTTCGATAATGTTTATTTTAATAAGTTATACGAGTGAAAAAAGAGAAAATTGAGTGTGATTTTTAATTTTAAATACATATCTTATTCAAAAGAAACTTTTTATTTATTATTTATAAGAGACATTCAGCCTTCGAAAATAATGTAATCTTTTATTCTGCGTCTAAATTTTTTAAAAATATTTATTAGTCTTTTGAGGATTTGAAAAAATAAACGCATTTAAAGAGCATTGAAGCCGAAAGTTTGATCCTATCCACTTAATTATAATTCTTATGGTTATCATTTATCATTGCCTGTTCGTAAAATGAAAGAATTTTGAAAATTTGTTTTGTTATTGTTATAAACATGTTTTGTTTGGTGATCTTTCCGGGCCCCATTCAAGTACGGGCCCGAGGCAGGTGCCTCGCGGGCCTAGTGGTAAAATAGGCCCTGCTCTTCCGACTATCTGTAGATAATCAAATAGTCAAGTTTGTTGGAAAATGATTGAAAGACATTGTAACAATAAAAATGACGATGCTAAAAACTATTAGAGGAACCTCTATTAGACTATTGTTCTAAAGCTATTTTCTTGCGGAATCTTAATGTCACAAAAAACTAATCTGGTTATAATAAATATTTTGCATTTAAATATAAAATAAAAATGTTTAAATTTTCTTCATAATATTGTTATCATAAAACAACTGTCTTTAACCCTCTTCTTGGCAATGTAACAAATTTGTAACATTTCCATTTTAGGTCCTAGGTGAGTTCTAGGTAACTTGAGGTATATTTTGTTAGTCATATTTTGTACTAATAATATGAAACTATCCCTAAATGGCAATAGTTGGCTTATATTATTATTATTACCGATTTCTGATCATTTCTAATTGATGGTATCTGTCATCTGTTGGATATATTTGATAAATTTTTGAGAAGGTCCTCGACTGCTTTTAGTAACTTTTAATTTTTTGTAAAAAATATTGTTTTTTTTTATTTTGGTGATCGTTTTATATTGTGCAATTATCCTATAAATAGAAAGTGTACATTTTAGTTGTTTTTTGTTTACTGAATTATAAAAAATCGTCGCATATTTAGAAATGTTTGGTGTATTCCACGAACATACGTCTGTTTTGGATTATTGCGACAACGAATATTTTAGTGTGCAACATAAGAAGTACAAAAGTATTTTGCTGTAATAAATACATTCTCCAATAAACAACAATATAATTTGCAGTTTACTTTCGTTCTTCATATTTTGCACATTTTCATAAATTTTTAAATGAATCTAAAGGGCACTAATAGAAAGAAAACACAGTTTTCACATTTTTATTTTGGTTTGCCAAGAAAAGGGTTAATGTTGAGCAAAAAAGGTACAAACTGCTAGGCAAACAAATATTTTCGAGTAAAATGTGCAGTGCACGTAAATTATATCAAAAGAATTTACTGTAACTAACTTATTATTAATACTGTAACAAAGATTACAAAAGGATATTTTTAATTTAATTTAGAAATTACTTGTTTCATATTTTCATCTCTAGAGCAATTTACCTTGGTACTACTTACGCTGTACATACAGTAGAATGAAACATTGGCTATCGAGTATCTAGCGGTAATGCAAATCAGTTGCAAACTCGTAAAATATACTTTATAATAATACGCCTGGATCCGCGTACCAAAAAAAGTTGATTAATAGCGAGCTGAAAATTTGTTAATAGCTTAACGGTGTCTAGTTAGACAAATTTTGATGTATGGGAACACTGGAACAGGTTACAGGTTTCGAACGTCAGACTACGAAAACGTCTTATGTATTTTGTCGAACAGAACTTCCAATTGATTTGTTACCCTTTCATTAAACTCTGATGCAAATATCAAACTGCTATTTACCACCAACGTAATTCCTGTCAAACTTTAAAACAACCTGCAAGTTTTCACAATCATAAACTTGTCAGGATGACACGTTCCACAATTAAAACTTCCCCTGTTCCAGTGTTCCCATACATCAAAGTTTGTCCGACAAGACACCGTTAAGCTATTAACAAATTTTCAGCTTACTATTAATCAATTTTTTTGGTACGCAGGATCCAGGCCTATAAAAGCTACACTTGGATACAAAAATATACTCAATACACGTTGCCATCCTTCATTGATATACCTTGATAGAAATTAAACATAGTTGCAGCAATAGTACTTCCTGTCTAAAAAAATGTTCATTTGCCTATTTTTCTCTCTTTACTGTTACTCACGCATACGACGTCTCACGTTATTAGATAGTAAACAACTCTGCCACTCTGCGTCTGAAGAATGTAATCAATTCGATCATGATCGTTTTTTCTATTCATAAACTATATGTTCTAACTATCCGGACTAGAAATCACCAATTATCACCAATTCACTAACAGTCCAACACCTACGTTAGTTTTATCATACAGTTAAATTCTTACCAGAATATTTTAGCTGATTGCGCATACCTTTTCCAAATGTCACCACTAAATTTGTCTTTATCAAGATTGAATAATTCTTAATAGGTAGTGAAGATCGAGAAAAAGCTACAAGCGTAGTTAACATAGAAAAATATATGCATACTAATCTTCTTGTTTGGTTTGATATCTTGGTGTGAATATCTTAGGGTAACTGTAACTCTTCTTTATTTACCTAATATCAACGTTGCTCTAATATTACTTTACGTGCCACCCAAATAAAACTTCTTGAAAAAACTATACAATAAAAATAATTTTAATTTCTTCTGCTTCTTCGGCTTTTTCCCATTATGAGTTCGTCGTTTTAGTCCACGACACTCTATTCTCCCAGTCACCTTCTCTAAGGTCTTTTTATATCATAGCACTTTCTATGTACAGTTTCCATCTCATAGCAGGTCTTACCCTCCGTTTTCTTCCCAGCGGGTCCCAATCCAATATTCTTGTCAGCCACCTGTGCTCTGCCATTCTTTGTACATGACTGTACCACCGCAGGACTCTGTTTTCCAATTTTTTTGTAATTGCACATTCTACGTTCATTCTATTCCATATTTTTCTATTCTTATTCTATATTCTCTCTGGTGATACGCACACCTCTTCTCATAAAGTCCAATTCAATTGTTATTATTTTATTTCGTATTTTTGTCATTGGCCATACTTCTGCTCTCCATATAAGGTTATATTCAGCACTATGCTCTGACAGATCTTTTTTTTTTTTCTTCTTTGGTTAAGAGTGTTGTTCAATATCACTCCAAGGAGTGCTTTCGTGGCTTGTTTTCCCCGTGCTATTTTCATTTCTATATCTGTTAATTTCTAAAGCTCAAATTATATGAATATAATCTGAATTTTACTTCTTTTTAAATATTTTTTAATAATCAAAAATGAATAACCATTTTCAATAACTTAATCAATGCAAATACGTCGATTTTTCCCTTGTTTTCCTGTATATTTGGACATATAGACAATTGAAACTCAATATGTACCAAATCGTGACGCAAACCCGAATTCAATATTCTAGGATTAGAATATTCCAATCGTCCCATCGATACCACTCGTCGATACCAATCGTCGATGCCAATTGCGTCGATACCAATCGTCCCATCTTGTTACACTCAAAAAAATTTAGTTCGTAATATTGATTAACAGTGATTGTTGAATAGTATGTCGTTGTAACAACAATTTAATTTGTTGGTTCAACGAACTTTTAGACATTGATGAATGTATTTGGTTATTGTCACAATGATTGAATAATAATTGTGAAAATAAGTAGAGTACATTATTCAATAACACTCAATTTATTCAGCCAATAACTTAGTTTCGTATATTTATTAAATAATGTTAATTGTGGCAGCAACTCACTTTCTTGATTTCGTACATGACAAGCAATTACCTTGGTTTATCGTGACAACGTACAGATTTCATTAAAAAAATGTACAAATGTTGTTAATATAGAGTAATATATGATTATTGTATAAATGTAAGCTGATTGTTGTGACAATGAATACATTAATCAATCTACTATTGCGTTTAATACCCACAATCAATGCGTCATTATGACAATAGTCGTAGGTGTTGAGACAATAAATGTTTTGCTTGACCATTTGAAATGTAACGGCTTTTCCTTATCGTGATACCCCTAGCTTCTATGTGTTACCATTGTTTAAAAAAGAATTCTTTGTTAAACAATGCTGTTACCTCTACCGAAGTGCCGAATAATAATTTCATTTCGTTTCCAAGTGTAGTCCGTAGTAGAAGAAAGTTTTCGTGTGTCTCTTATCGTGAGAAAACTAATTAGTATTTTGGAAAATTTAAACGCAGAATAAAATATTACAATATTATCGAGGGTCTGAAGTCCCTGAGAACTTCTATAATGATTATTTTAATAAGTCACAGGGGTGAAAAAGAGAAAGTTTAGTATGATTTTTAATTTCAAATATACCATTCAAAAGAAACTTTTTGTTTATTCTAAGGGACTTTTTGCCCTCGGTAATAATGCAATCTTCTATTCAGCGTTTAAATTTTTCAAAAATACTTATTAGTTTTCTCAGGATTCCAAAAAAAAATGAATTCGTTTAAAAAGAATTCGAAATTTTCCACCTGCGCTCTCAAAAAGGATTAAAGTGTTATACATTTTTGAAATCACTATTTCAAACGCTTTTAAATGAGCTGTCACATGACGTACTTTCCCGTTTAAAAAAATCAAAGTTACGCCTGTCACCTGAAGAGGGATCGTGTAAAGTTCGAAACATTGATGTTATAATATACTTTGATTATTTTAAAAATCGATCTATGCGAGCGTTTTGCTTATGTGCTAAAAATAAATAAGATAATAAGGGGGTGGGGGGAGTGTAACACTTATTCCAGTGCACTGTATAAGTGAAATCATATGAGAAATCACACAGTGTAAAATCCATTAGGTTGAGGACAAAAAAGGGGGATTTAAAAAATATTATTAATCAATTAATATCATACAGTGGGCTAATGCATTCAGTAATTATTAATATAAAATACGTTCATAGTAGGAATGAACGAAACTGATTGTAAGAATGAATAGAATTGCTTGTAAGAAAAACCGTATTTATTGTTGGAATGGACGGAATTAATTGTAACAATAAACGGAAATAATTGTAGAAGTAAACGAAATACGTTAGGAGAAATAGCACTGTTATTGACACAACGAATAGTCTTCGTCGGTCAATTAACGACGTTGTTGTTTCAATAAATATTGTTCGTTGACTCAGTGAACAGAGTTCGTAATACCAATAAAGTGATATTATGGTATACATAATGAATGTTCATACATTCAATAAACGTAATACATTGGTTCAACTAATGAAAATAATGAATTGATGAACATCGCTTTGTTGTTCCAATAAAACCAAGAATTGGACAAATTTTAAGTATTGCGTTTATTGTCTGAATTAACGTTTTTATTGGTATTACGTACCTTTTTCGTTGAGTGTAAGGATCGCGAAATAATCGTTTGATAATGAAGCGAATACCCCCCGAAATTTCACGTTTTTGTTTTTAAAATACATAACAAGTATTTTGAAGAGAATCGATGACAGTGACCTAGCTTGAAAGAACCATCATCTGGCCCTCGTGAGAACTTCAAAACCATACCGAATTTAAATGTCCACTCGATACTTCGAGGTTGACTAATAAAGCTACATCGATCACGACATAGTAACGTTACCACCTACCACATAATGAATCGCGCCATCGCGGGTCCCATCAAAAGACAGAGGTGTTGAATTGAGGCTTCACGTTCTGTTCTAAAGGTGGCACCGTCGGCACTGAATTTTGTTCACCGGACCGCTCTAAAGATGCACCGCCGAAGACCCGTGTCCGGCCCATCAATCATAGCACACCTGATATCCCGATCTAGATCTCTTTGTTCTTTGCCGACCTGGTCCGCGCTACACGGTATTGACGGGCAATACCGAAAAACGACGAAAACGAGGTTCTTTTTGCTTCCATTTTTTAAACACTTGTATACTGCGAAGACAATTATTATAATTTGCAATCATAAACGCAGTTTCTTTGTTGACCCCCTAACAGCGATAAAAAAATTTTATACAAACAGTATACAGATTTTTATAACTTTACAATGTTCCTATTTATTGGGCTGAAATATTAAACACAGAATTTATCCTTAGTACTTAGGTTAAATGTACAAATGCAAACATAGTGACCCAACATTTCAAAAAATATTAAACGGCAATCTTGGAAGGACAATCATATTAGTGTCCATGCGTAATAACAAAAGTTTTTTTATTTAAAATAAAAAAATGAGTAATCAGAATTTAAAATATAAACAATTTTTTACCTAAAATTGCTTGTGGATAATGTAATAACGCTCTTTTGTTATATTCTTTGATATCTTTATACCTCCGAAATAAAAAAATAATTATTTCAGCCAATTAATTCATTTAAGCTTTCATTCATTAAAGATATAAACATTTTACGTAATGAGCTATATGTGGATATTAAAAAAAATGATAGGCCTTTTTCAGTTTTACACTGACAATATTTTCTTCTTCTTCTTCTCGTAGCACATCTCGCTTCCATTTCGAACGGTCGCGGTCGTCGCAAGATAGTTGTGTCGATGGGTAGCCCCATTATTCTTAAATCTGGTCATATATTATTATCTCTCGTCGGGGCTTTCTCTCAGATTAATTTGACAAGACGTATATTAGGGAGTCTATGGATATGAACGGCCCATCGTAAACGTGAGAATTTAATCTCTTGGATTATGTCGCTAGATCTATACATCTATTTGACCTCTACATTTGTTCTCATTCGGTGTTGGTTACCATTGGGGTCGTGATAAGGTCCAAAAGTTCCTCTGAAAATTTTTCGCTGAAAACATCTTAAGTTTTCTTTCAATTGCTTTTGTCAGCGTCCATGTCTCACACCCATACATGACCACCGGTCTAATCACTGTTCTTTGAAATTATTTTTTTACTATTCAATAAACTGTGTTGCTGCTTTGCATATTATGTTAGTTCTAGTTTATTCCTAAAAAGACGCTTAGAAATGGGATATACAGTCGGAAAAATGAAAGAATACCCATGAACGAACATATAAAACACGCTGTATTTTTCTGTCTCCGTGTCACAAAGAAAATTGCCCAGCGCAAGTACATGTAATAATAATTATTACATGTACTTGCGCTGGCCAATTTTTTGTATGACACGGTGACAGGAAAATACAGCCAGTGGCGGATCCAGAAATTTTGTTTGGGGGGGTCATGGGTCTTGAGGGTGATTTAATTACCTATCTCTGATGCAAGGTGACTTAGTCTTACCAACCTTAGGATACGTGGGTTTACAATTATGGGGGGGGGGTCATGACCCCCATGACAACCCCCACTGGATCCGCCAGTGAATACAGCGTGTTTTATATGTTCGTTTATGGGTATTCTTTCATTTTTCCTACTGTACCTACTAATTTGTTTTGCACTTCTCTCGTACCAAAGCTTTTTATTAGATTCTATAATATATTTTTTAAAGTTTAAATACATAGTTATATATATATATTTTGAATTTTTAAAGTTGACCTGAAATTGTTATTAACGAATAACTTATCGAAAAATACAACGTAAAAAAAGACTTGTCAACTTTGAGATTTGGTATTGTCAAAGAATATGGAAAATATCATGAACACAACACGTAACAAACACGGAAACAATAATAAAGATGAGAAACGAAAAAGAAATACTCAACACTATGAATGAAAGAAAAATGAGTTTGGTCACTACTAATATTGAAAAATTGTAAAACTGTCCTTAAGGGGTCAGGCACACGAAGAAGAAGAAGAAGAAGGAAAGAAAGTAAAAAAATGTCCCAAATTACAAGAGGAACATTTATGAAACTTGGATCTATTCTGAGCAATTATCAGCTGAACGTTCAAACTCATAATTAAGTTCCTAAAATGTTATGTGTATTGTGTATTACTATAGTGGATGTGAAATCTGGATGATGAAAGTTAATATTAAGAACAAATTAGAAGCCTTCGAGAAGTTGTCATATCATAGAATGCTCAGAATATCATGGTTTCAACGCTTCAAACAGAGAACTCTTAAACAATACGAAGAAAGAATTGAATGAAGATGATCAAACAGAGAAAACTTGAATATCTGGGGCATATAATGAGAGGCAGCAGATACTGGATACTGCAGTTAGTACTCAACGAAAATATCGACGGAGAAAGAGGAATTGGTAGAAATAAATATTCATGGCTCCGAATCCTCCTTCAATGGACTGGCTTATCAGCAGATGAATTATTGTTACATGCCGCTCAAGATCGAAAACGATATAGGCAAATTGTCATGGAAGCTATCCACGCCTAAAATTTGGGCACGATGCTCAGCTGTGCCCAGCCGTGCCGAGCCGAAGAAGATGCCTAAATACTGACTGAGTAAACTTACTCATTTTGTCATTTCTATTTTTTTGGGCATATATGTATTTAATGTGGGACTCAGTCAAAAAAGAGTGAAAACTAGTGAATATGTTTGATAGAAAAATATATTAAGCTATCTAAAAATCTACTGATTTTATTCCAAATTATATTTTAATTTAAAAAACCTGCGGCAAACGTGTATGCGTTAAAAATAATCAATATTCCGGAACTTCTCGTGAGAGCAAACATTAATTGTACATACTGGGAATATAAATATCACCTCAAATCAAACATTATCAGACGTTCCATTCAAGGATGAACATTTAAATTCGAACTTCAATGCTACACAAGTAACAAAAACGAGACTCGAACTGTCCGAATTTGTTAATTAATAATAACTGATGTTAACGTTAAAAAAGTGTGGGAAAGTATTTTGTTTGTTGGATCAATGACAAATTATCAGATTTATAAAGCGATTAATCAAACTTTTTTCGATGTGTTTGTCTCATCTAGATTTAATTAGAGTAGATTTAAGGAAATTAAGAGCAGTGACGCACGCAACAAGTTTTTAAAAGGTACGCAGCAAAAGAAATTCGTTGTAGATATTTAATAAACCAGTATGTAGATAGATAAACCAGTGAATAAACATCAGTAATTAACGATAATAATTAATATAGAACTACAACTGATCCTTAAAGGCAAAATAGAAGGTCTTAGAAGTTTAGGAAGAAAATAGGTTTCTTAGTTAGAAAAGATTCGTAAATGGAGTCAGATATCAAATGTAGGACAATTTGATTTGAGAACAAGATCGAGAAACCTTTGTAACGATAATAGCCAACGTCGGATAATTGTGATATAGCAAGCGAAGAAAAGACATATTTTTCTTCTCGTAGCCCTATAAACCATTGTGTGTCTTGGCTGACTGCATATTCCGCTTCCATCTCGAACGGTCGTCCAAAATAGTTGAGTCAGTGGATAGCCCCATTGTTCTTAAATCTGACCACATGTTATCTCTCCATAGCATTCGTGGACGTCTTAAAGGCCTTCTTCCTTCCTCCCAGATTAGCTGGTAATGTGATTATTAGGGAGCCTCTTAACATGGCCAGTCCATCTTGAGTTTGTGATTTAATTTCTTGGACTACATCACTAAGCCCTATACATATATCTGTTTAACCTCAACATTTGTTCTCGTTCGGTATTGGTTAGACTTCGGGTCATCATAGGGTCCAAAAATCCTTCTGGGGCATTTCTACTAGTATTCTTTCCATTGCTTTTGTCAGCCTCCACGGCGACTCACACCCATGCATGAGCACCGATATAATTACTGTTTTACATATCCTTGATGTCCGTGTTAGGCTCTTGGAACAAAAAAAGAACAAAATGTAAAATTTACAAGACACTGACCAGACTAGCCCTAAAAAATGGAACAGAAACATGAGACTGCCAAGAAAAGATTAGAATCTACGAAAATCATAGTTTCAAAAAATGTCAGTAACTAGAAGGATAGGAAAAAAAGCGGAAATAATATTAACTATCAAAAAACGCTGACAATGACAATGACAGAAACAGAAGCACAGGTATGTATTTAAGGACAGATCACTGATGCGTTTACGATAACGCAAGGATTGAAACAAGGCGACGGACTGGCTCCAACGCTTTTTAATCTTGTTCTTGAATATGTAATTAGACGGTTAACGGTGAGCGGAAATAACATATTTACAAACAAATCTACCCAATTAGCAGCATACGCAGATGATATAAATATAATGAGCAGAACAATAAATGCAGCGGAAGAAACGTACGTTGAGTTGAAACAGAGTGCAGAAGCAGTAGGGCTAGCAATAAATACAAATAAAACAAAACTACTCATACAAACCAGATCAAATAGACCGGCGCAACAACACTTTATTGACGATATGGAACATGTGAATAGATTCACGTACCTAGGAATGGATCTGGGCGCAAGCAATGAAGAAGAACCGGAAATAAATAGAATAGAATCCCCAGAAAATTCCTAAATGCAAGAATGCAGGGAAAAAGACCTGTTGGAAGACCTAAAGAGAGATGGGAAGACGAAGTCGATGAGGATGCCAGGAACTTCCTGGGAACGCGTTCCTGGAAAAGAGCAGCGGTAAATCGAAATGATTGGAGAAGCTTATTGAAGGAGGCTAACGCTCGATTTGGGCTGTAGTGCAATTGGATGGATGGGTCAAAAAACACTTTAAAACGAGTACTAAGTGTGATGAGAGGACAGAAATACTCATTACAAATTATTATTCAAATGTGGGAAGGCGAAGAATATCCTGGCTCAAGAACTTAAGGAAATTATTTGAATGCAGTAACGCAGAACTATTTATCGCAGTGGTCGACAGGATCCACATAGCCATGGTGATTTCCAACCTTCGATAAAATATGGAAATTAAAGAAGCTACATTGAGTGCGACAAAAAAGTGTATGATATGGTTGTATCGTTTTGAAGATGATCCTCCTTCTAAGTTCCTTCTGTATTAAGATTGGCGATCAATATGGAAATTTTTTTCCTGTTGTGTGGGTCCAATCTCTGATGTTTCGTAGACGTTAAATCTCTCTGATTTTTAAGATGATACAACTTTGAACTGTACAGTGCATATAAAGAAGCAGACATTACTACGTTTATAAAGCTTGGAGGACTGCGCTGGACGAGTCACGTCAAATGGGTGCAGGAATATGTAGCCCCCAACGAAGTCACGAAGCAGGCACCAAAGGAAAGGAGACAACAATGAGGACCAAAGCTTAGTAATATGGAGCAGGTATATCACAACTTAAAATCCTTAAAAATCACCAACTGGAAGCGTAAATCCCACAATAGATCGAAATTACAGAAGATCTTACAGGCCGAAACCCACAAACGCTTGTCATGTTACTGATTATGATGATATTATTAAATATTGTAATGGTATTGAATGAAGTTGAAGATACACAATTTCTGGGAGGAAATCTACATAATAACTGAAAACAGAAAGAGCTTTAAATATGTCACTCATTAACTGATAATTTTTGGAGGTCATCTGTCCGTCGCATGTTTTGCTTTCTTCTTTCTATTTTCCTAATATCTTCATTTAGTCTTGTGCTGCAACTATGGAGACCTGTAAGAAGGAGTGGAAACGCAATGCATCGTTTGTGGGCTAACTTTTCAACCTCTAATTCAACTTTCAGCAATCGCCGCTAGAGGCGCAAGTGTTCGAATAGGTGCTACAAATACATTAGCTCTTATGGACTTATTTAATATTTAACTCATTTTATTTTTGTTTTTAGCGTAATTAGACATTAATTTATTGGTGGATTGTAGCTGAATATGTTTTATGCCAAAAATAAATTATTTTAACCTTATAACATATCGACGTGTGGTAAAAAGTGTATTCTTTATATACCATTGTAGATGGAGATGTGACATCAAATTTAAATTTGTCATTACTTTAATATGTAGGACAGCTTATTTTGAAGCGGAAATATTTTGTCACATTATCTAACTGCCACATTTATATACCAATGGTATTTCAACGGCAAATTAATTTTTTAATATCTTTGTAACTGATATTAAAAAGTTTGTTAGTTGAAAAAATTGACTTAACTGTACGTAATTGTTTTTAAAAAGTTTAAAAAGTTATTTAAATAATTTGAAGTTTATTGATCAATTTTTTTTAATTAGGTATTCTTTTTATCAAAATTTAAACTGCTTTTTTTTAATACTTCATTTATCTATATTCTGAAAGCTTACCTATCAGATGTTTAAATTTAGTTAATAAAAATATATGTCTATAAACTACGCAGACGATAGTCTGACTTTTATAAAATTAATGTTAATTTTTGTGAAATATTTTGTCTCAAAAAATGCATTGTTTCGACAGAAAAACTTTCAAGATCGTCCTACTATTATCACTATAATTTTCAGGTTAAAATAAAAACCAATAATAGGCACAAATTTTATTTACACCGAAGGAAATAACATACAAACGAATAGGTTTAATCCACGAACGTTATAAATAACATAAAGACAAATCTTTATAAAAAGTCTTTATTAACTTCGTTAAGTTCCCTTTTGAATTTTTTATCGGAACGATAACTCGATATAAATCCCGGTACGAAGCAAGTTCTTTTAGTGTAAGCTTTCTTGGCACTCATATTTAAATAATATTAACCACCAAAACCAATAATCTTATATTAACTACGAATAATTAATTATTTTCGAAATTTTCACATTCACTCCAATGCAAAAGTAGCATCTATTTCTACGCCACCGCCGCCCTAGCGAGAAACCAAGCAAACAGGCAAAATTGTGTACAAAAATTTCAAGGTCGTCCTATCTCGATTCCTCTCCTCTGTGTAGGTCTCCATAGCTGCAACTTTTAACCAATCGTAGAAAGGACAAAAAGAAATTACTAGAAAACGTAACAATATAAAATATATTTGATGAATGAATTGAATATGAATGAATAGTAAGAATTCATATTTTCTACAGTTATAAAACCGTAAGCTTTTTTATGTGCACTACTTGTCTAGAATATTCTAGGTTCTAAGAAAGATTTAAGACGTTTATTTAAATAACCGCTGCTTAACATAGACTTTCCCCAATCGTTGTTTCCCATGCGTTGCTCATTCCTTAAACTAAAACATAAAGCAATTACTTCTTCTCTTCCTAGATATGTTTATGATTCATTTCTATTAGCATCGGCGATCACAGATTTATATCTAGCGCATAATTAGGGCCGCCTTCTCAGCCCGAAGGCCTAAAAAATTTAATTTAAATTAGTCCGTAGTATATAGCGCTAGTATAGAGAAGTGAATACTTCAGTTAACATGTATATAGTCCAGGCTGTATGCTCGCTTCCGTTAGGTAAATTATTCCGATTCGTTTTTTTTTATTCCGATATCAAACGACTCATTTGATATTTTAAACGATGTTTTAATTGAGGTCAACATAGAGTGGAAGAGTTGAGTTGAAATATGCACCGAGGATGGCGAGGATGTTTATACAATGTTTCAAAGATTCCAAAGTCTATTCATTTTTGTGAAACAAGTGTGAAATAGTGTGAAACAAAAGTGTCTGAAATTTGTCTGGGCCTATGGCATGATCCACAGGGAGGCTCTGGCTTCCAAAGAAATAAATCCTGGTGTAAACTTACTCAAAAAGAGGTCCTTATAACAAATCAACAAGGTGCCAGGCGGTACCGCGGTTGGATAATTGTTTGAACATTTTTTTTAAACAAATGCAAAAAAATTTATTTTAAACCTCGAACAAATTTTTTCTGTATTTATTCGCTCATTCTGAGCAAAAAAGGTCTCTTGTAACTTTTCTCTAAAATTGATTGTTGTCGAGTTATACGCGATTTAAAATTTGAAAAACTTGAAAATGTTCATTTTAGCACAAAACTCGATTAAAAATTATTATTATGAAAGACAGAAAGTGACAGATCCAAAGTTTAAAGCATCAAGATGCTTCAACCTTCAAGATCCTGAAGAAATTTTTGTCATTATTTCATTGCAAAGCTATTATTTTTAATCATTAACAATGAGCGCTAAGCGCGTATTGAGGCGACCGCCCAATGGTGTATCTCTATGCAACGCGTATGTGATAAATTACGTTCTGGCGCTTACAATAAGAGCTTTGTAATAAAATAATGACAAAAATTTCTTCAGGGTCGTGTAGGAGGGGCTTTAAACTTTGATTTAGCCACTTTCAGACTTTCATAATAATAATTTTAAACCGAGTTAAATGAAAGAAGTATACATAACTTAAATTTTTTTTTAATTAAAATAAAAAAAAACAGTAAAAAACTTCTAAGTTTCTAACATTTCATGTACTAACATTTATATGTAAAAACAATACAATAGTTTTAAATATACCTTCTAACCCTATCTGTTGTGATCTGAGAACTCAAAACAAATTGACTGGCCAGTTGTTTGTTGAAATCATGCCAATAAAACACACAAACATATTGAAAATGCCACAAAGAAAAGATTTCGCAACAATTTTTGGCAAAAATTTTAACTAAATACGTATTTTCTGAAAAAAAAATTCATAATATATAATAAAAACAAAAACATAACATTTGTTTACCCGTAGCCGCCATATTGAATAATTTTTGACAGGTCATTGGAATGTCCAATCAGAGCAAACGTATTACGTATCCGCTGTCATTCATCTCCCGTACTGCGCTCATAAGTTAAAAAACCCTATCTCCAAAGAACAAAATTTTACAGGAGACAAGGAAAACCAATTTTTTCTCCAGCATCACAGTTTTGATATTTTTAAATGAATTTAATATGTAAATGGTTTTGTTTCATTGTTAAAATTATGGTTTTAACGTTAACATAAGAATATTTAAATTTTTTAGGAGAAAAATGGATTTAGGTTAAAAAGTGAGTTAAACTTTTCATAAAAAGTGCCGATTAAAGCAAAGTGCTTGTGAGAAACAAGCTTCTTATTGTAATATTTTTCATCGCATGCATGTTTGGAAATTCATTTGCATAAAAATCAAATAAAAAGTTTATATTTTAAACAGTATAATTGTATTTTAAACTAATTTTAATATTGTTGTTCTGAAGCTATTTTCTTGTGGCATTTTTATAATCAATTACTTTTAATGGCAAATAAGCCACAATTTTACCAAAAAAATGATTTTATTAACGTTTCGAAGCCCACATCGGGTTTCGTTGTCAAAATACAAAATACTACTAAAATAAAACAAAAATGTTGTTGCTAAGTAAAAAAATTCTTCTAATAATTTATTTAATCTGACTCATTTATATTGGCAATTCAATATTATACATTTTAAAGTAGAAGACTTTATATCGCCAATATTTATGAGTTGCGTTCCTGGGACGACTTTACTAAAAAATATATAATAAATAAATATAAACTTTACTTTACTTTACTTTACGAGAAACTTAAAACAATAGGAAATAAATTCAACATTTCAACAACATTCAAAACATCAAACACATTGAGATCCATTCTATCTAAAACTAAACCTACCAGTGAACAAGAAAGAACAAAAATTGTATTTATAAAATACCTTTCGAATGCGAACAATTTTATTTAGGTGAAACATCAAGACCATTAAACGTTAGAATAAGTGAACATCAGTCTTATATTAAAAATAGAGAATTTGATAGATCTCAAATATGTCAACATGCATGGGATAATGAACATAGAGTTAGTGGAGAGATTCAAGTATAGTCCTGAAAGAATCAGATAGTAAAAAGAGAAAAATCAAAGAAGCGGCTAATTATGCCAAATGAAACCAATTGTGTCGCAAATTCCTCGGTAGAATGCAGTAAGATGTGGTTACCCATACTGAAAGAGGAAGTCAATAGAAAGAAACTTTTTAACTTTTGTTTTTAATACAGATTTTAATCCTCTACAAATAGTTTCTCTTGACTTTTGATGTAAAATAATTAGGGAAGCAGGAATTTAACAAATTAGAATTTTACATTGAGTTTCCTATTGACAGTGCCGCGCCAGCACGTGTTACCGCCTGTGTGCAAAACATTTAATGGCGCCCAAAAATACGCATTTCGTGAACACACCGAATACGTGAACATCATGCGTGGACTGAGGCAAGGCTGTATTTTGTACACTGTAATTTTCAACCTCTCCTCTGAAAGAACATTTATCGAAGCTTTGAACGAAACTGAAAAAGGAATTCTACTAAACGGGTATGTACCTGCTAAATAACATCAGGTATGCAGATGACACCATAATATTTGCGGACAACCTAAAAGACATACAAGTCCTTATGAACAAAATCACATATTTCAGTCGATAATATGGACTCAATATAAACGTAATGAAGACAAAGGTTATGATCATTAGCAAGGAAAAGATAACAGAAGGGCAACTCTAAATCAACCAAAACCCCGTAGAAAGAGTGACGCACACAACTACCTCAACACCATAATATGTAAATGAAGAATGAACTAACAACCAAGCAATAAGAGCGCGCATTGGAAAAGCTAAATCCACGTTCAACCGTATGGGGCCTTTCTTCAAGGGTCACAACCTCTCTCTGGTACTTATAAAAGTAAGAATGCTGCGAAGCTACGTCTTCTTCGTCCTTTTTTATGGTGTTGAATCGTGGACCCTGAACGAAGATATGTGCAGGAAATTGGAAGCTTTGAGATGTGGCTATACCGTAGAATTCTTAAAATCCCTTGGACTGACCGGGTCACAAATGAGAAGGCCCTCAGAAAAATGAAGAAGAACCGAAAGGTACTGAACACCATCAAATCTCGAAGTTAGAATACTTTGTACACATTATGCGAAATGAATCCAGATATGCCCCACTACAAGCCATCGTGCAAGGAAAAATATTTGGAAAGCGAGGTCCAGCAAGAAAAAAAAGATCCTGGTTAAAATACCTCAGAACCTGGTTCAACACAACATCTGTGCAGTTTTTCCGCTCTGCATATCGCGGATATAGCTAAGATAAATATTGCTATGATAATCGCCAACATTCGTCACGGATAGGCACATCAAGAAGAAGAAACAGTTATTTCCTTTAAAAATATATTTTTTAAAATTTTACTAACATCATTATTTAATTCTTTTAACAAAGGCTGAAGCTGTATAATTAATATAATTCTTTAAACAAATCGTCTCCCTCCGTAATAGTTTTTTTCCAAATTTCTACACAAAAGTTTTAATTGTGAGTTTTCTGTATTGTCGTTAAAATTACCTTTATAAAATTTTTAAAGAATTAACATGATTTTCCAATATGAAAATCTTTCACTGACATGTTGGCAATGCTTGCTCGAGAACACAATGAAAGAAATTAACTTTGTATGACATTTTAGGATCCAAAATCGGTTCGTCTTTATGTTAGTAATCGAACCCAACTGTCCGCTTTTTCCTGAAGCCTTAACTGTGTGACTGGTTGATAACTGGACTCCACATCCAGTTTCTCTGCAGTTTCATTTGCTGTAGTAATTACATCATTAAATTTGATATTTGTCCGAAACTCTAGCAACAATTGTTTTATCTCTTGTAAAGCATTTAAGGCCAGCTGTATATTCGTTGTTTTTGATTGAAAAATTTTGCTAACGAAGTTAACTTTCATCAGAACTGTATACCATAGTATAGGCATGTAGACTGCACAACTGAGCATATGAATATACTTAAATGTTGATATTTTATCTCTTAAACATCTAGCTTGATAATTTCAATCACGATCTTTATCCTAATGCGTTATATCACATAAAGCATAATAAATGTCTGACAAATTTTTGTATAATGGCTTTAAAGCATCAATTCTGGTGGACCAGCGTGTATTAGATAAATGCTTGTAAAGTGTTGTTTTATGATATCCTAACGTTTGGTAGAAGCTGAAAAAAAAAATAGGTAAGTGTTATTTTGATCCACCCTACTCTAGTGGCGCCCCTTAATTTCTGGCGCCTGTGTTTGCCGCACACATTGCACACGTGGACGGCGCGGCCCTGCCTATTGAGTTTTCCAATTCACCACCCAGTATATTATGTTTTCAATTTTTGAGCAAGCAACTTTTAAACTGTGTCCAAATTGGTAATATTAGTTAAGCAACAATGTTGGTCAATCAAAATTAGATTTAAAAACCTAGACTATTACATTTTGGGGTTAGCGTAGGTACAACTTTACCGATGAATGAACTTACCTGATTAAATGATGCGGAAAATAAAATAAATATTATATCTTCTTGGGAAAACAGGATCTTAAAATTACAGCTAAACAAAATTAAATCCACAAACGAAAGAAATAGTACTCATCAGCGTCAAATAATTAATGATAATGAAACTGGCAAAAGCCCTGTCAAAACAGCCAGTAACGCCATAACATTTGATGAAAGAATACCCAAAGAATAACTCAAAAAACTATTCCGCGGTATTTCACAGAATACTGCCCTAATTCCGTATTCATAGGCGTAATTTGATGAAAAAAGGCCCCAAATACAAATGTTTGTGGATTTGGGGTTCTTTTAGTACTTTTTCGCTACATAGGGCATTTTTTTAACAAAAATGACACCAAACTGGATTTAGGGCCAATATATATTTCACAATAACTCGTCATTTTGATGGATTTAAGGCCTTCTGACGACATTTATAGTTGTATTTTTATACGCTGATTCATAAATGCCCATAAAAGACATTTACAAAAATTTTAGAGTTGGAGGGCCTTTTAGCTTATGAGGGCAGCGTAGAGATAAAAATTTTTGATGTATTCGCGCATATTTACATTTACTCCCAATCTCAACATTTTTCCCAATCGCGTCTAAAGAACTATAACTTCACAAACGAATCGGAATAATTTACCTAACGGGGGCGAGCATACAGCCTAGACTAAAATATAACTATTCTGAACGATGTTGTTTATTCATCAGCGACAGCCAGAGGGCACGGATTGGTGTGAAACGTGAGAACATAAATAATATGTGTACGTTTATAATTTCAACAAATTTTACTTTTACTCACCCGTTGTTGAGTTTCTTTGTACTGCAGTGGAGCGGGCTGCTATTATAGGAAATATCAATTAGGTTAGAATTATACTGAACAAAGGAAGAACTCTCGGGGCCAGTTTAGAGGTTCTGCTTATTTCTGCCTATTTTTTAGTTTTTAGAACATATGATAACCTAAAAGGAACTTTAAGTTATGTATTTTAGCTTGTTTCACACCATATTCTTCTTCTTTTTTGTAGATGACTCTGTCTGTTCTCCGTCTCCCACCTTTTCGGTGGCCTTCATTTTCGTGTAGCACCCTGCATTTTACTCTCTAGGGCCCTTTTCGGCAGTCTTTCGATCTCCATTCTTACTCCGTGATCAACCCATCAAAGTCTCTGCATTTTAACGAGTTCTAAGATTTATCTGTGCCTCTTGGCACAGTTCGAACAGGTGGTAGAGTTCATGGTTATACCTGGATCTCCATATTTCGTTTTCTTCATTAGGACTTTTCATTCAAAGACCAGCTTTCTAGCTTTCTTTTTATGTTTTCTGTCATCTCATCACCCATGTCTGGCATCTATAACATACTATTGGTTTGATAATCGTTTTGTAGACCATTATTTTCGATCTCCAGTGTGTATTTTTGGAGCGGAACACAGGAGTGACTGAAAAAGGTTTTTTCCCCCTTTACTATTATTCTTTGAATTTCAGATTGTTCTGTTTCATCCGTACTTAATGCAACTCCAACTCCCAGATATGTGAAACTTTTTAGTTTCAATATCGTCCTCTAATTCAAGATGACACCATGCAACTGATAAAAAATCTTTTGACAGGAAATGCTTCTCAGATATAGAGTTCTTCTTCTCTTTATTTCCATCCAGTGTAAGTTTTAAAAGTAAGCACAGGTATGTTTTTGAAGTTATACTTCTTTACGCGCGATATGAGGGTGAATTTTAATAGGATTAAAACCTTTGATCCCGGCGCAGTCGCATTACAACTTTGTTCTGATTGGATGTTCGAATGACATGACAAAAATTATCCAATATGGCAGCTGTGGCACAGCTGTGGTGGGACTGTGGTTTGGTTATGTATGGTTGTTGCGTTTTAAAATTTGTAGGAAGAGAAACAACAAACAAAAAGTTAGTTAATGGTTATACTGCCTTTTTAAATAGTTTTCATATTATATTTTTGGACTTATTAACATAGAAGAGATGATTGTTTCATGCCAGTGTGAAAGCTTATCAAACTGTGACTAGTATGAGTGCCGCAAAATTACTGATAAAAAACCTATTAGCTCGAAGGCGTAGAGATCAACCGGGACGATCTACGATCTCGCTTATTCAAAGCTAAAGAATCTTACACTGGTAAGTGTTTTAAAAATAGTTGATCAAATTTTGTTATGATATTTGAACATAGCCACTTTGCACGATGCAAGTGATTGCGAAATTTATTAGTCGTTATACGGGCTCTGATTGGGTGTTGAAATGATCTGTCAATAATAAATAATTGTTCAATATGAAGGTAAACAAATGTATAATATATTAGTTTTATTGTTGTGAGGACAGAAACAAAAAAGTTTATAATTGTAGTGATTTTTCAATAGTTTTTAAAGCAACAGGTACGTAATAATTGTAACTGTATCATAGGTACCTACCTATAAAATACATAGTATGTAATACTTTTATTTACATAATTTGATTACCATAAAAATTTCTATCAATATTCACCTAATATATTGTTTTCTTACTCTATGTTTTGTTGATTTTTTCAATTCTAAATCATTTCAATTCAAAATCAAAATAATTTGATTTACATAATTCAAAAATGTCAAAAGTTTAATCCGTTTAGTAAGTCGATCTTCGCACATAATGATACACTGTCTCCGTGGCGAAGCGTTTAATGCGAGTGAACCCCAATACAACGCCAATACCAGCCGCGCTGGTAAGTTGGTTCGAATCCCAATAGAAACTTTTATTGTTTTATTTTTTTTTATACATTTTATGATTGTAAGTATGTTTATTATATAATTTTATTTTCAGAAAATACGTATTTAGTTAAAAAATTTTCCGACAATTAATGTTCAGAAATCATTTGTGACATTTTTAATGTGTTTGTGTGTGTTTTATTCTTTTATTATTTTAATTTTTGGCACTGTTTTAATAAAAATGTTTGAGAAGTTGTAAGTATAAATTAGTTTAATATTTAAATAAAATATAAATAAAAAGTATATTCATTTCGTTTATAATCATATAATCATATAATAGAAGTATAACTTCTTACGTGCGTACAAAGTACACACACATTCTTTATTTTTTCTTTATATTGAAAACAATTCAAATTTTATAATGATTATAATAATAACATCATAGTTTCACACTCTCTTCAGCATACTAAACATACTAGGATAATACCATAGTTGATTGCTTCTGTGCTTTAATATAAAATTCTTAACATTAACAACGGATCAATCGAATTCATGTTATTACATACAACTAATTTGCTGATCCGAATGATTTGATTATATTATGAGACATGCCGCCGCCGCCTACGAAAAATATAACTCCGAAAAATGCCGTTAAGAGTAGAACTTTCAATGAACGCCGTGAAAAATATTATTTTCGATTATGGCGATGATATATGATTCTGATAATTATAATCCCAAATAAAGGGTAACCGGTCAATTGCTCGAATGCAATTGCTCGAAAATCAATTGCTCGACATAAAAATTGCTCGAAATACAAATTGCTCGAATAAAAAAGAAAATTATATATCTAAAATATTTATTCAAAATAATACAAAATATAGACATAAGAAAGATTCTTGAATAAGGACAAATTATGTGATATGTCACATATATAATAGTATATTAATTTATGCTGAAAAAGTATTTATTAGATACAAATCTAAACTACCTTTGAACTTTTAAAATAATAAAAAAATAACGGTTTTGATTTTCTCTCATTATGATAATTAGGTATTATAATAATTTCCAGGTATTAGGGAAAGATTAAAATCATTAAATACACATTAACATGCTTACCCATTACCAATGTTTCTTTATTGGGTATGTATTAGATTTTTCTGGATATTTTATGGATTATTGTGAATAAATATTTTTTCTTTTTTTATTTTATTTTATTTTATTTTATTTTATTTTATTTTATTTTATTTTATTTTATTTTATTTTATTTTATTTTATTTTATTTTATTTTATTTTATTTTATTTTATTTTATTTTATTTTATTTTATTCGAGCAATTTGTATTTCGAGCAATTTTCATGTCGAGCAATTGATTTTCGAGCAATTGCATTCGAGCAATTGACCTAGAACCCAAATAAAGTGTTAGCGAAAAAAATTATTTTTTTGAGGAGTATCAGCAAAAAACATCATTTCTGTTTGTGGGTCCACGAAAATTATAATTACTAAACAGTTCTCAGAAATAATTGTTTTCGTTGGCAGAAACAGAAACAGAAAGGGAAATGAATTCTTTTTGTAGGCTTCTATTATAAACTATATCTTTTCGTTATAAATATTTTGGGAGTTATAATCTTCGCGGACACGCATATAAAAAAAATTGTATCGCCAACACTTATCAAAGAGTTATTATTTTCACTGGAAATGTATTAGGAATCACAATAATCATAGGTACCAGCGATGTTAAGCATGGGACTAATAGAGCTTTTCAACGCTTTTGTGTATAATTGGTATATACCAATAACGTATGACGTAGATATATATTAATATTATAAAATATGACATGACAAGTGGGCGAAACAAATGAGAAGCGTTGAAAAGCCATATTCAAACTCTCGACAAATCTTCGTTTTGCTTTAATCTTGTCGTTTTCGAGTGACATAGGTAAACAACAGTAAGAAGTGTTTTTTTAATGGAACACTTTGGTGTAGTTCAAAAGGCAATTTAATGCTAAACTGGCGTTTTCACAATTTGCCTATTTCTATTATTTATGCGAGTTTCCGATAGGTTTTAGTAAATAAGCCGTTGAAAGGTACATGTAGCCATGTTTCTTTGTCTTAGTCTCCAGAAATAGTACATTACTCTGCCATAACTCCTAACCTGCCCTGCACTTATTACTGTTTTGTTACAAGAGCCACAATTATAGTTGTATGCATCTCTGGCTTAGCATGTATGGCATAAGTACCTCTTACGATTTTGGCTTTGTTAATCCGGGATCCAACGGCGCGTGGAGTGCCAGTCCTCAACTCAATACAGTTGGCGCGTCGAAATTAGGTCGGGCCCTTCCAACGGAGCGTGGAGTGTCGAGGTTTTAAATTAGTTCCGCGCTCCTTTAAAACATGTTGATTTACCTATAAATGACCGCGCTAACCGTAGATCGCCAATTTTCCCTTATTAAACGGTGCGTGAACTGGCAAGCTTGGAGTGAAGAGTGGCACTCCTCGCGACTTTGAAGCCCGGCTTCTCAGGTTGTTAATTGTCAACTTTTATTGATTTGATTTCAATACAATATGTTGATCAACTAGGTCAACTTCTTTAAAATTTACGAAACTTTTATTAATTTGAAAAGTCTATAACGGAGTTGTCATTTTTATTTGAACATAAACCTACATTTGTGCATTATTTACCCTAGTGATACAGAATAAATTATACATAAATGGTTCCATTTAAAAAGTATTAATCCTTTAGCATCAGGTAGAAGATTGTCTGGTGTTTTACAGTTCAGGTGAAGCCTTAAATTATATTTTTGACTTATTTATGGCTCGCCATAAAAACGGTATCTCGAAAACCATAAGCAACTTTCGAAGTGAGCCAATTTAAAGTCGTGCGCCTACTCATTTTAGTGATTCAATAGTTTCACATTCTATTCTATATAAACAATAAAGAACCGTATTTATGGATACACAAAACTAAAAGTTATGCCGTATGCAACCTGCTGCTCCGAGGTGATAAAGCACAGACGCGCAGAGATGGAATAAGTCATTCAGTTACGATGAAAATTTGTAATTGAGTATTAATAACACAAAATAAATAGAGTAAACCAAGAGATAATATCATTTTAGTGACGCTTTAAAAAATATGTTGGCGAGTTCAATGCCAAGTCACAACAGAAACCCAAAAAGCTTATACAGTTACAAAAGATAAAAATTTGTAGTTTAGTGTTGCATTTCATTTTATTTCACTAAAATACAAATTTGTATCCTAACTGAATTAGCTTTTTGGGTTTGTGTTGTGACTTAGCATTGAACTCAGCAACAAATCGTCACTAAAATGAAGATTTAAAAAATATGGGATACAAAATAAATAACAAACAATTCTGGTCTCGCGTAAAGACGTTAAAAGGCAACAAAAATAAAGAAATACAAGCAATAAAAGACAACAACAATAAACTAAAACGGAGGAAATTGAAATATTAGAAACGTGCAAAGCACATTATACAGAAATATTTAGGAGCAAACTGACAGAAGAATACTTCTGGAAGAAGAGGAAGACGAAGTAGTGGAATGTTTACCGGAGGCAATAAGAGAGGAAATCGCGAAGCCAATACATAAATAAAATTAAAAGAGGAAAAGCATGTGGGGAGGACGAAATTTGGTCAGATATGAAAAAGAAAATGAAAAGTATCTAGGAAGAAAGGGAAAGGAATGGCTATGGGTAATTTGCAAAGATGCCTGAAAGAACCAAAAGATGTCTGAGGAAGGAGAAAATAATATAAACGTACCAATACATAAAAAAGGAGAAGATACCCAATGTGAAAACTACCGAGCAATATGCCTATCCCAAGTTGCTATAAACTATATAGGTACATTGATAATAGAGAAAAGACTTGTAGAGGGTACGTTGAATCAAAACTGGAAGAAGAATAGGGAGCATTTATGCCAGATAGACAGGCCAGTGGCCAAATTATTAAGGAATATAATAGAAACAAAAATAGAAAAAGGAGAAGAAGAGCTATACTTTACTTTTATTGACCTAAAGAAAGCTTTTGTTTCGATTGACAGAAAAGAAAAATACAAGGAAAGTATATGCAAGACAGTGAGAGGAAAGGTACAAGTGGGAGGCCAAAGATCCAATAGATTCAAAATAAATAAGGAAGTAAAACAGGGAGATAGTTTAAGCCCATTGTTGTACGTCATAATAATGGACAGAATTATAAAGAACATCAAAACTAAAGAAGATAGCCTAAATACAACATTTGGATACAGGAACTAGCAACAAGTACAATTATTACAGAGTTAACTCTACATACACAGATGACGTAGTTCACGTAGTTTACTCTATATAAATGACATTGTACTGGTAGATGCAAATGTACATGATGCAAAAAAAGATGCAATGGGTAGTGAGTTCGTGGACTAAAGAAATACAAAAAATGAAAATGGAGGTGGATATAATAAAACCAAAACGATGAGAGTTAATAAAAAAAAGACCAAAATATTAAGGAGATTAGTAATGGAACAACATTCGAAAAAGTAACAACGTACGAATGTTTGAAGATGGCATAATAGATGCGAAAATAACAAATAGAGGAAATAAATCTATATTACATGCACATTATCCTACACACGTTGAAACAATGAGTAAAATGTGAAAAGGAAACACCTGAATCCCAATCCAATGCCTGAGAGGTCAAAGGATATGAGAAAAAGAATTTTTATTTCAATTCAATAATATGTACAGAAAGCTCATTGATTGTGAAGCAAAATAGGTACTACTTGGATACGAGATTGTATGATACATTTTAATTGGTAACTTGAACTATACCACACTTGACGATTCGGCGTCATTGTCATTTCCTGTCATGAGACCACCGCAGCTATACTTTTTGATATTCTACTCATAGTAAGAATCGAACCCATATCATTTGGCACTACAGACAGATCAGGTTTTTTGAAATAATAGTAGGTATATTTTCTGGAATTTTGGAATTTTCAGTGAACATGCATTACAATACAAGAAAAGAGTAGGTTAGTTTCTTTGCATGTCATTCTTCTATTTAATGTCAATAAGATGCTTTACAATTTTGCAGGAAGTATCATTTTCATTTCTCTAGCAACACAAGTCATAATAGGTATAAGTACTTTACTTTATATTCTTGTAATCAAATAATCAGACAGTGTTTTTATTTAGCATTAATTATAGCATATTTGTTGATCACTGCAGCCCGTGTTTATTTCTGCACACAATACGTAATTGTTGTTCCTTTCGAATCCGTCCCTGATGCGTTCTACACGGAATTCATTGGTGAGCATTGTTATGGCGTTATTTTATGAAGGCACATTTAAAATTCATTGGTCATCCATTGTATAGTCGCTTTAAAAATGAATGTCTCAACAAGAAATTACGGACAATTTATATTTTAATAAATATTTATAACGCATTCTTGTCGAGGCAAATAGCCGTTGAAACTATCAATGGCTGGCCACACACTGTACCCGTGGTGCGTGCTCGTGCCGCAGCAACTAGTCTAGAAAATTGGACTGACAAGTGGACGACGAAGCTCACCAACAATGGGACGGCAAACAGAAGCTATTCTCTGGGCTATTTCATACATAAATACGCCGTTTAACAGAAAATCTGTGAAGTGGAACCGCACCCATTGAGCAGTCAATTGATTTTAGTGGGTATATAGGGTGATCCTTTACACAAGATGGTTTTATCATTTCATTTTGTTAACTTTTTGAAAAACAGTGCAAGAAATTTTACTTCTTTTAGCAGCCATTTCTTAATAGTAATGAAATTTATTCCATGTATGTTTAACATAATATAATAATAACTTGGAGCTTCTAAACATGTTTTAACTGAAGAAACATAATATTTAAAAAAATGTTGGTGAGTTCAATGCTGTGTCACAACAGAAACCCTTAACGCAGAATTAATAATTTAGTGGTGAGTTCAATGCTGAGTCACAACAGAAACCCAATGAATAATTATCATGCTAAGGTAAGGGTTTCTGTAGTGACAGCATTGAACTCACCAACATATTATGTTTCTTCAGTTAAAACATGTTTAGAAGCTAAAAGTTATTATTATAATATGTGGTAGAATGTTCATTATCAGTAGGAAATGGCTGCATAGAAGTAAAATTTCTTGCACTATTTTTCAAAAAGTTAACAAAAATGATAAAACCATCTAAGTGTAGATGATCATCTTACCCTTGCTATCATATTTTTAATGGGAAGCTGGCGAAGAAATTGAGACTCTGGAGATTTTAACAAAGCTACAATATATGGAGATTTTAATAAAGCTACCATATACAGGGTGTTGTACAATTAAAAATTTAAAGTGACTAATGATATCAGAAAAATGGTATATCTGGCAACATTAAAAGCATGAAATTTGAAATCTCCATATTGCAGAATATATGTATCCCGGTTATTGTGTAATTCGGACCATCCATTTTTAAAAATTGAAGAAAAAGATCTTCTGTGTAAAAGGTATATTTATTTAAACCCCAATAAAGGGCTACATTAAAAAACAGAACGTTTTCGCTCTAAAGAGTGTCCTAAGCAAGCTCTACATGCTAAGCCACCAAAAATACATGGGTTAAAACCCTTAAAATGCCGACCAAAAGTCTTACATTGGCGTGTTATATATTAAACCCTGGCGATGGGTGAAATTTGATTAGGCGTTAGGTCCACTCTCTATATACATGTTAAAAACAAAATTTACATCAGTACAGTGACTATTAATTCTGATCGATCTGATTTAAAATCACGTAGGTTTTTATTTTAACAATATTCCCTTTTATCTTATTCATCTTCTCCGTATAATGATATAATTACAGATTGAATTGCACCACCTATTTCCTTAATTCTATTAATGAAATCATAATCATAGATTAAGTTACATCAGATTATAATTAGTATAGCAGGATAATTATAAATGCTCTTCATCATCTTTTAGTTTTAAATTTACTTAACAAAATGCATAAATAATAGAGAGATTAATTATTTGTATAGTTTGGTTTAATTATAGCTTCGAATGGTTAATAACTGGTAATAAAGGAGGCGTTCTAACGTTCACGTACTTGAATAATATTTAGGTGAGCATTCTATTGGAAAGAGTATGTAAGATATATACTTTCATTTTATCGCTAAACCAGATGCTCTGGTATTCTCATAGCTATAAAGAGATAGGAGTTATGAAAACATCAATACATTTGATGATGTAGATAGTAACGAAAACTTTATCTATCTACAGTAAAAAGTTTGTGCAGGTGCAATTTTTAATGAACGATTCATTTCTGGTTTCTTAGAAAAGTATAAACAGGAGTTGCACAGAATATCAATATAATATAGAACCATCGTTTTCCATTCCTACTTTTTGGAGACCAGAGTTTCTCAAAAAGTAGGGTTGGAAATAAACTTTGGGAAAACTAAAATGATGACCAATTTGGTACGTAGCGGACCATTGAATCTAGAAAACTAATATACCTATCGAAACATTTGACAAATACATCTATCTGAGCTACGAAATACAAATAGGTAAAGACAACCAAACATGCGAATTATCTAGAAGAATAGCTTTAGGATGGGCAGCGTATGGCAAACTAAGAGACGTGTTCAAGGAAACCATCCCAATAAAGCTAAAAAGAAAAGTATTTAACCAGTGCATTCTTCCGGTGCTCCACTTGGAGCACCGGAACATGGAGCTGAAACATTGACATTGACTAAAGTATCAATAAGAAAATTACAAGTAGTACAACGAAAAATAGAAAGATCCATGCTTGATGCTTGTCCTAACTTTGATAGAGAATACGAAATGATGAGATACGGCGAAGAACTGGAATGGAACACATCATAAAACGCATTACGAAGTTTAAGTGGAAATGTCCAGGACACGTCGCAAAACTGAAAGACAACAGATGGACCAAGAAGATTTTAGAGTGACGGCCACCGGCCACCAGTGACCAGCTGCCAGATGGACGGACGACATTAATAGAATAGCGACAAACTGAATTGCACCTGCGCAGGACAGAGAAGGGTGAAGGCATATTGAGGAGGCCTATGTCCGACAATGGCGTTTTGCCGACCGAACTCGCGGTTGACTAAATTTAACATAACTGTTTAATGATTTTATTGAAAATTAATTTTATAATGTTGTGTGTGTAATACAGCAAATAAAGAGATTAACAAAAAAAAGAGCCAAAAGAAAAAGTGCTTATATGTGGTGACTGCCCAAAAATTATTACGTCGATTACATCGATCAAACTGGTAGATCCTTTAACAAACGTGTAGCAGAACACAAAAGTGTTTTCAATAATAGAAAAGCAAATTCGACGTACACACTTCATCTTTTAGATCATAATCATTCTTTTAATGACCAATTTCAGAGGCTTAAAGTTATCTTTATTAGAATCTATGGAAGTTAATGAATTAAATAATACAGATATAATTATGAATGACTGACTTGATACAAACAGCTCTGCAATCCTCAACCTATTCAATTAAAGACTGCCGAAACAAATGTAATGATATAGACCAGGGCGCATCTGTAAAAATATTAGTAAATTTGGACGTTGAGAGGTGACTCAAATTGTTTTGCAGAAATTGCTTAAAAATAACTCAAATAATAATATTTGAGTTATCCTCCCTCTCAAAAAGGTCCGGGACATTGTTTAAATAATCAAAATGCCAAAAAATGAAGGAAAAATCCGATTTTTTTCTTTGTTTTTTGATTATAACTTTAAAGTATTCATTTCCGATAATAGTTACGCTGTTGCGCTGACATAAAAGTTGCGTAATTAAATTTCCTACAACATAAAATTGGTTAAAAATTTAAAAAATAGTCACCCTTGTTGCAAAATAGCAATAATTCCGAAAAAAACGTACAAAAACAAGTATTCGCATTTTACGTTTTTCAACCATTTATGCTACACTTAGGACCTTCATATTTTACCCAGAAAAAACTTTATGATAGAGTAAAAGAACACTGTAAATTTCATTAAGATCAGTTCAATAGATTTTGCAAAATAAATTTTGCAATCCAGCTTTCGCAAAAAAAATTCATTTTTTCAAAATGTTACAGGACTGAAAATAAAGCAGATAGCAAATTGAAATTTTTTTGCGTTTACAAGAATATTGTACCTTTCATTTGCAATTTGCAAAATTAAAATCGATTAACTACCACGGCGTCAGGAAATTTTTAAATAAACATTAATTATTGGTGCTACGCGCAGGACAGCGGATAGTTTGCTCTGATTGGGCATTCCAATGACCTTTGATAATGATTGATACATTTTAATTTTTATTACATTTCGATATAAATAAATAAATTTGTTGATTGCAAAATAAAAACACATACTCGATCCTTTGAAATAACACTTTTTTTAGCAAAAATTTTCTTTGTTCATATATTTTAACTTAGAGAATAAAAGTTTATTATTTTTAAACATATGCAATTGTTTAAACAATATTTCACAAACAATAATAAAATTAGTTTGATTTTTGTGGAATTAACATATTAAAATACAACAAAATAGAGAGTAAGAAAATAATATATTAGATAAAGATTGGAAGAAATTTTGGTGGAAATCAACTTTTGTGAATCGAACACCGCTATCCTGCGCGTAGCACCAAAAATTAATGTTTATTTAAAAAATTTCCTCACGCGCCGTGGTAATTAATCGATTTTAATTTTATAAATTGCAAATGAAAGGTACAGTACACTTCTATAAACAAAAAAAAATTCAACAGCTATCTATTTTATTTTCAGTCCTGCAACATTTAAAAAAATGAATTTTTTTTGCGAAAGCTGGATTGCAAAATTTATTTTGCAAAATGTATTAAACCGATCTTAATGAAATTTCCAGTGTAATTTTACTATATCATAAAGTTTTTCTGGGTAAAATATGAAGGTCCTAAGTGTAGGATAAATGGTTGAAAAACGTAAAATGCGAATACTTGTTTTTGTATGGTTTTTTTCGCAATTATTGCTATTTTGCAACAAGGGTGACTATTTTTTAAATATTTAACCAATTCTATATTGTAGGAAATTTAATTACGCAACTTTTATGTTGGTGCAACTTTTCTCAGAAATGAATAATTTTAAAGTTATAATCAAAAAAACAATAAAAATATCGAATTTTTCCTTCATATTTTGACATTTTGATTATTTAAACAATGTTCCGGACCATTTTGTAAGGGATGATAACTCAAATATTATTATTTGAGTTATTTTCAAGCAATTTCTGCAAAAAAATTTGAGTCACCTCTCAACGTCCATCTCAAAACAGATGCGCCCTGGACTAATAATAAATTTTATGGAAGTGTTAAAAACAAACGTTTTCAGTGTTTTATTATTAAATAAAGTAATCCAATCTTATTCCTAGATATCTTACAAACGTAGTTACTTTTGTAATAAATCCTACTTAGTTGGTGACTATTACATTTTGTTCATGTATTATATAAATTACTAGAAAAATGATTGATAGAACACTTCTATTCTTAATTGAAAAACTGCACCCATTGTTATATATCAAAGATTGAATCCTCTTCAATAGACCATCCAAATGAAATTAGCCAGACAATAAGATAGCAAACTCAGGTGAACTTGGCATATGGTCCTTTAAGAAGCATCAGGTAAAAGGAACTAAATCAAGAAACTGTCTCTTGCAAATAAGAAAATATCAATTTGTCCATCAAACACCTCTTGAACGTGTCTTGCACATGTTGCATTCCATTTCAGCGTGCATAATAACTTCTGCGATTTAAAAATCTTCTTCAAAGATTCTCAATTTAAAAGATTGAGATCGCCGGTTACGAATTTAGAAAAAACTCTTTCTATGGTGAAGTTAATTGGGATATTGACGAGATTGGAAAAATGAAAAAGTGATCTTCAATCTGCTATGAAACGAGAGCCCGTGCGGGTGGCATTCTAGTGGGTGTTCTAAAATAAACCTATCATTTAGACGGTAAGTGATAACATTTGGTTGAAGATAACATGGTTCTTGGATTTTTTGGCCTGTTATCAATAAAACACTTTATTATTGCTTAAAAATTTCGGCTATCTTTGACATTTTCAATAAGCACTTATTAGTATTTTGTATTTTGAGAACGAAACCCGATTTGGGCTTCGAAACGTTAATAAAATCATTTTTTTGGTAAAATTGTGGCTTATTTCCCATTATAAATAGTTGATTATTATTATCCTTGTTAGAGGTAATATACAAGGGAGCGTTCAAGTATTACGTAACGCAGGTTGGGGGGGAGGGGTCAAAAATCTTCAAAATCTGCTTTACACAATAGTTAAACGCCTATTACAGTGCGTTACGTAGGGGTAGTGGGGTCAAAAATCTTTAAAAATCGCGTTATCTAATACTTGAACGCTCCCCAAGGTGCACGCCATATCATTAAAAAAACGACTAGAAAAATATGTGAAGAAGAGTCTTGGATAATACCAGGAAGGATTTCGTAAGGGAAGATCAACAACCGATCAAATTTTTATGTTGAAACAAATCCTGATCTATTGATATGAATACAACATTCTAGCATAAGTACTGTTTATTGGTTACAAAAGAATTCCAAGTACCAACAAAAATAATTACATTAGTAAAAATGACACTTCTGACCCTGGAAATAATTAAGGGATATTGGGATAAATACGTCCGCAACTCCTTTCTACAAGGAACACCAAAGTACGGCAAAAAGACTGTTTCGGGCTAGCGCTAAGATTAGATTGAAAATGAATATAAATAAATCTGAGTATATTGAAATTGCGAGGGAAAAAGAAAGAAAGAGCATGGGACACTTTAAGTTAGAGGTGTAGGCTGCAGTGGCGTAGCGTGGCTGCGGCTGCCCGGGGCGAAAGACAATTTTGCCGCCCTCTTATTTAGGTATTTTAATTTAATGTAGATATACTCTACATTACATACATTAATTATAGAAAACTTTTCGGCGAGAACAGTCATCATTGTTTTGCATTATACAGGTTAGATTTTAAATAAAAAAATTTATCTTAGTTTTACAATCACGTTTATTAATACAAAAATTACTGAGCGCACAATTTTATGTCAAGCCCCCTTGTTTGTAAATATTTTTGTGCATCATTCACTTCATGTAGCACCGGTTTCTACAGGCCCAAAAAACAAAGAAAGGAAATTGACTGCATCGAAACTAGTAAAGCACCTGGATCTGTCCTAGTGTTAAGGCTTTCACCTGCCTCTGTCAGTTTTTCCAAAGTGACAAGAATGTCTTTGTAATGATGCCAAGTCACATTTACGGCATCGCTTCTTGCACTCCACCGCGTGTCTTGAACTCTTTTTAAACTTTTGCCTGTAGCTGCTATCAGAACTTCCCAACGATGTGTCGATGAGGAAAAAAAAAGAATAACAACGTTCTAAAGTGCCGAAAAAATTACTGAATCCACCTCAACTGAGGCAGCGTGTAGTTATTAGTAACAAACCTACTAGGAGTTGATAGTCATTGGACTAAAACTCCTCTCACATTTGTTCGTTCAACAAAAATGCTTAGTGTTACTTTTTTTGTGATGTAACATATTGTATTTAAAAACAAATAAAAAAACTGAGGCAGCGTATAAACAAACTAGGTTTAGCGAATAATTTGAGCAAGGTACGAATTCAGCTTTAGGGTTTATTTCTTGAATTCTTTGCTGAACTCCTGAATACTTTCCAGCCATAACAGCAGCATTATCATATGCTTGGCCTCTACAGTTGCTTATATCTAGGCCATCAGCTTGAATCTTGTCCAAAATTATCTTTGAAATACCTTCAGCAGTTTTTACTTTAGTTTCAATGAAATCCACAACATCAGTGGATTGTGTCTCACTCGTATTCAAACAATTAAGTGTTTTCTTTATTCCACACACTGAATAACGTATAGGGTAGTAAAATAATTGTCGATGTATGTAATAGAAGGCATTCTCGCTGATTGTTAGTCATAAACGGGGAATTCCCACAAGTCAGTATAGACGTTGTTGCCAGTCGCTACAAAATATCATTCAAAGAAAAGGAATTCCCCAAAAAAATAAGTAATGAAAAATTCCGTGCTCCTTTCAATCGGTCCGAATTTGTAGTTGCGATAAAAATATAAAATGGTTCAAATATTTACAAAATATTTTTATTATTTATTGTTAAATTTTGCCGCTCCCTAGAAAGTGCTGCCCAGGGCGAACCTCCCCTGCTGTCCCCACTACGCTACGCCACTGGGAGGCTGGATCAGAGGTATAATTTGAGAGGGTGGACGTATATATGTATTTGGGTACACTTATCGATCAAACATGTAAGGAAGAAACATAAATCCAGTTAAGACTGGCCAAGAGTAATAGATGCGCTGTGGCTTTGAACAAAATAATTAAGGCTAAAGAGAGTCACTTTACTGACTTGGTACATAAATAACTATTTTCGTTTAATCTGTATAAGTACTTTGTTATTACACTAATTCTTTTTCAACGCCACTGCTTGGCTTGTTAATAAAGTTCCGGTGTTTTAGTCTGAACCGTTTCTTATTTGTTCTAACCGCCCACCATGGCCGCGAGGAGTACGTCAAGAGATCTTCCTCTATTGTTGTGGGTGTTCGAAACTCGGCAAAAAAGGAGTGTTAATCATCAGAATTAATGAAATAGCAGACGAAACGTCCATTTGTAGGAGGTGAATCTCTAATGAAGAAATCTAAGTCGCATAGTATCACAGTTTTTTAAACAATGCTGGGTGGCTGATTAAATAGGTCTCCAGTGGGAGATGGTTTACAGAAATTATGCAATCAGTTAAAAGTGTATTGTTTTTACGCCCCCCGTAAAACCAAACCTCAATTAATATTGTTGCAAACATACACCTAGTAATTTTGAATTTGATAAAAGAATTTAAACCTTAAAATATCACTCACATAGACAACATTTGACAGACAAAAAATATTTTGAAAATAAAAGTTGTCAAAGCTTTAAACGCGTTTACCTCAAAACTATTTTTTTCAAAGGCGGTGGAGATTGTAATCAAAAACTACTTTCCAATACTCTGAAATTTTGCGTAGATTTTATTTAGACATTTCGTGAGGCAGCCGTGTCGAGATATTTTTTATTTTATGTTTATTTTTTGTCGAACAATAATAAATATGCTGTAAAAACCAAACCTCAATTAATATTGTTGCAAACATACACCTAGTAATTTTGAATTTGATAAAAAAAATTTAAACCTTAAAATATCACTCACATAGACAACATTTGACAGACAAAAAATATTTTGAAAATAAAAGTTGTCAAAGCTTTAAACGCGTTTACCTCAAAACTATTTTTTTTCAAAGGCGGTGGACATTGTAATCAAAAACTACTTTCCAATACTCTGAAATTTTGCGTAGATTTTATTTAGACATTTCGTGAGGCAGCCGTGTCGAGATATTTTTTATTTTATGTTTATTTTTTGTCGAACAATAATAAATATGCTGATTTGTATCCTTTTTTTACAAAAAATTTCGTTAATTTTGACTTCTGTGCGATAACAAAAAACTCAATCATTCAAACTAAAAAAACTCGACAGCATTACCTCGAGAAACACATAAGCTAATAAAATCTTTTAGATTTTTTATTTGACATGATCTAATGACGATTTTTGATGTCCACTACAAAATCCATTTGTTTTTGGAGGTGTCCGTGGTAAAAATGTGACACCGTTAGCTTATTTTTCAATATTCTGATGAATACGTTTATTTAATTTAAAAATAAAATAGTTCTACTAGAAAAAAAATTACAAAAAGTGTTTAAAAGATTTTAAACCATCCCCCCCCCCCCCGCTTTTTAATTAATCTTCCGCTTTTCTTAAATAGTTGACTTCATATTATACAGTTTCTCCAGCATTTATATTTATTTTTGTCACATAATCTCACTATTTTTCCACTTAGTCCATACCTGGTTAAATGATTTCGGGTGATTGATGACATCGTTCGTTTGATATTACACAACAGCTACATACTATGTTCTATTCAAAGCATAATAACTATTAACTAATTTATCAAAAGTTTACTTCCCTTCCAGTGGAACTTTAAGCTTATTTATATATCTGCCTTCATCCATATTAGTTGTTTAGAAAATATTCGATGCAAGTCATGCAGGTATTCATGAGCAATGGGCTACAATATTTGGCAGCTGCATATTACTGCAGTCTACAAATATGTGTACTATTTAAATTCGCTGTAGACACTGAGTGTCAATGTGTTGAAAACTTTGAGTTTGTTGGATGCCTTAAAAATAGGTGTTATACATTAATTCCCAAATAAAAGATTTGATTTTTTATGTTTGTTTCAATCCCAAGTATTTGTATTGCCTAAAAAAGCTCTATTAATACAGCGTATTCTAACAAGCTATGACATTAAGGTTCTAAAATTTCGTCCTTCTGTAAGTTTTCAGCCTGATCCTATATTATTTATAGCTAATAAACTCAGATCACTGCAGAACACTAAGGATCTCATTTTGGTAAATGATGACAGTGCAATTTCAATCCTGGGCCTAATTTCTTCAACGTGGTACCATTGCGAGTTAAGGTTAGTTCCGAGGTATCTGAATCTGTTGACTCTCTCAGTCTCTTCATTCGCTGCTATTATCGTCCCCGGATATACAAGGTGGGCTAAAGAAAAGGATCCACCTCGATATTTGGCAGTAGTTATTAGATTTTAAGGAAATGCCGAAACAGATGCCGAAGGGGGACACATTGTTACGATACATACATCGGTCATTTGTCAACCCCTCCCTTCCACGTCCCCAACACCTTATTTTTAAATAGGGAATAGGGGTCGTGTGGAAGCTCATTTGAAAGGGTATTCAATTCTCTATTTATTAATACATTCTTCTTTTTTTTGTCAATTAATTTAATTTAAAAAATTTTTTGGACACCCTGTATAAATAATTATGATAACTTTTATATTACTGAATAGAGAATTGAATACCCTTTAAAAGGGTAAAAGGGATAGTAAAAATGTGTCCTTCTTAGAACAAAAATCGACCTGTTTCGGCATTCTCTTAAAATCTAATAACTACTGCCAAATATCGAGGTGGACTCTTTTCTTTGGCTCACCCTGTATATTTGCAAGTCTGATAATCATGAATTTGGTTTTCCATGTTGAGATCTAGGCTGATTTATATGCTCGCAGTTCTTATGAGGTCCAGAAAGGTCTGTAGATCATTTAGGCTGGTTTCTAGTAGACGAAAATACACAAAAAGCAATTAAAGAATTATAAGTGGCATATAAGGTTAGGAGTGTAAGATAGGGACGAGAATTGGGGACAATTGAGGACAGTTTTAAAATTTTATTTAATGAATTTGTATAATTTATTTTTATACTAATATATATATATATTTTTTTTTTTAGGTAAGTACCTACTCCACAACTCTACTGACAAGTTAAGTACCTTATTCGTTTAATAATTATACTTTAAAGTTAATTTATGTTAGGAGGGAACGTGGATGGCACGGCTGGCTGTCTTGCGGGACACGTTGAAGGATCGTGTGATATGACAGACATTGCGCAGTCTACAGTACAGCGGAACGGGGCGACAACGGGGACGTGCGTCGTCTAGCGTTCCACGTCCCGTGCCGTCCACGTTTTATCCTAAAATAAATCAGCCTTTAGAGAGATAGGATCACTACCAATTACAGAAACAAATTACTAAAAGGACATGCCCAAATTGATTCACTAAATAAGGATTTTCGTTTGACATATACCTTGACCTTGAGTACTATAAGTGTCATAGAGTTGTCAAAAAATGAACTACATTTAATAATTTGTGTGGAATCTACATAGTCAACGTTTTGCTAAATTGTGTAAATATAATCTCAGGAAAAATCAACATGAAGATATAAAATCAATGAATGCACGGTAACGTGAGCCCGTTTTAGCGCTCATTAATTTTCGTCATAATTGGATCCGTTCCATTTCAGTTTTTGTTAAAAGCTCATGTAAAACTCCTTTACGAAGACAAGAAACCAACTATAAAACTAGTCGTAATTATAAACTGTTCCTTTCCTGGTAATAGTGCAGGAATCGAAGGTTTTTACCTCGCAACTTTTACAGAATAGATCGATTTGCTTGAAAATTTGAAAATTATTAGTGGATAGTCCAAGGATCAAAATCTATATGATGCTGAAAGGCGCTTTTACTATCGGGGTAGTTGCCACCCCCTCTTGAAGGTGGAAATGTTTTATTATATTTTAACCACAAAAATTGGTAGAATATTTAACTCAAAGCAAAAAGTGTTCTATACATTTTTTTCGATAAAATTAATAATAAAAAAACTATAGCTCAAAAATTGGGTAATATGATGAAAGGAAAGTCAGTCCCTATTTTTTTCAGCGAGAAATTGAGCGGAAACAACCCCCTATTTACCACTCTAATTTAAATTATTTATAGGCTTTGTTCAGTTTTTTATGTATTATTAGTATATTGTAGAATTTTGGCCGGCCTAGAATGTTTAGTAAAAAAAAATGGAGTTAAAAGCAAATGACGAATTTTTGTAGCTTGGTAAAAATGCAATTTTCTTCAAGATAGAAAGATTAGCATAAGAGATACAAAAAAATGTTTAGGTATAAAATTGTAGCTTTCTAAATTCCCAAGAATTTGGTTTGCGAAAATTTTTTGTATGGCAAAAGTTGAGTGAGATAATGACAATTAAAACTTGTACTAACATGCAAAAACTGTCACGTTGTTTACCAACCCTTTCAAAGTCACCCCTCTTTAAAACTGAGGGTTTGGGAAGGATTTAATATTAATAACCTTGTAGCTCTTTTAAAAAGCTATAAAAGGCTTTTTTACAGAACTTTCTAAAATAAAAAATAAAAAAGTTACGGTTAAAAAACCAATATATTTTTTTGAAAAAAAAATTGAGAAATCCAATTGAACACATAGTAATGTAAGTTAGCGGTGTTTTTTTTGTAATCTGTACGTTAGAAACTAATATAAACGCATACACTGATTCATACTCGACTTACGGAACCATAGAACACACACGAATACGTAGATGTAGATGCTTTAGATGAGCTTTCATAAAGGACTTACCTGCAGGTCCAGCAGTGGCTTATAAACTACAATAATATTCAGCCAACTGACTGGGGGTGGTTTTCAAAAGATGGATCGTTGCATCGATTAGAAAAGAAAGAGTCGCCTGTTCCCGAAGAACTTTTAAAAATTATATTTTGTCACTACAAGAAAGGTTGCGGTGCCTCATGTAGCTGCAGAAAAATGGGATTATTTTGTAACCCAACTTGCTCTGGTTGTTCTGATAATAATTGCAATAACCAGGGCCGGCGATAACGGGCCTGCAAGGGATGCACTGCAGGCGGGCGCCCTTGTTTGGGGGGCGCCAAAATTTGCTTTTTTCTGCTGTTGTAATACAAAATATTAATTTAAAAGAAACTGAAAGACGCCTATGCTAGTTTTGGAGGCGGGCGCCTAATACCCTAGCGCCGGTACTGGCAATAACAGTACTTTAATAATAGAAGATGGTGAAGCCATACCTCACATCTTCTATGGTCTAGTGGCTAGTATACCTGGCTTTCACCCAGCAGGCTTGGATTCGATTCCTGGCATCGGAAATCCTTTTTGTTTTTATAATATTATATTATGTCTTATAAATAATAAAAACGTGGTATTATAAAAAGCTCTTTTATAAAAGTTTAATTATTAAACTTCATTTCTTGGACTATAGATAACAAAACATAACTGAATTAGTGTAGAATGAGATAAACTTGAGAAAAAGACGGCCACGACCTAAAAGAAGTCGGTATTTATATTGACAATAATACAGTAATTTACTAGACAATGTGTTGCATAAAACGAATGCTTCGTTGCACTTTTGCAATAATAGCGTTAAATAGGCACCTTATCAGTTATGAAATCTGCATTTAGTTAAATGATATTTGAAATGGATTCAAGGAAAGTGAAAACAATTGTTTGTTTCTTTGACCTGCTGCTTCTCTTTCAGTAATATAATTACATACTCCGCTATATTATATGCACAAGAGCATTTTATGTTTATTATAGGTATGGATTGATTTCTTGCTTCCTTTTACCACAATGTGTGTATATTTTATTTAAAATGTGTGTATCATGCTGTTTCATAAACACTTATTATACCCTTTTGATTTAATACTCTAGAATTTCTTTAGAGGCTAATACCTCTAAGATTATGTGAAATATAAGTTATATTTAGGTCAGAACTGCCTACAACTAAACAATTTCTTTTATCGTTTATAAATAAGGAATTGTCAAGATTGGATCGAATGGAACAGAACAACTTAGAACGGGATCCTACAACATTCACAAGAAATAATAAGAGGAAAATATCAATACCATATATATAAAAAGACTATCCGACAAACTTAAACAATAGGAAATAAATTCAACATTTCAACAACATTCAAAACAACAAACACATTGAGATCTATTCTATCTAAAACTAAACCTAACAATGAACAAGAAAGAACAAAGAATTGCATTTATAAAATACCTTGTGAATGCGAACAATTTTATTTAGGTGAAACATCAAGACCATTAAACGTTAGAATAAGTGAACAGTCTTATATTAAAAATAGAGAATTTGATAGATCTCAAATATGTCAACACGTATGGGATAATGAACATAGAGTTCAGTGGAGAGATTCAAGTATAGTCCTGAAAGAATCAGATACTAAAAACAGAAAAATCAAACAAGCGCCTCTAATTATGCTAAATGAACGTTTTCTTTGAACAGCAAATCAGAAAACCTCCGAGTGCTCGGTGTGTACTAATTTAGTGTCGGAATGCTTCAAAATTCTAAAACATGACGTGCATAGCAGCCACTCAGGCCACATGAACGCAGCTGATTTGATATTCGTGTTCAGCAAACCCAAAAACCTATGAACAATTTGTTTGCATCAATTTAGCACCGAAATTTCTCGAAATTCTACAAGATGATATGCTTTAACCACCAGGTGCTCTGGTGTTTGTTCTGATCGTATATTCGTATTCATCAATCCCAAAAACCCATGAGTAATTCGTTTGCATCAATTTGGTATCGAAAACTCTCGAAAATCCAGACGATAACGTGTCTTAGGCTTATAGGTGCTCTGGTGTCTCTTCTGATGGCGTATTTGTGTTCAGCAATCCCAAGAACATGTTAGTAACCCGTTTGCATCAACGTAGTACCGAAAACTCTCGAAACTGCAGAAGATGACCTGCCCTAGGCGCCAGCTGCCCTGGTGTCTATTCTGATGGTGCATTCGTGTTCAACAACCCTCAGAACCCACGAGTAATCCGTTTGAATCAATTTACTGCCGAAAACCCCCAAAACTCTAGAAGATGATGCCTTAGGCACCAGGTGCTCCGTGGGTCAAATCTGATGGTGTATTCACGTTCAGCCATTCCAAAAACCCTCCAGTAATCCATTTGCATCAACTTAATTCCGAAAACCCTCGAAACTCCAGAAGATGAAGTCCCTTGCTCCATGGGTCTTTCTAATGGCATATTCGTGTTTGGCGACCTCAAAAACCCATTTGCATCGAGTAATCCATTTGCATCCATTTTATGCCGAAAACCCTCGAAACTCTAGAAGATGACGTGCCTTAGTAGCGATTATGGACAACAGGTGCTCCTGAATTAAATTCTGACGACATATTCGTGATTAGCGACCCCAAAAACCCAAGTAGTCCGTTTTCTTTTTGAAAAATGACTTTGGCAGAGCCAATTAGCTAGAAGTGTTTGCATCAATTTAATATCTAAAGCCCTCGAAACTCCAGAAGATGACGTCCCTTGCAGTGACTTTGGGCACCAGGTGATCCGGTGTTTTTTTCTGATGACATATTTGTGTTTAACGACTCAAAAACCCCCGAGTAATCCATTTTTATCAGATGACGTTCCTTACATTGGCCTTGGACACCAGGTGATTCTAAGATCTGTCCTGATGGCATCTTCGTGTTTAACCACCTCAAAAACCCCCGGGTAGTCCAGTTACATCAATTTAGTGCCGAAATCCATCTAAACTTCAGACGATGACGTCCTTTGTAGCGACCCTGGGCACCAGGTACTCCGGACGTCAATTCTGATGGCATATTATGATTGATTTATGATCCGTGAGTAATCCATTTGCATCGATTTAATGCCGAAAACCATCGAAACTCGAGAAGATGACGTCTCTTGCCGTGACCTTGGGCACCAGGTGATCCGGGGGTCAGTTCTGATGGCGTTATCGTATTCAGTGACCCCAAAAACCCCAAAATAATAAATTTTGTTCCTTAGTATACTGATTTTGATTTATTGTTATATTTATGCAATTTTGGATGCATTTTATCCACTTTACAGTGCAATTATGCATTTCTACCCATTTTTGAATAGTAGACTTTTTTTCTGACGTCATCCTGAACATAATGCAAAAAACTGTAAGTCTCTAGGTGCTGTATTTAAAAATCTATTTATTCGGGTGTTTTTAGTGCTAAATGCCCTGGTCTATGTATACTTTGGGTATTGTTATATACATATGTACAAATATCCGTTACTTGACGTTACATTACATTATGAGTTACACTACATGATAAGTTAATGATTTATGCACATGTTTATACAATTTTTTTTCTCTCATATTTGTATCAGCTTTTTAAAAATTTGTGGATTGACCATTTGCAATTGTTGTTCAAATTATTCGGTAGTTATTTTTAAATGGTTTTTAAATGTATCCTAATCTTCATTTTTACTACTTCATTTAGAAAATTAGACGAAGCTCCAAACGCCTCACGTATCCAATTAAGGATCCAAATTTTCCTTTTTTATTTCCTTTTTCTGGATCTCAAGCTCATGTATTAACATATCAGCAGTCAGCAACCACTTGAATACCCTCCATAATCACTTTCGCCATCTTTGCAATGGTTATCTGTTATTTTATTTGACGTCCAAGTAATTTATTTACACGATCAAAGTAGCTTCCAAGTAGCGCGCGCAGCGTCCAAGTTGACTTGCACCAAGTACACTTGGATGCAAATTGGATCGTGTCAACCCGCTTTTATTGGAGATGAATAAGAAAAGATATAGTATAAAGGCCTATGACCAAGTAGCTACTAGATATAAACTAATTGTGGTGCGGCGTTTGTTCTTAGGACCCTTGTCTAATTTCGTGTATTACTCTACCATATTTCGTCTTCATTTGTTTAAGTTTCAAATTACCAAATGTTTGCAAATATTTAAATATACATTTATACACATTTTGATTTTTATATTGTGTAGTACAAAGAATTAGAGGGAAGATACCGTTATCATATTGTTACGAATTTGAGAGAACTAAAGCGCCGCGCCGGTTTTAAAAAACTTTTTAATGAAGCAAAGTATGTTAATACAACGATTTAATTTCATAATTACCTCCATTGAAACAAATATTTAGGAAAAATTAGACGGGAAGGTCAGGCAGAAGACATAATTCAATATAAAATATTTTATATACACTCCCGACCATTATATAAACCACTTATTACAAAAACTTCATACCATATAATTAAGAGAATCTCTAAACATCGTACAAGGTCCCTCATCTAGGTGAACTATTATGCGACTAATAATTTTTTTTATTTGATATATGCCTTAATTAAAGGAGTTAATGAGTTCAGATAGCATTGTATTCTAATAGCCGACTGGAAGGTTTGAAAGAAGGCTTAATTGCAAAATTATCTCGTGAGTTTGTCAAAGACTAAATTTATTAGTACGACCTTTATGAGGAAACCGTTCTAACGATGACCATACGGTCACCACAAGAAACAGATTTCAGGTTAAAAGTCAATGAATATGTATTTATTTCACAATTGGGAAATAAAATACAATTATCGACCGTTTATCTGATTGTCTGAAATAGTTTAAAAAGCAGAATTGTCAGAATTCCTAAGTTATGTTTATTTTATACAAATGCATGGACCGTTTCACATATTTCGTCGAATCATGCACCATCAGGACCATGAAGCGACACTATGGAGGCAGTAACGGCACACCTGGGTCAAAGAACATCTAATTTTTTGATAAAAGCTTTGATCTTTTTGTTTGAATATTTAAAATATACATGGCGTAACCAAAAGGTAGGTCATAAATTAAATCACATATTCTGGGTCCAAAAAGAGTTCGATTGAACCTAACTTACCTTAGTACAAAATGTGCACATAAAAAAGATATAGTCCTTTGAAGTTACAAAATGAAATTCGATTTATCCCAATATATTTATTTATTCCAATATATCGAAAACTACTCGAGATTTTTTATTAAAAATGGATATATATGGCATTCTCATATCAGGAAAATCTTAAAAAAAAATAAGAGTGAAATTCGTGCACCCAATAAAAATTTAATAGGGGTTTTGTTCCCTTAAACACCCCCAAATGTTTTGTACGTTCGAATTGAATTACCTATTATCGTGGTACCATTAGTGAAACACAATGGTTTTAAAACGTTTTTGCCTGTTAGTGCTTTTTCGATAAGCCAGTTTTTATTGAGATGTTTTGAACATTTGTAAAATCCACCACATATTTGTAAATGGTTAAGTAAGATTAGGTATAGGACATGATTTTCATAATATGTATTATTACCAGGTCTCTATGTATAATCTTACTTGACCATTTACAAATACCTACGTGTTGGATATTACAAATGTTTTTACAAAAGAGGCAAAAAAGTTTTAAAAACAGTGTGTTTAACTAATGGTACCACAATAATAGTTTAATTCGAACGTACACAAACATCAGGGGAGGGGGGTTTAAGTTAACAGAACCCTCATAAAATGTTTATGGGGAGCACTAATTTCACTGTTATTTTTTAAAGATATTCCTGCCAGAAAAAAGCCACATGTGATGTCATGCCACATTTTCAATTAAAAAAATGATTTTCATTTGGTAATTTTAAAGGACTGTAACTTTTTTTATGTGCTCATTTATATTAAGGTAAGTTAGGTTTAATCGAACTATTTTTGCCATGTCCCTTTTTGTTACATTCTCTATAATAAATTATTTTGACGATGAAAATTGAAACATATTTGCCATGATTTATTTGTTATTTTCTTACCTCTTTTTACCCTGTTTGCTTTAGATATCCGTTACTTATTCTTTCGGTTTTTTGCTTAAAAAAATTATTACTTAATACTTTTACTACATTTTTAAATAGCCTGACTACAGCTACATTAAAAAACAGAAATTTAAGCTAAAAAATAAATAAAAATATTCAAACTTAGTATTTCATCAATGCTGAGATACTAATCCCAAATATGCCCCAAGACCTTTTCCCAAATTCCAAAGCAGATGGCAGCATTTTACTTGTCTTTTCAAAAGAAAGTACAGGAAAATAAACGAAGGGAAATAAAAATAAAGAATTCCGAACAAATATTTGGCGACATCTGTGAAAATGTAATCTACGAAATATGTAACAAATACAAAATATATTATATAATCTCTCTCTTATCGTGTCCCCATTACTGAGGATTGTGATTTCTTCCAATATTCCTAACAATGTTTCTCCATTGGTCTCTATCTTCAGCTGCTCTAAGAGCTTCGCAGAATGAGTTTCCAGCTGAATTCTTTATTTGGTCGGACCAACTAGTTGGTGATCGTCCTTTTGATCTTCTCCCCGGAACGTTTCCAGAAACAATTAATCTCTCCAAACTGTCGTCACCTCTGCGAACTACGTGACCAAAGAATTGCAGTGTTCGTTGCAGACGTATTGTGGACAGCCTTTTTTTAATCTTGGAGTGGATTAGAATAGAAACGTTTGTCGTATGAGCTGTCCAAGGTATGAGCAGCATTCTTCTCCAGCATCACATCTCAAAGGCATCAATTTTTTGGCGCTCGCATGCGCGAAGAGTCCAAGTCTCTGCTCCGTATAGAAATATTGAGAATACAAGGACATTCACCAGTCTCATCTTGATATTTTTAGAGATAGATCTGCCTTTCCAAACTTTAGTTAAGCGACTCATCGCATGTTTTGCCATACCAATACGTCTCCGAACTTCTGCTTCACAGTTACCATCTTTAGTTATACCAGACCCGAAATAGACAAAGGTGTTTACTATCTGATATTCTTGTAACCTGTTACGTCAGTTGAATAGTGTCGAATATTATATAATGGAGTGGTAAAAATGATTTTCTATAAAACTAGGAATACCGTGATTCATAGAACATCAATCTGACAGGATCACAACAGAAAAGATGAATACTTATACCACAGACACGTCTATTACACAGAGTGTAATAGACGTAGAGAGCCCAAAACTTGATGTAAATGCAATGATATGTGAATGAGGATGTTAAAAAATTTGGTAAAGTCACGAATTGGTAAATGTTGTCAATGGATATAATTGAATGGCAAAGAAGACTTATGAAGGAGGCTTCTCTACTTTAAAGCTCTAGTACATAGTACAAAACTGAGGATAATGATGCTGTAATATATTATTTTGTTTAATTTTATAAGAGCTTAACTTAAAGCATGACTATTAGCCTAGATTATGAAGACCGTCCCGTCAATTTGGAAAACATAACTTCCAAACAACTTTGGATATAACAAAACTTCGGCATTTTTTGAAAACTATAGTGTTATAGTTTTAGGGTTTTGAAAAATTGCCATATTACACACTTCTTCAGTTTATTGTCATATTTTGTCCTTTTTTCTAGATATCATATCTTTTTTTTAATTTCTCTTTGGATTTTATCTAAATGTATCTTCTTTAATTTATTATTATCTATCTATATATCATCATATATGTCTCCATTTTTAAAGATCGCGCTCTCCATGTCCCTCCTGTGGCCTCATTGTATTTCCAGTATTTTCTCTCCAGTGCTATTATCAATAATAAGGTTCTAAGGTTTCCCTTCCTTTTTTTTTCTCTCTTATAATTAATTCTTATGAAAGTTTTACTATTTGCTTAGTGATGTCTTTCATTGTTGTCACTTCTTCGAGGCTATAAGTTTTATATGCAACATACATGTGCCATTTTAAAATAATATTTTAAACATGTTTTTTGAACAATTTAACGAAAAGCTTACGAAGATATGCTAATTATGTATATACTATAAAACTTCTTCTTCTTCTTATACTTGTTGTAGATTTATCGATCTGTTAATTCCGACGTTGAAGTATTTCTTGAGAGGTAGACTGCCAGCTATATCTCCATCTTTTTGGTGGTCTCCCCGGTGGACACTTGACAGCTAGTTTTCCTTCTAGCGCAATTTTTGCTAGTCTGTGCTCCTCCATTCTTTTTACATGATTGAACCACTCTCTTTGTCTTTGCCTACCCCATCTTGCTACATCTTGCACGCAACATTGTTCCCTGACGATGTTGTTTCGTATTCTATAGTTTCTTGTTTTCCCTGCTATTGCTCTTAGTGTCTTCATTTATCTCCTCAATCCTGATCCCCCGGAGGGAGTGTAGTGGTCGACGTGATGTCGTGTATTGTCCGTCTTCAAAGATCTCTGTGTCATTTCTTTTAACTCATGCATAGGTCTTTTGCATATTCCCGTAATTTCATCGATCCATCTTGTTGAGGATCTTCCTCGTGATCTTCGGCCTTCCACATTTCCTTGTATAATGAGCGTTTCCATGTTTTCTGTGTTTGCTCTCATAACATGTCCAAAGTATTTTAATTGTTGGAGATGGACTTTACTGGAGAGTCGTTGGCTAACTTTTAGCTCTCTTAAAATTGAATTATTTATTCTATGGTCGGTTCAAGGAATTCGTAGCATTCGTCTCCAACAGAACATTACAGTGGCGTCTATCTTTCTTCTTTCCGAATTTCTCAGGGTCCAAGATTCACATCCGTAGGTCAGTATTGGGAATATTAAGCAGTTGATCAACCTCATCTTTAACGCTCTTGAAATTTGACAGTCCTTCTATATTGTGGTCATTTTTGCTGTGACGACTTTTGCTAGATCACATCTACGTTTTATTTCTTCCTGGAGTGACCCTGTGTTTGTGATTAATGATCCCAGATATAAGTATGAGCTCACAACCTCAAACCCATCAATTGTGGTTATGTGTGGATGATTGTTATGTAGTCTATCCACTATCATGATCTTTGTCTTTGATATGTTTAATTGCAGACCAAATATTTGACTTTCGTTTTCAACCAGTCGTATAAGATCAATCAGCTCTGCTTGACTATTTGCAAGAAAGGCTGTGTCATCTGCGAAACGTAGGTTGTTTATTTTATGACCATTTATTGAGATGCCTTTTTCCGATCCTTCAAGTGCTCTTCTCATAATATGCTCTCCATATATATTGAATAATTGTGGAGATAGTATACATCCCTGTCTGACACCCCGTCCTGGATGAAATTCGTTTGAAAGTGTGTCAAGCACTTTAACTGATCCAGTAGTCCAGTCTTCATTTATACTATAAAACAATTTGGAAAATTAACTTAATTTGAAATATCTAAGAATGGAATGACTAAGGACAGAAAGGCCTTAATAATGTGTTTTCGGGTAGCTGCCACACTCTTTTAGATTGAGAAATTAAAATTTGTGACCCCCAATAAACCGATCCCTCAGCTGTCACTGATCGTAACCCGAGAAATATCTGCTATAAGTAAATAATTTAGAATGTTATTGGATTTCGATGCCGTATATGGCAGTTAGCGTGATATTCGGCTTCTAAAATTTTGGAAATGTGGTGTATCTAATTAGTTTTTTGTCAATCAACTGGTATTTTGATTGCGGTTAAAGTTCAAGACGGGTTTAAGAAAACGTTAGTGCGTGGGTGGATTATTTGTTTCGTAGACTAGAATTTCTCGCTACCGTTTTATTTAAATCGTTACTAAACGGTGTTCTAAAAGAGATCTTTTAAACTACATAGTATTAATATGGTTCTTATAAGTATACATTATAATATAGGGTGTGTCAATAGTAGCGGGACAAAATGAACAAAGGATGGAAAAACTGAAATATACGTGTTCAATATTCTTTAAAAATATATCAAATGACACCAAACATGACTCCACACACCACCCCCTGGTGTGGGTGTGAAGGGTGGGGGATAATTTTAGCAAAAAATAGGAACCTCTATTTAGTCCTGTCGCCAGTGGTGGTACAACGGCCTCCTTAATTCAGATGGACTTACCCAAGTTTTTTATGTATTTTGACCCGTAGAACACGAATTTTTTGGGTAACAGTCGATCCGGATGTCGATAAGATTGTTATAAACAAATAACTTGAGGAATCACATAACAGGGATTTTTCGCAAAACCAAACATTGTTTTGTATTTTTTGGGCATTCTAAGCAAAAAATGTTTTTACAAGTTTTTTCGTAGAATGCCTAGTTTTCGACATAAACGCGGTTGAACTTTCAAAAAATCTAAAAATTGCAATTTTTGAACCCGAATAACTTTTGATTGAAAAATAAAATAGCAATTCTGCTTACTGCATTTGAAACTTCAAGTCAAATTCTATCGGTTTTGATTACTTTCATTGCTAAAAATTAATTTTTTTTATTGTTAAACAAAGCTATAAACACATAGTGATTGAATGATGTTTTCAATGCATTTCCCATTTGAAATCGAACGAGTAGGCGCGCATACTACAATTTCTACGTAGATAACGTACATTAAAACGCATGCATTGGTCACGGGAAACACTATGTGTTTATGGCTTTGTTTAACAAATAAAACTTAATTTTTAGCAATGCAAATAATCAAAAACGATAGAATTTGACTTGAACTTTCAAATTCAGTAAGCAAAATTGCTATTTTATTTTTTAATCTAAAGTAATTCGGGTTCAAAAATTGCACTTTTTCGATTTTTTGAAAGTTCAGCCGCGTTTATCCTAAAACTATGCATCCTACGAAAAAACTTGTAAGACCATTTTTTGCTGAGAATCACCCAAAAAAGACAAAAAAATGTTTTGTTTTGCGAAAAATCGCTGTTATGTAATTCCTCAAGTTCTTTGTTTATAACAAACTTATCGACATCCGGATCAACTGTTACCCAAAAATTCGTGTTCTACGGGTCAAAATACATAAAAAAAACTTGGGTAAGTCCATCTGAATTAAGGAGCCCGTTGTACCCCCCCTGGCGACAGGACTAATTTTCAATATCTGAAAATCGAAGTTTCCTGACTAAAAAAAAGCATTATGAAATGAAAATACGCAGCTCAAATGTCAAGTAAAAATTAAAGACATTTCCAACCAGAACAAATTTATTTTGTCAAAGTGTAAAGAAAATCTACTTAAGGGGAAAGGCGCAAAATGTCGCCTTTCTTACTTTTCAATGTGTTTTAAATGTATTAATTTTTTTCGAATCCTGAGAAAACTAATAAATATTTTTGAAAAATTTGAACGCAGAATGAAAGGTTACATTATTACTAAGGGCCGAAAGTAACTGAAAATGCATATATATATATATATATATATATATATATATATATATATATATATATATATATGTATTGTTTATTTTTATAAGTTACATGGGTGAAAATAAAAGAGAAAATTTAGTGTGACTTTTAATTGCCAATATTTCACTCAAAATAAACTTTTTTATCTATTCTAAGGGACTTTCAGCCCTCGATAATAGCGTAGTCTTTCATTCTGCGTTTAAATTTTTAAAAAATACTTATTAGTTTTCTCAGGATTTGAAAAAAATGAATACATTTAAAAAACATTGAAAATTTTGATAGGCGACATATTGAGCCTTTCCACTTAATAACCCAATCAGTGTATTACACGATTTATTTATTTATTTTTTTAATTAAAATTGCTTTTTCCATAACTGGTGAAGACGGAAAGAAATGTAGCATTCAATGTACTTGTACTTTTATTCAATATCGTGTACTTTCTATCTAGGATCTATTCTCAATTGTTTTTGTGACAATTTCTTCGTTTTATTGCCAATAAGGAAAATCAATTGTTTTCAATATAATTGGTTAATTGTTAAGTTTTATAAAGAAAATCGTTAAATTTATCAGTGCCGTACATTAGGTGATTATTCAGTGATTGATTTCATCATTAATTTTATCAGAAATTCAAAAATAGGTGTGTGAGTATAGTTTAAAGAAATAACATTTCAAAATTTCAACATAAAATATATTTCAAATAATTAATAATTTCAATGTTTTGGGGCAAACAGATTTTGTCCGATGTCATGATCCCACACACACATACATTCAGTGATTATTTCAAACATCGCAAATCATTTTTCAGATGGTTCTTCGCTTTATAGTTTAAAAGATATATAATATACATTTTCATATACATATTTTGTTTTTCTTTTTTTTTTTTGTTGTTGCGAGATATGTTGATATTTTCTACCTTAATTGATCTTGATTGATATACGATATCACTATTTTTTAGTTATTTCTGACAAACTTTCGGTCATAACTTTTTAACCAGAAATATCCTCAAAATAGGGACTAGCTATTTAGGCAGGACTTATCAATAGGGCTTTTCATTCACAGTCATTTGTTTCGAGCTTCTGTCATGTGTCACATAATATTAATATATCTACGTCATATATTATTGGTATACAAAAATGATACAAACCAGAGACGTATGACGTAGATATATTAATATTATGTGACACATGACAGAAGCTCGAAACAAATGACAATCGATGAAAAGCCCTATACGGGTCGATTAATATATCACATTTACTATTTCTGCGACTATAATGTGGCACTTCCGGTTACAACCATTTAACCGGAAGTATACATTTGTTCTCGTCTTGCTAAGGCGCGTCAAAGAATATGTATATCGCTTGAATCATTTCGGCAACTTTAAAACAATACTTCCGGTTGCAACTCTAAAACCGAAAGTCCGAGGTCAAATTTTTCATCTTTAATACCATGTTTGAGTTACATGCTCTTATTCGACACCTCATTTTTTATTCTATCCGTTCCATCAACGGAGGAATTGCGTTTACGGACGGACTGACAGACATGAATAATTCACAGTTTTCCTATTGAAATGAGCAAGCGATGAACAAACCCAGCTAATTGAAATAATATTCGAAAATATTACTTGAATCATCCAAGATAGCCATCGCTACACCCTTAGCTTAGCTCAGTCACTCAGGTGTGTGTTCGTCTTGTTTGGAAAGTTTGGAATTAAAGCAAACAAAACAATATTTTTAACTAATCATGTTTATTGTTCATAAAATATAATAAAAATATGACTTAGTAAATGCATTAACAAATATATTCAAATTCTTGCGAAAAACTAACAATTTGTAGATTATACTTATGGCTTTTGGTATCTGATGGTAAGTTCTTGATGTCGAATGGTACTGCTGTAGACTTCTTATATACCTGGGCAGATGTTCGGCCTCAGATCCCTGCAGCTGAAGATGTTGGGTGCTGTAGTCTATATTTCATGGTCCCACTGTTGTCAGCCTTAGTGTCATCGCCGGTGATAGGCTTTTCTGAAGCTCCCAGAGGAAGGAAAGTGGTTTATTTCCAAAAACTATAAGATAAAAACACATATCAAACATCAAGAAGAAAACTGGCAAATTGTGCCAGTCTGCCAATCTTTTAAGAAATAATCGTCAGAAAGAGTAGCAGATGACAAGAATAAATTAAATGGAATTAAGATGAGAATAGTTAAAACTTGATTACTAAACGTGCATATATGTAAATTAAAAAGATATATTTAAAACTAAAATATCAGAACACATGCTTTTAGATGGGAGGTTAGGTTAGATATAAATATTTTTAGAAAAAGCCGTTAGATGTAGAAATGTAATTACAAGAAAAAATAATTAGAATACACAACTTACCCCAAGAGAATATTAAGTCTGGAAATAGAAATTATCAGCTCTGTAATTGCCTTTTATAATATTACCACCATCACCATTTTGAGAATTGAATTCACAGCGTGCGTGAACTGTAGAGAGGTAAGCATGTTCCGTATTAAGACAGATACTTACAGAGTAAGAATATACGGAGTGCATTCAGTATGCTGATTTAGATTTTAGATGAAAAGAGATATTAAATAGAAGATAATAAAAGGGGATAATAAAAGAGGATCATAAAAGAGGATTATAAAAGCGGATAATAAAAGAGAGCACCAAACAAATTTTTAACGAAAAAGCAAGTTAAAACGAATAGAAAATAATGATTAATGAAATATTAAAGAATATAAAGTAAAATAATTATTTAAAAATAAAATATCAAAGATGTGACGTTTGTAACGTTACACTATGTTAATGTAAAATGGGTGAAAACTGGAATAAGAATCAGAATAACTAATGTAATTTGCGTAACTCAGAGGGCTATGGAGCGCCAAGAGGGACCGAATCCCAAACGAAGAAATACATCGTAGAATAAAATTAACAGTCTTACATTAACAGTCCCTGAGGTGGAATTGGGCAGGACGCGTCGCCACTGTCGCCAGATTATCAGACAACCGATGGACAAAACGTATTGTCGAGTGGAGGCCATGAAAAGAAGCACCCACCAACCAGATGGACCAACGATCTGAAGCGTGTTATCAGTTTATCAGTACAGTAACTGGATGCAAGCCGCACAGCACAGGCCAGAGGCAGATGGAAATAGCTGAGGGAGACCTATGTCCAGCAGTGGACGCGTACGGGTTGATTATGATGATGATAATAGCTAATGTTAAAAATAAAACAATGATTATATTGAGTTTCAAAGGATTCCTAAACCTCAACCTTCTCATCATTTTGACATGCTTCCCCTTCGTGTCGTTTCATTGAAAAAACCAATCTTATATTCAAGAAACACAAATATTTAAAAATTAGATTTGCATCTTTAACTCGTAAAACTAAGTAAACCATAACTTGAAAAGTTGACAATAATATGTATCAGTGTAGATCGCAGTTTTTCTTTGACCTTATGGTAATCAGTCTGTTAGAACATTAGCTAACACGGGCGAATTCTTTCCTATAAAATTTAGAGCAAACAAAATCCTTGGATTACACAAAACAATAAAAATAATCGAGTGACTGCAACGCCGACTTCCGATCATTGTTTTTGAAACTTAATGGAGCTGCAAACCAAAGCCAATACCCGAATAATGGTACGTCAAAGAGATGGAAGTGGTATTGCAATATGTGAAAATGTGTTTTGTATTATGGGTTTAACCATTTCTGATAATGTTAATGTCTTCAAATCGTTGTTATATTCTTCTTTAAAGCGTTCGTGTACATCATATCGCCTCCGCCTACGAAAAGTATGACTCTGAAAAATGCCGTTAAGAGTAGAACTTTTAATAAACGCTGCGAAAAATATTATTTTCGATTATATTATTGTGAAAATTATAATCCCTAATAAAGTGTTAACGCATATAAAAAACTTCTATCGCCAACACTTATCAAAGAGTTATTATTTTCACTGGAAATGTATTAGGAATCACATTAATCATAGGTACCACGTTGCACGTCATTATCTACGTCAGAGATCTAAGTTGGCATTGTTGCCAAGTTACAAAAAATTCCTGAATTCATTTAAATAAAATATATCACACAATTATTGCAGAAGTTACAACAGAAGAAGACCATCAAAACCAAATTATTATTCATGATAATAAATAAAAACAATAAACTATACAACAATATACAAAATATTCAATATAGTAAATAATAAAACAAATCTGAAGCGTCACAACAATATAGTAAATAATCGGTGGTGAAGTGTCACCACCAACTGTCAAATAAGTGTTACTAATTTGTGCCAAAATCTCACCTTCGTTCGATCACAGTTAAGGTGTGATCCAGACAAATGTGCTTAATAAAAATGCTTTATAATTTACAAATGAAACAATTTACATTAATAGAAATATTCAAATTTTATTTTTAGGCGTATATATAAATATGTAAAAACAACCATAATACTAACGAAATCTTGATAGTAGAGGGCCAGCAGATCGAAAGAGTAAAAAAGTACACTTACCTAGGAACACATAACAGTATAACAGAAAATATCACTACACTGCAGAAATCAAAGTCAGAATCGAAAAAGCACGTTCTAATTTTATGAAAATGAAAAAGGTCCTATGTAGCAAAGATTTAAAATTAGCTCTTAAAGTACGTCTAACAAAATGTTACGTAAACAGTGTACTATACTATAGAGTGGAATCATGGACGTTAAATGTAGAGACAATGAGACGACTTAACGCCTTTGAAATGTGGTCCTATAGAAGAATTATGAGGGTTTCCTGGGTAGATAGAGTTACGAACAATGAAGTACTGAGAAGAATAGGTAAAGAGAAGGAAGTTGAACTTACAATTAAAGAAAGAACTTACGAGGCGAGAAGTATGACATCCTACGACTTATAATGCAAGGAAAGATAGATGGCATCCTGCGACTCATAATGCAAGGAAAGATAGATGGCAGAAGAAACATCGGAAGAAGACGAATTTCATGCCTGAAGAACCTTAGAGAATGGTTTGGATGCAGCTCAAAACAACTATTTAGAGCTACTACCTCAAAAATTAAAATATCTATGATGATTGCCAACCTCCGTGGCGGAGATGGCACCTGAAGAAGAAGAAGAATAATAAATATGTCTAGTAACTGTAATTCCAGTGTACTTGGCTAAACGATTCTAACAAGGAACAGACCTACGACTTAAATATTTTGTGTTTTTATCATCTAACGTCACTTGCTATGACGCCATGGCGCGCATCGGGAGTTATACTGTACCAACCATGTATACTTCTTTGACTATGTATGTTGTAACGTCTTATGTTTTCATTTACATAAATGGATAATCAATACTTCAAGATATTAGTCTTGGCCTGTTTTATAATCACATTATAACTATTAATAAGTTACATATGTCTAACGTACTTCATTCTACAAATGTTTTATGGTTTTATACTCAGTTAGGAAGTAGTGGTAACTCTAGTTTTCTTTATATTTGCTGCGAGTACATATTATTAATCCACTGTATTATTAATATCGTTCACCATTGGCTTCTTTTTTTCCATCGGCTTCTATCTTCCGCTCCTCTAAGGTTTTTAGAGAATGAGTAACCGCTGGATTCTGAATTTGATTGGACCATCTGGTTCTCTTAGTGTTCTTCCCGGAACGCAACCAGAAACAATTGGTCTCCTTAAAGTATTGTCACCTCTGATAAACCCGTGATCAAATAACTGTAGAAGTACAGGCCCAGAACCCTACATAGGAAGAAGCACTTTGTTGCACCAACAGATCTTAACCTTAAGACATAAGACATGCCTTAAGCTCAGCTTACGAAACATACGTGTTGCACCATTGACTCTTAGGTCAATCTTTAGCTTGCCACGTAAACTGGATCTTAAACTTCTGTCTCAGTTTAGACGTTCTTAATTTATTAAGAATCGAAAACTATGGTGCAAAATATGTGAGACTTAAAGCGGCCCTATCTATAAGCTGACCTGGGCTAAGCTGGATCTTAAGATTTGATGGTGCAACCAGGCATTAAAAGATCAATATCGGACTTGGTGGAATGGATAAATCGTAACTAATGTTACGAACATCTGGATCTCAAACATTTGAAGCAGGCTTTTATACACGAACCTTCGAAGAAGGGATCAAAAGATCTACTAGATAATATGAATATGAATGATCTACGAATTATCGTAGGTCTGTGACAGAACACCGTCACCTCAAGGGGCACTCAAACAAAATCGGCAGAAAGTGCGAATTGCAGATTCTATCAGGCTGATGACAAGACGGCGGAACACGCTCTATGCAGCTGCCCAGGGTTGGATAGGATAAGGCTCAATACATTTGAGCATTATCAACGCGGAACCTACGACTTTGTAGAAGTGTCGCCTAAGGCCATAATACTTTGTTTAAAAGGCCTTGCTGAAGGGACAGCTGTATCCTAGGGATGAGCCACAATAGACCTCTTAGGTCTAGTGGAAGAGTGGTTATCCGCCCACCCACATTGAACCTAACTTAACCTAACTGTAGAAGTCGCTGCAGTTATATTGTGAACAGCCTCTTTTTAATGTTAAGTTGGTTAAGAATGAAAACTTTTATCCAATGAGCAGTCCAAGGATGCGCAGCGTTCTTCTTCAACACCACACCCCAAAAGCACCAGTTTTTTGGTGTTCTTGTGAGCGAAGAGTCCAAGCTTCTGTTTGTATAGAAAGTTTAAGAATACAAGTGTATTCACCAGTCTCATCGTGATTTTTTATTAGTTAGGCTAAACTATTGTTTAGTTAAGCGACTCATCGCATTTTTTGCCATACCAATTAGCTATACTACATCCGACATATGTAGTTAAAACTGGGTACCATCTGGAATTTCCTCCTGCAAGTGTAACAACATCATACTAGTAAAATGTAGCATACTTGAAAAATATTTAACTTTGCATCATATTTGTCTTTGATATAAAGATTTTATCTAAAGGGATTTAAAATGTTACTCCTTTCTGATTATGGTAAAATAGTCTAATAATTATACTGATTTTCAAAGCACCATAGACTATAATATTTTAATAAGCGTTAAAAGTAGCATAAAATGTATAAAGATAAGTAATCTCACCTTGGAGATGATTGTAAACCGTTTTTTTCTCGTTTTAGAATGCTATTAAAAACCATTGCCATTCTAATTTCAAAATTTTGCATTGTCTCACATTTAAAGTATTTTTAGACCATTCGCTTAATATTTGTAAACTGGGAGTGTCATTCATAAACACAAAAATTATCACCCGAAAGTTATGGATTGCTTGAAGCGTAGGAAAAGTCATCGAGAGAGTAGTTTATGATCCTGCATTTGTTTAAAATTTCAATAACCGCTTGTTTATTTAAATATTAGAAAATAATTATTTGAGAAGCTCATTTGACGTGGATTTTCAGGTCACCGGCGAGCAGTGGAGTAACCGGTGGGGCACGCGCTAGAGGCCAGATCCAAAATCAATTAAAATTAATATTGTTTGAAGCTATTTCCTTGTGACATCTTATGCAATTTACTATTTTATTTGGGAATAAGCCACAATTTAATTAATAAAAAATGTTTATTAAAATTCAATTTTTTTGGATCAATAATATTTAAATGTTTTTTAGCTCAAAACTCTGTCACTAACATCTGTTTTTGGAACATATACTTACCATTTTTCAGACAGTTGTATAATATTGATACATCTTACATGTTTAGAAAAATATATCTTTCTCTCAGAAAATACCCTTCTCTATTAATCTTAGCTGGATAAAGTAAATCATTTTGTAAACTTTTTTTTCAATAGGGTTATTGATCTATCGAAGAACACGATCAAGTACCGAGCAGGTACAGGCATTTTTAATGTTTTTTAGAAAAAAATGTAATAATAGAAGCACTAATATTTTTAACCTGGAAAAAAGTTAAGAAATCCAGAAATTTTTAAAATAATAACTTATCTTAATCATGTGTCTGTGCTACTAGTTGCAAACAAATTGACTTGGACTAAGACTGAGTAGAATAAAAATTATTTTGATCGTATAAATTTCCTGCAGAGCTTTTTATGAGCTTTTTCATATTATTCAGAAATTATACTGTTCCTTTGATAAATTCAAATATTTTCTATCTATCTATTGTCCTTCATTTGTCCAAAGTTTACCGTAAGCCTCCCCCTTATTTTTCCACTCTTCTCGGTTCAGTGCTAGTCCTGTCCATCTGGTGCCTGCGTATCTTTTTAAGTCATCCGACCATCTCATCTGTGGTCTGCCCATTCCTGTTTTATGGTCCCAAGGTCTCTAGTAGGTTATCGCGGTTATCGCTTTATTCCATCTTCCATCTCTTTATAAATATTTTAATCCAAATATTTTACTCTTCCAAATCTTTTACTTTGAATACATCAATACAGATTGCAACCTATGCCGATGGCATCAGTATTATGTCTCGCAGTTTGGAAGAGGCGACAAAGATAAATTCACAATTAAAAACAGGGGTGAAAGAGACTGGACTAGAAACAACTATTTAAAAGACAAAGAAGCTAACACAGTCAAGAGCTAGGACAAACAGGCCCACAGTTGAATTAGAGAACGATATTAAAACTGTAGAAAGTTTGGAAGTTGCATTAAGCATGGATGGAGCAAACGAACCAAAAATTCAAATAAAAACAGTAACGGGAAACAAAACTTATTTTACATCCACCCATGTGCTCCACTCCAAAAAAACACATACCTACTGGAGATCTAAAATCAAGGTCTACAAAACTATTATCAGACCAATACCAACTCTTCAAAGAAACCAAGAGTTCATTGAACTTCAGAGACTTCGATGAGCTGGTCATGTAGTGAGATTGGAGACAAAAAGATTGCCGAAAAGAGCCCTAGGTAGTAAAATGTAGCGCGCAAGGCCAAAAGGAAGGCTAGGAAAAAGATGGAAGGGTAAAGTGGTAGCAAACGTGCAAAATTTGCTAGATGTGAAATCCCGGAGAAGATTGGCGTGGGACCGGTAAGGTTCGAGGCATAGCTTAGATGAAGTCAAGGCTCGATTGGAGCTGTAGCGTCATTGAAGAGAGAGAGAGAGAGAGAGAGAGAGAGAGAGAGAGACAGAGAAAAATTTTACTTTAAAATACACCTTAGTTGTCTTTTATACTCATTTTCTTGTCAGTTTCCAGATTTGTGTTCCTTATTTCTTTGTGCCCGATCTCCTTCCTACAGTACCATTTCCTTATTAATTGTTTTCTTTAGATATATGCATTTTTTGTTATAATAGCATATTTACAGTGCTTTTAGTGTCAATCGTATTTTTATGTTTATATTTCTTGTCGTCTACCAGCTAAAAGTAAAAGATAATAAAAAAGTGTCCCAAAAAATTTTATGGTGTGCTAAACGTATGATACAATATTAATTAAAAGATCAGCAAATCGAAGGAAGACATCTTCATAGATTATTATTAATGAAACAATAAAATACAATACCAAGATCATAAAAATATATTCATTCTGATAGAAATTCTGACTAAAACACAAACTAGCATAGTTGAAAATGTTAACACAAATAATATGGAAAACCAACGATACTAAAATTATCTGCAAGATTTGTTAAAAGGGGAAAAATTCATAAATACACAATATTCAGAAGAACTTTAATCACAATGTTTTATTACTTGGAGAAGATTTCACAATGGAGCACAAAATTAGACCAATGTCACAGCTTGATCGTATGAAGTAGGAGAGAAATTGGGCATTAAAATAAGCTCAAACAAAACCAATTTTTAGTCTTACTCATAAACCAATGCAGAACTTCATTTAAATAGAGTTCAAGTGGAAAAAGTTCACCTAATTAACATATTTTGGGGAACTGTCATAACGAACCAACGAAATCCATACCTAGAAATAAAACGTAGAATGACAATGACTAAAACTTAAAAATGAAAAAATGAATAACCATTTTCAATTTCGTTTCAAAACGAAAATACAGCCGAACCATATTCTAGTCCAATCAGAGAGTGCTGCAAGCACCTCTACCGGTTTCGAAACTTATTAGTCTCTCATCAGGAGGCACATATGCTGCTCTCCCTGATCCAACGAAAACAAACCCCAGCGTGCAGTCCCGGATTGCAACGAACGAAATGGCATAGATGCCCTAGCGGCAGCTGCTAGCAAAAAGACTAAGTTTTCACTCTAATGGCATATAAAACAACATAATGCTATTCTACATCCCACCAGAATGAAAACAATGGGAACCTTCTCTGGTTACACCTCCGAGGCTTCTACAATTTGCAAGCCATACGGATGCTGAGACTAAGGAATATGAGGGAATTCTACAATTTACAATTCACGTCCCATCTGCTCAGCGCGGTAAAGTTCCAACGAGAATGGTTCCCTTCATACTCCACACAGAGTAAATGTAAATCAAAAATGAATAACCATTTTCAATTTCGTTGCAAAACGAAAATACAGCCGAACCATATTCTAGTCCAATCAGAGAGTACTGCAAGCACCTCTACCGGTTTCGAAACTTATTAGTCTCTCATCAGGAGGCACATATGCTGCTCTCCCTGATCCAACCAAAACAAACCCCAGCGTGCAGACTAAAACTTAGTTTAAGAAAATGAAGACATTTCTTTACAATAATCATATCAGTTTAAACTAAGACAAAGAATGGTAAAGTGGTATATTTAGTCTCCACTTTTATATGGTACAGAAGTGCGGACACTAAGATTATCAAGCACGAAAAGAACTGAAGCATTGGAAATGTAAATTCATAGAGGGATGCTGAAGATACCTTCTAAAGACTGATAAACACCAGAAAATGTCTTATCTGGGACATATGGTGAGGGGAAATCGATAAAGAATATTACTACTGATCCTCAAATGCAAAATAGAAGACCGTAGAAGTGTAGGTAGAAAACAGGCTTCTTGGTTAAAAAAAAAAAACATTCTAGAATGGAATTAAATATGAAAACAAATTATTCCAGGTGACAGAAGATCGAGAAACCTTTGCAATGGAGATTGCCAACGTTCAATAATTCTGATGTTGCTGAAGAAGAAGAAGAAGAAGACTATACGCCAAGATAGTTTCCAAAATGAGAAAGATTTAATAAGTTTTTCCGAAGAAAAATTGAGATCACCAATTATATAATCTGGCAATTTTTGCAATATATAACGGATATTTAATTTAGCTCTTTTTTGCTTATACTCTTTACTGAATATTTTCAATATTTTTTTATTATGCTTTTATACAATTCTAAAATTCTCCAATCTCGGAGTCGACGCCCCTGCCTCACATATTTTTTATGATTGGAACTCTATTGGATTATGGAGGTCAGATGAGTTCGTGACACGGATTTGAGAAAATTTAACATTAGTTTCACTAATCTAATATAATTTGAAGAGAATTGCCGCAAATTGTAACCTAATAGATGCGATTGGCTCATCAATAAACTCTTTATACTTTCAAATTAGCGTAGAAATAATAAAAAGAAGAATTTTATTAAGGCTCAGCTACCATAAACGATATTAATATCGTTACTTAAAAGGTCGAAACCGGGACTAGTTTGGTATTTTCGTGATTTTCACAGTTAGATTATAATAATTTTAAGTGCTTTAGTAAATTTATTAGTAAATAATTAAGTATGTTAGCGCAAGTTGCTGGGTCAACTAAAAGTCAAAATTGTCGTTATTATTGTTTGGGATTATTTATGTGATTTCTTCTATTGTTTTGTGTCTAAAGTGTCAGTAAAAGTGTAGAAAAATATAATATAATAAGGAATTATTATTGTCAGGTGTAAAGACAACCAGTATACCTACTTGTCGCTCTTTTTTTTTTTCATTTTTTTAGTAGTACCTAGATCTAAATAAAAATAGAGTTTACATTGTTTGTAAAAATAAAATGTATACATGGTCTTAACTGTTATAGATTTATTATGAATTCGTACTTAAATCTTGAGATTTAATTTGGACTTTATACTAGTGTTATAAAAAAGTTTCTGGTGGGAGTTGAGCCTTAAGATTTTTGTAAACAAATATTGTTCCTTTACTGATTTATGATAACATTTATTCTTAAACTTTTTTTCTTGTCACATCTCCACTTTTATATAATATTTCGTTGAGAAAATCTTTCAGAAAATAAAATCTTTGTTTAGCATATCCTGCTCTGACCTGCTATGCTGCAGGTCAAAGGTCTTGAGTTGTTTTGAAGTATGAGCTTGAGAACAGAAATGAGTGACTGAAGATATTTGCTTACTGATTAACGAAGAAATAAAATTTAGAAACAACCCCTATGTTAGATATAGGAAAATCCAAAAAAAGGTCACAAGATTAAAAGACGCTTTAAAAGAAAAGGTGGATGTAAAAACTAAAGAACTTCTTTTTTTCGGCATTTCTACAATATGAGACCAGTTTTAACCCTCTACGACTTTCTCTCCTTCCGATCACCTTCTCTGGGATCTCTCTCCATTATCTCATTCCCTATAATATATAATTTTCATCTCATAGATCATCTTCCTCTCCGTCTTCTTCGTCGAGGTTCCTATTCCAATACTTTTTTGGACACCTGTGGCTTTGCATCCTTTGAAGATGATTACCGTACCGTATTGTAATGCTCCGTTTTAATTTTTTTTATTATTGACATTCTATCTATCTATCTATCTATCTATCTATCTATCTATCTATCTATCATCTATTCTATCATAGTAGCAGATACAAGATGCTGCAGTTAATATTCAGTGGAAAGATCGAAGGAAAAAGAGGAAATGGTAGGAAGAAATATTCATGGCTCCGAAACCTTCATCAATGGACTGGCTTATCAGCAGATGCATTGTTACATGCCGCGCAAGATCGAGAATGATATCGGCAAATTGTTATGGAATCTATCCACGCCTAATATTTAAACATGGTACTTGAAGAAGAACTCTTCCATCTGGTTCCATATTTCCTCAATTTTATTGATATCGTTTATATCTTCTATGTTTTCAGCTCCGCCATTTATTGTTGTTGTAATATCATATGCATCATATTCTGATCCATTTTCTTGTAGTAACATCGTGTAATGTGTTGTCCATTCATTTGGTTTAATTATTTGAAAAATGTTGTGTTGGTGTTTATTTTTAGGTTCCATTGATCTGACATCGCTGCAAAGTCTCTACTCTGGGTGTTTTTAAGGTCGCTGAACACGAAAATCATGTGAGCGATTATCTTTGAGTCACCTGATGCTTATAACGGGCCTCGTTATCTGAAGTTTTGTAAAAAGTCGATACAAAATGAATGCAACCTCGTTATCGGAGGTTTTTGGAATCGCTGAACACGAATGTGGTCTCTGAGGCACCAGGTGCCCAGTACAGACTAATTTTATATCAAATTTCCATAAATATAAACCTGGTGCTCGAGAGAAGAGTCCCCTCCTGGGTACCAGGTGCCTCGAAGACCAGTGCCGATATAATATTAGTGTTCAGCGACTCCAAAAACTCCCGTCTAACGACTTTGCACTGATTTTGTAGTGAATTTTTTTAAAACTCCACACGAGCCCCGTCCTGTGCACCAGGTGCCTCGGAGACTATCAGCAATATAATATTCGTGTTAAGCGATCCCAAAAACCTCCGAGTAACGAGTTTAAACTGATTTTGTATCAAATTTCCATAAAAATCCAGAAGAAGCAAATCCTGAGCACCAGGTACCTAGTAGGTTATTCCTGTTATTATATCCGTATTCAGCGATCCCAAAAATACCCGAGTAATAGATAATATTGAACTCATTTCCTTCAATTATTTCCGGATTACAAATTTATTATGTTTGATCACTTCGAAATGCACTTTGGAAAATGCATTTTCCTTTTTCAATAATGCATTTCTCATTTCGACATCATCACTTTAGTTCACAAAATTTACTAACGCTCTTACGAATCGAATACACCAAGTTTCATTAAGATCCATCCAACTGCAAAACATTGGTGGGTTTATTGCTTCATTGCCTCGCCTAATACATAAGATTTTATCTCTAATTCTGTATACTAAAATCACAATAAAGATGCACTAGAAGTAAACAAACCAATAGGCCAGGGTAATAAGACAAAAATATACCGTGTTCGTGACACTTCAGCAGCCAGGGTACTGAAGCGTTTTTTCGACAAGTAATATATAGGAACAAATTGTAACTATTTCCTGCGTAGGATCTGGCGGCCATTTTTATTTATAAACAATTAACTGTCAAAAAATGGCATTTTTCCCTTTTTTTTCAAATCGATGGAAAATAGTGAAACTTATGATTTTTTTAGTACAAATGTCTTTGAGATTATGGAAAAAGCATTAAAATGACATATTATAAATTTTGATATACATACTCATTTATTGTTGATATAATTGCGAAAAAAGTCGGAATTGCAAAAAAATTATTTTCGCAATAACTGTTGTAAAAATTAGTGTACAGGTTTGAAATTTTTGTCAAATGAGGGTTCTTTGGTGCTTAATATGTGATAAAAATTTCAAAGAGATTCATTTAATTGTTTAAATTTTATTCGAATTGTTTATCTCAGAGAGCATTTTTTGCAATAACATAAGTCAGAAAAAAATTACGTTAGAACCATTTCACAGGTGTCAAATGGAATAGCATGAGCTATATTTTTAACTTGGTTTAAAAAAATGAATAAAAAATGCATTTATTAGTAATAAATAATTATGCAAAAGTATCGTAAATCTTTCCTTATAAACTTATTGGATAACTTTTTCCAAAAAATTACCTTTTTTACCCTGTTTTAAGTGCACAACTACCAAGTAATGTTATTTATATCATAATTGATAAAAAATTGTATACAATGGATATACATTGTAAATCCCAAATCATGATTTACAAGGTTTATACATTGTAAACCATGATTCCTCGTAACATTCAACGTATCTTAGTTTGTTTATTTCCAGTGCATCTTTATTGTGATTTAATATAGGTGCCTTGTCCCTTTCTGTATTCATGCAATATACTGCAGTTCCTATCTATGCAGTTTAAAATTTACCGTATAATCTAACTATATTGTTTGTCCTAATTAATAGCCATCAAATTGTTTATTAAAATTTTAGGAAATTTAAAACATTTTTCTTATAAAACGATACGAAATTTTTGCAAAATAGCTCGATTAATTATATCACCAATAACCGTAACATCGACAATACCATTTTTATACAAACTGTGTAAAATTTCCAATATGACTCTTGCAAAAGAAAAGTTCAAGCTTCATTGCCCATACAGGATGCTTTTTTACGCTTTTAGCTCTAGTTCTGACAATTCCCTTGACCAAAATATCGTGGCGAAGTTGGTAAAAAAGTTTATTTAATTAGTATGTTCGCGCTTGTACGCTAAAACGGATGTAGTGTTTAGAAAAACGGAAAAACGGATTTAAAAAATGGTAAAGTTGTATTTATTCTTCATCTTTTACAAAAAATCTTGAAATAATTTTTTGTATCTTCTACTTTAGTCATCTGCCTATTCAGCACGTAAACAAACGAGTGAAATATCTATTTTATTATTTATGTTCTTTTTATCTATTTTTACCTATTTTTTATGAATTATATTTTTCCAATTTCCGTATACATTTTTTTTATTTTGGGCTTAAGATATTCCTAGTTCTTTTTACCTGCTACATTGCTCTTACCTTGTTTAAAATCTTTCCATATTCCTTCACTAAACCATTCGCTCCAGTCCTTTCTACTTTGCCAGGCTTCTTCCTGCAGATTTCTGCTTTCCAGTGCTTCGTCCACTTCATTTCTGAAAGATCTTCGGGATCTGCCCCTCTTAATTCTTCCTATCGGGCTTCACTCTGATATTCTGTCTATCCATAGTTTTTCGTTTGCTCTTCTGACATGTCCGTACCAGGTTAATCTCTTCTGTTCTATGTCGTCTATTATATCTCAGTTCATTCCCATTCTTTTCTTAGTCTCTATGTCATTTTTACTATCTCTTCTTGTTCCATATCTGTTGGTCTTATTCTGTTTTTGGATTTCCTATTTATTATTTAATTCTCACACCCAAAAGTAAGGATACTTTTTGTCATCGTGTTATATTATTCTTCTTTTTGTTTTTATACTGATGTTCTTATCTCACAGTACTTGGTTCAATTTTCGTATGCAGTCTCTTGTTGGTCCCAGTTTATTTTTTATTTCAGTTATTCCTTTGTTTAATAGTATGAAACCTAAATACTTGTACTTGTCTGTTTCTTTTATACCCTCGTTTGTTTCCAGTTTTATTTCTGTATTCTCCGTTATTAGGTATTAAGTTTTCTTGAGGTTTATTTCGATTTCATTCTTTGTATATTCCTGTTCCAGTTTTCTCATCATAAAGCTGAAGTCATCTTCGTCTTGTGCGATTACTATTTGGTCGCAACAAAACTTACGGTATATACTCCAGGGCGCATCTGTTTTGAGATGGACGTTGAGAGGTGACTCAAATTTTTTTGCAGAAATTGCTTGAAAATAAATCAAATAATAATATTTGAGTTATCCTCCCTCTCAAAAAGGTCCGGAACATTGTTTAAATAATCAAAATGTCAAAAATTGAAGGAAGAATTCGATTTTTTTCTTCGTTTTTTGATTATAACTTTAAAAGTATTCATTTCCGAGAAAAGTTGCACTGACATAAAAGTTGCGTAATTAAATTTCCTACAACATAAAATTGGTTAAAAATTTAAAAGATAGTCACCCTAGTTGCAAAATAGCAATAATTTCGAAAAAAACCATACAAAAACAAGTATTCGCATTTTACGTTTTTCATCCATTTATTCTACACTTAGGACCTTCATATTTCACCCAGAAAAACTTTATGATACAGTAAAACAATACTGTATATTTCATTAAGATCGGTTTAATAGATTTTGCAAAATAAATTTTGCAATCCAGCTTTCGCAAAAAAATTCATTTTTTCAAAATGTTACAGGACTGAAAATAAAGCAGATAGCGAGTTGAAATTTTTTTGCTTATAGAAGTATACTGTACCTTTCATTTGCAATTTTCAAAATTAAAATCGATTAATTACCACGGCGTCAGAAAATTTTTGAAATAAACAATAATTTTTGGTGCTACGCGCAGGACTGCGGTGTTCGATTCACACAAGTTGATTTCCACCAAAATTTCTTCCAATCTTTATCTAATATATTATTTTCTTACTCTATATTTTGTTGTATTTTAATATTTTAATTCCACAAAAATCAAACTAATTTTATTATTGTTTGTGAAATATTGTTTAAACAATTGCATATGTTTAAAAATAATAAAATTTTATTATTTAACTTAAAATATATGAACAAAGAAAGTTTTTGCTGATAAAAGTGTTATTTCAAAGGATAGAGTATGTGTTTTTATTTTGCAATAAACAAATTTATTTATTTATATCGAAAAGTAATAAAAATTAAAATGTATCAATCATTATCAAAGGTCATTGGAATGCCCAATCAGAGCAAACTATCCGCTGTCCTGCGCGTAGCACCAATATAATTAATGTTTATTAAAAAAAATCCTGACGCCGTGGTGTTAATCTATTTTAATATTGCAAAATTGCAAATGAAAGGTACTGTACACTTCTATATGCAAAAAAATTTTCAACTTGCTATCTGCTTTATTTTCAGTCCTGTAACATTTTGAAAAAATGAATTTTTTTTACGAAAGCTGGATTGCAAAATTTATTTTGCAAAATCTATTATCTTAATGACATTTACAGTATTATTTTACTGTATCATAAAGTTTTTCAGGGTGAAATATGAAGGCCCTAAGTGTAGCATAAATGGTTGAAAAACGTAAAATGCGAATACTTGTTTTTGTATGTTTTTTTCACATTTATCGCTATTTTGCAACAAGGGTGACTATTTTTTTAAATTTTTAACCAATTCTATATTGTATGAAATTTAATTACGCAACTTTTATGTCAGTACAACTTTTTTCGGAAATGAATACTTTTAAAGTTATAATCAAAAAACCAAGGAAAAAATCGAATTTTTCCTTAATTTTTTGACATTTTGATTATTTTAAACAATGTTCCGGACCTTTTTGAGAGGGAGGATAACTCAAATATTATTATATGAGTTATTTTCAGCCAATCTCTGCAAAAATATATGAGTCACCTCTCAACATCCAAATGTACTAATATTTTTACAGATCCGCCCTGGTCTAATATAGGTATTCGTTCTCTTACCTTGTATTAATGTATGTTTATTTTCTTTCAGATGAATCAAACGTGTAAAGTGTGTGGAGAACCAGCAGCTGGTTTCCATTTTGGTGCTTTTACCTGTGAAGGATGCAAGGTAGATATTTTTAATTTATTTTTAATATTGCATTTGTTATTTCAAGTATTTCTATACCTATTTGGAAATGATAACGTAGTTTTTACGGCATTACAACTAGTCCATGGGGTGAGACCGCTCCCGTCTGAAAAAAATTTCTGATTCGGTTTCTTTGTGGATTCCTATTCAAAAATGTCCCCTTTAAACAAATCTGAAGGGTGCTGGGCGGAATTTTTGGGCAGAAATTGTTTAAACAATTTTTTTTAAACAAATACAAAAGATTACGCTTTTTGCTCTGGAACATAAATTTTTAGGTTTTTTGGGTCATTTTAAACAAGAAAGGTATCTTGTAATTTTTCTGAAAAATTGATAGTTTTCGAGGTATAGGCGATTTAAAATCTGAATAATGCGAAAATACGCATTTTCGAGGCCTAAAAACTCATATTTAAATTAGTATTTTTGAGGTTGCCAGATACTTAGATTAAACATTCAGCTTCAAGATTCTGAAGAGTGGTTGCGTCTATCCTTAATTTATACCGTTGTTTTTTATTTGTTAAATATGCGTATTTATCCGATTTTTTGCCGGTGCGGCGAGCGCTATTTCAATAATCTCCTATTTTCCTCCAAAAAATATTTTTTCTAGATTCTTTGGAATATTCTAAATAAAATAAGTTTCTTGACATTTTCCTCAAAAATTAATAGTTTTAAAGTTATAAGCGATTTAAAATCCGAAAAATGCCGAAAAACTGTTAACTTTTGAGAAAAATGTCAAGAAACTTATTTTATTTAGAATATTCGAAAGAAACCAGAAAAAATATTTTTCGGAGGAAAATAGGAGATTTTTGAAATAGAGCTCGTCGCACCGGCAAAAAAATCGGATAAACACGCATATTAAACAATTAAAAAACAGCTGTATAAATTAAGGTTAGACGCAACCACTCTTCAGAATCTTGAAGCTGAATGTCTAAACTTCAATTTAAGTATCTGGCAACCTCAAAAATACTAATTTAAATATGAGTTTTAGGCCTCGAAAATGCGTATTTTCGCATTTTTCAGATTTTGAATCGCCTATAACTCGAAAACTATCAATTTTTGAGAAAATTTACAAGATACCTTTATTGTTTAGAATTACCCACAAAACTTAAAAATATATGTTTCGGAGCAAAAAAACGTGATCTGTTGTATTTGTTTAAAAAAATTGTTTAAACAATTTCTGCCCAAAAATTCCGCCCGGCACCCTTCAGATTTGTTTAAAGGGGACATTTTTGAATAGGAATCCACAAAGAAACCGAATCAGAAATTTTTCCAGACGGGAGCGGTCTCACCACATGGACTAAACAGTGTTTATAAAAGTGTCATAAAAGCTGAGCTATCAATAATTTTGAAACGTAGTATGTTAAAAGTATCTGATAGATTAGAGATTTCCAATTATTTTTAATGTGTTTTTTATATTTTTGTTTTGGTGTTTCGCTTAAAAAAACAACTAACACGAGTAATGTATTCCTTGTAAAGGATTTTTCCTATAAGAATGTTTTTCTAATCGTTTTTTTTTATTTATTCGTGTAAAAACACCTCAGTCATAATAATTTCAGTAATAGCCATCTTTATATTAAAACTGCATAACGAACACTAGGCAATACTGAAAAAAATAAAATAAAACAAATACGTTGTCATAAAGTCATTGTATCAAAAAAATTACACCTTTGACGAGAAATTGACTGCGTTGATCACATTTGGTGTGGCTATTGTAGAGTCCTCTATACTGCACTTCCAATGGCATATATTACACTGATACAGCTGAGAAGTCATCTGTTCTTCTCCTTATTCAAAACAGGTCGTCACTCCCTCGCTGAGAACCCCATGTCCGGAAATTTGTTCTGCATGTTGTTACTCCTGATTTCAGTCTATTTAGGGACCTCCAGGTGGTCCAGGTGGCATTGTGGCCATGACATTCCAATGGGGTCATCCAGTTTTGAGACAGGCATAGATCCCTCATTCCAAGTGATAGACCTGGCATATTTGATGGTCTCTGATGGGATAGTAACATTGCCAGAAAACTCTTTCCTAATCGTAGTCTTCGTTGGACAAGGACATAATTTTTGAATGGCTGGCTCTCGTTTGTAGGATCCAATCTGTTTTAGCTGACATCCATCAGTATGTGTCCGGGGGCGATGCTGGCTAGGGTACGGTCTTTGTCCATAGATTCTGGTCACAAGCATCCAGTTATGATCTTGTGACCTTGCTATTCACTATCCAGTGAAGTAGAAATGTGAACTGTGTTCCGGATGTGTTGTGAAGAGGACTTCAGAGGGACAGGTTTAGGTCAAGAAGACACAAGTTATAGAAATGAGTGACGAAGAAGGATAAGGAATAGCGACGGTTGAAAAGGGAAAAGTTGAAGAAGAGAAAACATATATTTCAATGCATATCTCTCTACTAGGCCGACATCGTCATAAAAGTTTGGGTAAAAAAACCGGCTAGTTAAATATATTACTTAACTAAATAGAATAATATTATTTAAAATATTTAATTGTAGTTATAATTTCAGCACATCTAAATTTTATTGTTCTTAATAAAGTTAATTCTCCTTTACGATGCACTCTTCGGTCCGGATTACACAATTCCACCTGAATTGTCCCATAAACTGTTTCAGTGCCAAGGCCAAAAGTTTCACACTCCAGCGACCTGAAAAACCGTTCATGTCACAATATTGCGTTAGCGTGGGTGTAATGCAACAGCATAAGTAAGCAATCAAAGCAACCAAGGGGTATTGTTTTAGTTTTAAAGAAAGTCGGCGGTTTACAGGGCCGGTTGGACCTTTTATATTCCTTGTACAAATAAATATGCGAAATTGGGTAAAGCATTAAACAAAATAGGAAAATTTTATATAGTATGTAATAAGAACAAATTTTAACACTTGTTGAATCTTCTTCTTAACGTGTACTATCAATTTCCCTTGACGTTGGCGATTAACATGGCGAAACTGTCTTTGTCTCGAGCTAATCTAAATAGTTGCTCTGCTTTCTTTATTCCTGTCCACTCCCTGATAATATTCAATCAAGAGGCCTGTTTTCTGCCAATTCCTCTGCGTCTTTCGATTTTACCCATCATAATAAGTTGAAGACTATTATATCGGTCTCCTCTTACTACGTGTCCAAAATAGGCCATCTTTCTACATTTGATGTTATCAAGCAGCTCACGAGCAGCATTTGCTCTCTTAAGGACTGCCACATACGTCAGCATAGCCGTCCATGGTATTTTTAGTGTACGTTTGTGCAGCCACATTTCAAAGGCCGCCAAACGATTAATGATGGATATTTTTAATGTCCATGCTTCGATACCGTATAAGAGGACTGGCCAAATGTAGCATTTAATCATGCGATTCTTGAATCTAATAAGTCTAATAGCCAAAAGAGTTTTCTAATGTTCAAACCGTTCATTTTGAATAATTACAATAGGTACTTTGTATTTTGTCTATATCCATCAACCAAATTATATACGTCAGCAAAATCACAGCAGAAAGAGTGACACACTACCACTACCTCGGCACCATAATAAATGAAGAATGGCCCAACAACCATGACATATGAGTGTGCATCGGAAAAGCACCTTCAATGGGATGAGGATCTTCTTCAAGAACTACAACATCTCTGTTGATAGAAAACTTTAAAATGCTGCGATACTACGTTTTCTCTTTCCTTTTCTATTGTTTTGAATCGTGGACCTTAAACGAAGATGTGTCTTAGGATCCCGTGGACTAACCGAGTCACAAATCCTGAGAAGAATGAAGAAGAACCGAGAGGCACTGATCACCATCAAATCTGACCTCCTATAAACCATCCTGTAGAGAAAAATATTTGGAAAGCAAAGTCCAGGAAGAAGAAGAATATTCTGGTTAAAGAACCTCAGAACTTGGTTCAAGACAGCATCTGTGCAGCTTTTCCGCACTGTTGCAGATAAGATAAATATGGTCATGATTATCGCCAGCATTTTCATTATTTAGTTCTATTTCTTTTCAGTTTTCGCAAAATTCTTCATTCGTGACTCTGTCTATGTACGTAACTCTGCCGACAGTGAACCTAATAGCAACGAAATAGTTGCTACCTTATTTTTTTTAATAATTCTTTCAGAATTTTAATCATTTGTTAATTGGTTGTTATCTTCAACCGATTTTTCTTGTAATTATCGGCATACTTAATATGGCATTCTTAATGTTTTTCTAACTTTTTTACCTTTAGCTTCAGAATTACGAATCATCAAATTAAGCGAAAACTGTGAAGGTCATGTCGCCAAGTGTTGTTAACATCATCGGTCTCTGTCGTATGTTGATTGATTGCATCCGTGATAAAAATATAAAGAAGGTGTCAAATAGTAATGGTGAAAATACGGTGAAAATACGTTGAAATACGTATTATATTTTTAAGGAAATCTAAAATAATCAAGTTTCCATTATGATTACATCTGATTTCAAATGAATAATTCTTATTTATAAAAGATCTATCTATAGTAAAGACATTTTCTATAATCTAGCAATAACAGAAATAACAAATATTAAATAGAAACGATCATCATCATCATTCCTCAACATCTTTCCAATTTCCCACTGTTTTTCTCAAGTCATCCATCTTTTTGGTGGTCTACCTCGATGTCTTTTATCTTCTCTAGGTCTCCATTTTATGAGTGTTTTGTTTCACCTAATATCAAACGTGCTATATGTATGTTCAGCCCGTCTCCATTTGGCTTGTGTAATGTCTTCTATGACATAAATATGTCACTTTAGTGCTCTCTCTCACATATTATGCCTAGTTATGTATGCTCTATTGTTCCAAAAATACTAAATACACGCATTTTACAGTTAGTTATTCTTTATATAAATAAATCAATTAGTAAAATCGTACCTTGAACGAACACAAAATAGTCCTGTCGCCAGGGGGGGTACAACGGCCTCCTGTATTCAGATGGACTTACCCAAGTTTTTTTTATGTATTTTGACCCGTAGAACACAAATTTTTTGGGTAACAGTTGATCCGGATGTCGATATGATTGTTATAAACAAAGAAGTTGAGGAATTACATAACAGCGATTTCTCGGAAAACCAAACATGTTTTTGTATTTTTTGGGCCATTCTAACCAAAAAGTGTTCCTACAAATTTTTCCGTAGGATGCATAGTTTTCGAGATAAACGCGGTTGAACTTTCAAAAAATCGAAAAATTGCAATTTTTGAACCCGAATAACTTTTGATTAAAAAATAAAATGGCAATTCTGCTTACCGTATTTGAAAGTTCAAGTCAAAGTATATCTGTTTTAGTTATTTGCATTGCTAAAAAATTATTATTTTATTGTTAAACAAAAGTATAAACACCTAGTGCTGGAGTGATGTTTTCAATGATTTCTCATTTAAAATCGAACGAGTAGGTAGAGTAGGTACAAGTGCAAGCGAGGCTATTTCTACGTAGCATGCATGTAAACGCATGTATTAGGCACGGGAAACACTATGTGTTTATAGCTTTTTTTAGCAATAAACACATAAATTTTTAGCAATGTATTGTTGTGATCTTGATTATTGATATGAGATAATATTTTTATATGTCATTTAATTTAATCAATGCTTTAATACTAATCTAATTAATTTACCAGATCACATATCAATGTGTTTTCAATCTCAGGGCTTTTTATAAAATTAAGTACTTACATACGTGGCTTCTAAGTATTTCTTAATGGTTCCTAATCGGGATAGGAAAGAAAAGAGTAAAATAATAACACATATGGGTTACAATTGTAATCAAAATATTGTTTATTTTATTTAAATGGCAATCACTGCTTAATATTTGCTATAACTTCTTCTTCTTCTTAAGGTGCCTATCCGTTCCGGATGTTGGCGACCAGCATGGCTATCCTAACTTTGCTTGCTGCTATTCTGAATAGTCCGGTTGTCGATGTATTAAACCACTTTCTCAGGTTTTGAAGCCAAGATATTCTTCTTCTCCCTGGTCCTCTCTTTCCAAATACCTTGCCTTGAAGAATGAGTTGCAACAAGCCATATCTCTATATCTTATTATTCTTAAACATAACATTTACACATGGGAATCTTATTTCCTTTTTGTTTCCAATTGAAAGTTTTTATTAACATTTAACTATTATGATTTATTAGCAACAATTCTATTTAAGTTTGATGAAGCTTTTCTGATATTATTGATTATGTTTCTTCAATTTTAAATGTGGTATTTAATACGAAAAACCCATACATTCATGTCCAAACAAATGAGACTGACCTTTTTCTGGTGCTCTGAGAATGTCTTCACACAAGACCCGTTTCCTGCTATCCTTGGCTGCAATCAAAACCTCGTCCTGGCTTCCAGTAATGTTCTCCTCTGAAACTAGCTCGTATAGCTCTCGTTTCCTGCTTCTGTCGTGATGCTGTGTTCTACCTTTTTCGAAACTGCAATCAGCTACCGGGAACTCTTGGCTCAAGGAGGTTCTTTTACTCTCAACCTGGCCTACCTCTCGTTCTACGATCGATAATCCACACTCACGGAACTACACCGGCTTTCTCACTCTCCGTACACTACCGTCTACTACTCGACTTCACTTCTCGACAGCTCAAAACATTCTGATCTCTATTTGTCATTCATTCCCCTACTTTCTAAATATCCCTTCCAGATTCACAAATCAAACTTCCACCACCAACTCTCATTCGCAGTATTCCTCAAAACCAATTTTTAAACTTTCTAAATATGCTTAATGGATTTCAAAGAAAATAGTTAATTCCCATTCTAAAATTACTTTCTACTATATACAAATTTTTAATGACCTATTCTCTATTTCCACTTAGTCTTATTTAGCATCGGCTAATGATCGATCCTTCCGCGAACAACGATAATGACCTATTAACGATTTCACTTGAGTCTTATTTAATCACTTCTTAAAATTAAATATAACAATTTGTTGTATACAGGTTGTTCTAAATTTATATGCCCGTGGTTGAGAAAATTGAAAATATTTTATATTAAATTGAATTCTGTTTATAATTATCAAATTTTAATTTTCATATCAAATAGAAATATAACAGTATATATTCGAAACCGATAGAATTTGACTTGAACTTTCAAATGCGGTAAGCAGAATTGCTATTCTATTTTTTAATCAAAAGTTATTCGGGTTCAAAAATTGCAATTTTTCGATTTTTTGAAAGTTCAACCGCGTTTATCTCGAAAACTATGCATCCTACGAAAAAACTTGTAGGAACATTTTTTGGTTAGAATGGCCCAAAAAATATAAAAACATGTTTTGTTTTGCGAGAAATCGCTGTTATGTAATTCCTCAACTTCTTTGTTTATAACAATCTTATCGACATCCGGATCAACTGTTACCCAAAAAATTCGTGTTCTACGGGCCAAAATACATAATAAAAACTTGGGTAAGTCCATCTGAATACAGGAGGCCGTTGTACCCCCCCTGGCGACAGGACTAAAATGAATAACATCATTATCAAATTCATTTAAATAAACTGCTCGTCAAAAGTTAGGGATATAGAAAATTATGCTGATTTTCATAGTTGATTTTTTCGCGAACAGGCGGATTCCGCTATGTTTTTTTATTTTAGAATTTTCTTTAGTATTTACACAGTTGTGCAAAGGTTTACTCAATCTTATTTTTTGTAATTATACCGGGTGGAAGAAAAGAAATGTTTTTAAGAGTAATGTGTTAAAGAGTAATACCGTCTAGTTTTTTGTTATTAAAGATATCAGAGAAATTAAAAAAACAAAATATTCACAAAATATGAGACTACAGCATAACATCGAGGTATACTGTATACTCACCTCTATGCCCTTTCCTCCCTACAAGGTGTCTCAAACTTTTGTTTCGGTTAAAACGCATGATAAATTACAAAACTGTCTATTCTTTTTGTTTCTAAGGATATCAGGGACATTAGAAAAACAAAAGGTTCACAAAACATAAGACTACGATTTCGATGTATACTAACATACTTGGTCCTCCCTACAGGGTGTCACAAACATAACATAAGAAAAACATTTCTTTTCTTCCACCCGGTATAAGTACAAAAGAAAAATTTGAGTCAACCTTTGCAGAACTGTGTAAATACTAAAGAAAAATCTAAAATTCTAAAAAGTAAATTCTATTATTAGTGGAATCCGTTAATCTGTCTACGAAAAAATCAACTATGAAAATTCTATTTCAGAGCATGATCTGGACGTTATGTTAATATCTGAGGCACATATGACAGACAAAAGCTACTTCAATATATCCAAATTCTCAAACATATATAACTCAACACCCTCTAGGAAGAGCCCATGGAGGCACTGCTATAATTATAAAAAACAGCATTAGACACCATGAAATAATTAAGCATAGTGAAGTAAACTTACAAGCCACGTCTATCTCCATAACTGACTGGAATAGCCAGCTTATACTATCTGCAGTTTACTGTCCACCAAATAAAATTATTAAAGAAGAATACTTCACGACATACTTTAACAAGCTTGGAAATCGCTTCATAGCTGCTGGTGACTATAATGCTAAACACCTTCATTGGGGATCAAGACTCATAGCCTCTCGAGGTAGAGAATTATTAAAAAGTGTCCAAAACAATAATTTACTAACGGCATCCACGGGTCAACCGACGTACTGGCCAACCGACACACGAAAAGTGCCTGATCTCATCGACTTCTGTATTGTCAAAGATATCTCTCTAAACTACTTGAAAGTTCAACCTTGGTTCGATCTCTCATCTGATCACTCTCCCTTCATTATTACTATAAGTACACAGGTGCACCACATCACAAAACCACTAGTTTTATCCAATAGCCGGACACACTGGAATACATTCAGAGATATAATAAACAATAATATAAATTTAAACCTACCACTAAAATCTGAGCAACATATAGAAGAAGCAGCCAAACATCTAACTGTAAAAATTCAACAAGCCGCATGGGAAGCTTCACCTGATCTATCATATGATAAGAGACCGGGCTCATACCCGCTCTATATAAAAACCATGAAACCAGAGAAACGACAATTAAGAAAAAGATGGCAGACCACCCGTGCTCCAGATGATAAAACCAAATACAACAGAGCAACCCGTCAATTAAAAGAGGTCCTACCGGAACACAAAGAACAAAAAATAAACTATTTTCTAGAGAATGGGTCTAGCTCTGAATAAAAGAACTACTCGTTATGGAAATTGTCTAAAAAGCTCAAAACACAATCACAAACTAAAGCACCGATAAGAAAAAATGATGGCACCTGGTCTCGAAGTGACGAAGAGAGGGCTAACACCTTCGCTGAACATCTTCAGTCAGTTTTTCAATCGCACCAGAGAGAGGTTCCAGAGAACGAAGAAAAATTTATTAAAGATATAGCAGATGAACCCTACCAGATGTGTCTTCCTACCAGAAAAGTTAAAATTACCGAAATTGAAGAAGTAATCAAAAACCTAAATACAAAAAAAAAGCACCTGGATATGACCTGATATCAGGACTAATTCTCAAAGAACTACCTGAAGAAGCAATAAAGCTACTAATGTACATATACAATGCTGTCCTAAGATTGTGATACTTCCCCTCCCAATGGAAGGTAGCACAAATCATTCTAATTCATAAACCCAACAAAGACACAACCCAACCTTCATCCTATCTTCCTATTAGCCTTCTGTCTTTACCCTCCAAAGTGTTTGAGAGGCTTCTCCTGAAAAGAATAGACACTGTCATTACAGAAAAAAACTTAATACCTCATTACTAATTCGGATTTCGACAACAACATGGCACAATCGAACAGGTCCATAGGGTAGTTAGAACCGCAAGAGATGCACTCGAGAACAAGAAATATTGTACAGCAGCCTTCCTGGATGTCTCCCAAGCCTTCGACAAGGTATGGCATAAAGGTCTAATATCAAAACTTAAAAGACAATTGCCTCATCCAATCTGCATGCTCCTACAATCATACCTCACCAGCAGATCGTATCAGATAAAACTAGGGGAGGCCCTCACTACTCTACATCCCATCCACTCTGGCGTACCCCAAGGAAGTGTCCTTGGACCCACACTGTACCTCCTGTTCACAGCAGATATATCAACTTCAGATCGTACAACAATTTCAACATATGCTGATGATACTGTCCTAATGGCTTGCCACGAAAATCCGACCCTAGCTTCACAGATACTACAAAATCACTTAAATAGACTTGAAATATGGTTTAAACTGTGGAGAGTCAAAGTTAATAGCTCCAAGTCAACACACATTACGTTTACACTAAGGAAGGGGATAAATCCAGCTGTAACCTTTAACAACACACCACTGCCAATAAGAAGTGACGTCAAATACTTGGGGATTTACCTAGACAGCCGCCTAACATGGCAAAAGCATATTTGGAACAAACGACTGCAACTGGGACTCGTTTATAGAAATATGTACTGGTTCATGAATCAAAAATCACGCCTAAGTCTAGACAATAAACTTCTGATCTACAAAAGTGTACTGAAACCCATCTGGACGTATGGCATCCAAATCTGGGGAACTGCCAGTGAAACAAATTTACTCAAGATACAGCGTTTTCAATCAAAAGTTCTAAGGCAACTGTGCCAAGCTCCTTGGTACATTTCCAACGATAATATACATAGGGATCTCCAAGTCCAAACCGTCAAAGAAGAAATTGTTTCTCTGTGCTCCAAGTACCACAATAGACTACAGGTTCACCCAAACATATTGGTCACCAATCTCCTGACACCCTACAGAACAGAAGACTAAAAAGAACAGACACTGTCGACCTCAACACTAACTAATCATTCCCACTTATTAATTACTATTGTATTACTATTCAAATTAATTCAATTAATTTATTAATAACAGTACTAGTTCAATCATTAATGTACTCTTTTAGGTATTCACCACTGGGTGAATACTGACTGTGTCACATTCTTAAAACTTATATGTATTGTTTATTATTTTTTATAAAATAGATTGCAATAAAATGGATGTCAAAAAAAAATGAAAATTCAGCATAATTTTCTATATCCCTAACTTTTGACGAGCAGTTTATAACAGATGACGATCAGACTATATCCTGAAACAACGCAAGAATAACTAACTAATCCATTCATTTTGATCTAGTCGGTCTTTTTCTAACGCTTCTCCGGTTCTTTGTTAAATAGTTGTACTTTATTTGATAGTACAAGGAGAGTAAAATTCAACAAGAAAACGTCATATCGCCAGAACTTTTTAACCCAGCCCTGGAAGACCTCTCCAAAACTACAAATTGGTCAACATATGCATTAATGCTAATGGTAACAAGTTTAATTATCTCAGATTCGCTGACGACATCGTGATTATAGCGAGCACATTCAAGGAACTACAAATTATGATGGAGGAACTAGACAGCTCCCAATACGTCGGGCTAAAAATTAATATGATAAAAACAAAAACATTGACAAACACAGACGGCCCCAGTCGTATAACTATAAACGGCTGTGAGATAGATTAAGTCCAGGAATATGTATCTGTCTAGGCCAAATTTTGAAACTTGACAAAGAGAACCAAAGTGCGGAAGTCACTAGAAGAGCCAGACTGGCATGGACAAGATTTGGTAAACTTAGGTAACATTTGGATACTTAAGAATCGCAAAATACCTCAATACTTGAGGAGCAGAGTATTCAACCAGTGTATCCTTCCTATCATGACATATGGTTGTCAAACATGGACCCTAACCAAGGCCAATATATATGAATAAACTAGCCATAACAGAAAGTGCAATGGAAAGAGCAATGTTAGTTACACGACTGTCATACAAAAAGAGAAAGGACTGAGTAAGATCAAAAACAAAAGTCAAGGATATCACAACAAAAATTGCTCAACTCAAATGGAACTTCGCAGGCCGCACTATAATGCCACAAGACAACATGGGTAATTAGTAATATGGGGTACATAACATAAAAACAATGCCCGGGATACATTGGAAGTATGTTGTGTAGGATAGAGATCGATGGAATAAGTTGGGAGAGACATATGATAGAAGGATAAGAAGAAGAAGAAAAATATTTTATTTGTATTACATTTTATTCAGATATCATTAAAGGACGATCAAGTTTTAATTTTTTTTATCTACCATTATGTATACTAATTAGTACTCTGTCTTTATTGTTGACTCATTAAATGAAGTTGGTGCTAAAATGTTCGGAAACGTCTCTGGATCCGATTTGCATAACAGCAGCCCTCCCCGATTTGAATAAAATTGCATACAATTAGACGGCGATTACACAGTTGGTCGGTGGAGCGATAGGAAAGTGCCAAAGTGCGTTGCATGCACGTTGAGGTACTCAGGCCAAGCCGGCCGGCACGCATTACGTCACTTTCGGCTTCCGACCCACTGAACCAAATGGTCAACCGTCCGAACCCTGGTTCCGATCTTGCCAAATACGAATCGTCAATGTCGACTTGATTGATCCATATACGAAATCTGCCGAAATTATGAGTGATGTAGATTATCTATTCTGGTACAGGGTGTGAACAAAAAGTAACAAAATTTGTTCACAGTAATAAATCATCTTCTGTTCTGTACTTGTTAAAATGTTAACGTTTTTTTTTAGGTTTATTATTGCTTCTTTGTAAATGTATTTATGTAATTATGTATATCTTCTTCTTCTTTCTCTTTATCAGCAACTCTACTTGTTCATTGGCGGATTGATACCTCCACAAAAGTTTGCCACTCCATCTTTTGCGCGGTCGTGTGCAATTAAGGAGCTCGCCGTAGCGAACTCGGCTGGTTCTCTGGTCGATTCTCGCACATAGATTTTGGGAAATTCTTTTTATTTGTCGAAGGACCAGCTGGAAATCCAGCACCTGCAAGGAATAATCTTTGCTAGGGATAAGGACAGGATGATAGGTAATTAAAACACAATGTTTATAAAGGAACAAAAAAATAGGTATATTGAAGAGTTGAATTAATCGAAGAATAAATGAGAGATAGCAGATTGATATTATAAGTTTAAATTACAATTAAATAAGACGGTTTATCACGCATAGAATTTTTGATAGAACAACGAACCGTTTCCACGTAATGGCAACACCGCGAACTTGACGAGAGGTAAATGAATAAGATGTACTTAGGATTATCTTTGTACTTACAGTTGATACAGCTGATATTGTTTTACTATTTGGCACTATTACTTACTGCCTAGTTGATAAGGCCACAGACATTAACTATATTGTTGTACTTGAGGTGAAAATAGACAAAAACTACATTATTTGGAGCTTCTTCAATGCAGTGTGCATTCGACGATAGTCAAAAACAGACTCTTCGTAGGTAGTTGGGCAACTTTTAGTTTTGTTGTTTGGCGCGAAAAGATAGTTTGCGGGTATATGGGTAAAAAACTATTTCTGAAGTGACAGATATAAGGTTCTTATATGCTGAAATATTGAAAATATTTGTTCACTATACAAATTTATGGGAAATTTATACAGGTCGTCCGATACCCATTCTGCCGAATGGTGATTTATCTCTTGCTATTTTGACCACACGTGTCTCCCCTAGATGCACCTAAGGATTAGGTGGAAGACGACTTGCGAGTGTTAGGAGTGCGAAATTGGAAAACGAAGGCGAAGGATAGGAAGGAATGAAAGCTGATTCTGAAACAGCCCAAGATCCACCATGAGCCAATGATGATGATGTGTCTCCCCTATTCTGCTTATATGTTTATTCCATTATTTTTTCTTTTTAGTGTTCATTCATTTATACACTGTATGTTACATTTTGTTCTAATGTCTTCATTCCTCTTTCGATCTCTCGGCGTATTTCCTGTAATTTTTCTCAGTACTTTCATCTCTGACGTTTCCAGTAGTCTTTGTGTTGTGGCTGTTTCGGGTCTCGTTTCTGATGCATGTAATATGATGATTGATCTTACACTGGTTTTATAAATTCTTGACTTCATCTCAGTGTTAATAGGTCGGTTTCGCCATGCAGTGTTATTAAGGCATCCTATCAGTATATTTGCTTTTTGTACTTGACCTCTCACTCCTTTGTCCAGGTTCTCATCTTTTTAGGTTGTTTTTTTGTGTTAATATTCATTCCATATTCTTTTAATGTCGAATCCCAGATTTCTTCATTCTTTTGTAGTTGTTTTTTCTTTTCAGTCATGATTAGGTATTATATTATCTGCAAATGCTCCTTCTGAAAGTTCTACAGGAAAAATCAAAGGCATTCCTTGCGACGTCAGCTGAACCTAAAAAACGGAGGTCTCCACACAATACGAAATATACGTAGCCTGCGTTTAAGGCATTCTAGTTTGCGTATTCGCGTAATGGCATCAACAGATGATGTTCTTGCTCTTGTAGGTTTATTGTTAGCTGTTGAGAGTAATGAAGAAAAGTGCGAGAGTTGTGAACTAAAGACTATTTACAGAAAGGGAACGTTTACTCCCATATAGTTTTAATAAAATAACTGAGGTTCAGTCAGAAAGATTGGGGAACTTATATTCGAATGGATGGATTCTTCTTGATTTGGTTTTGCACGGCCTTTGATTAAAAGAAAAAACTGGATCTAATAACACAACTATACTACGTTTCCAGTTGTCCCTGGTTAGAAATGAATTTGTAACCAATGGCAAGCTGCGACGACACGACACACCCACCGTAGTATAGTACAACTGATAACGAATAACGTCGAGACCTATCTTCAACCACGTTCACATAGTCTGGTCGGCCTCAAGGTGCCTTGAGGCAAGACGAATGAGATTTTGGTATTGTAATTTCCGATCTCCAGGCATCTGACTTGCAGGACTACCTCAAAGAACTCGCCATACACACATAGAAGTTTTCTCTGAGGCCTAGCGCCTTGAGGCATACCTTCGATTTTTCCGTTGCGTGTGAAGGCACCTTAATATTTGTTCAAACATCTTCATAATCAAATTGTACTTCTTGGGGTTATTTCTCACAAGTGTCATGAAAGTTCTGCTACCAATAATTTTTAAATGGAATATAGTTTGGTGGTTTTTAAATATGTATCTCCATAATATTTACCACAAAACTCTCTACGTTTGTTAAAGTTCAAATACATATATCTAAAAGCAGTTTTTTCTTCAATCCATTATATTCATAAGCATATAAAAATGAAGAAAATAGCTGTTTTACTAACCCGCATTTCATTCGCACTATACAAATGCTGACAAATTTGTAAATTTATTCAATAAATCTACATAATATGTGGTTGCTTCTTTTATGCGAATATAGTAATTAGATGCTCTAGTTGTAACCATAGGCGTGCCATTTTATATGATTAATAATTTGTTGTTTGTGACTTCTTAGCTTTTTGTATTTTTGGTTATAAACTAAAAATTATAAAATAAATTTTTGTGTCCTTGTTTTCAAAATACATTTTTTAAAAGACGGCTTACAAAATCAACACTACAACAATACATTTTTTAACAACACGTTAAAAAATTTGAGCTTGATAAGGTGCAAGCGCCTACCATTAAATGAACTCCAAATTTTGGAGTCGAAGCAATTATTTATGCAGGGTTTTGCTTATTATTCAAAATTCGTACAGTTTAAAACACTTTCTAATAATATTCTTTATGATATATGTTGTTGGATAACGTAATATCTCGTCTTATCCATGATATCATTTTAAGATTATTCTGATGTTATTCCTCACTTTCTAATAGTAGGGCTTGTTACATCCCTCCTATAAACATAGTTACTATTTTATTTACTTTTAATTCTAGTACCCATTCCTTATCACGGATTCCACATCATCATGGTGTCATCACTGTCATCGAGGTTTTATTGTTATTTAATTGAGTACCCAATTCTTTACATTTATTTTTCATTCCTTCAATGCTTGTTCACAGCATATTTTAAAAGGCATTGGGGAGATGCACCCTAAGCACAACTCTGCTTTAGATCTTTGGCTACCTTATTTTCTGAGAGGTTATTCCTTATTGTACTCGAGATTTGTATTATATAGTTTTTAATTGTTTTTATAATGTTTATTGCTTAATTCTAAGGCTTCCATAAGTCGTTAAGAGGGATACTATCGTATGCTTTTGAGATCGATGTATAGTAAATGTATCTCTTGGTTCTTATCAGTTTTCTTTTCTGTTAATTGTAAAATAAGTGGTCCACCATAAACCTTCTGCTCTAAAACCCGCTTGCTTTTCTACTTCTACATCTTCTCTAGTCTTTCGATCAGATTTTGTAAAAAAATATATAGTTTAGTAATAGATACCCATTATTGTTTTTAATATTAAGCATTTATATTTATTTATGTCATGTAAGGCGAGTAACAAACTGGTTATGCTAATATTCGATATTTATGTATTTACCATGGGCTTCTTCTGTTCTTATTCACCCTCCGCCACTGATCTACTTAGCAGCAGTGGCGCTAGATTACACGCACGTCCTGTCCTAGGGAAACACGTGACACATTGTCTTTGTACATCGTAAACGATTGCGTCACACTTTTTCGATTTCGGAATCGGCCTAGCGTGAAAACTCGGTCGAATTACATGGTGGTATGATTCTACCATTGTTGACTTTGTTAAATGCCGATAAAAAGGTTAGGAAAAAAAGTAGTTAGTGAATTACCACGTTCAACCAGTTAACCAAATTTACCGAATAATTTAACAAGAATTCGGACGGATTTTGAAAATCTTTGATGGCAATTTTACGTAAAGGATTTTTAATAAAATAATAACTTTAATTGCTAAGGTTATGGATTTGATAACCAAAGACTCATTCTACAAATCCGACATCAGATAGTAAAATGTTACATCCACTTTATTCTTCTTTATAGTGTCGAAGCCTGGACTGTTAATGTTGACTTTATGAGAAAGCTGGAAGCTTTTGAGATGTGGCTTTTTAGGAGACTTTTTGAAAATTCTATGGATCGATCATATATGGAAGAGACAAGAGAACTTTTGACCACCATTAAAGGGCAAAAGACAGAATATTTCGGGCACATAATTAGAAATGATCAGTACGGGTTGTTGCAGCTGATTATGAAAAAAACTCAATTCTTCTTCGTGTAGCTCATCCTTTAAGTACATTGGCAATCTCCATGGCCCATTTTAATCTGTCTGCAGCGGTTCTAATGAGTACTATTGTTGTTTTTCTACTCCACTGCTTTAAAATTTTCAACCTGGACGTGCGTGGTCTCTATACTCCTCTTCTTCTTTCCGCTTTCCCTTGTATAACCAACTACATTAACTCATTTTTCTCATTTCTTAGTATGTGATCAAAGTAGCTTATTTTTAGTTCCTTAAAAGTATTGAGTATTTCTTTTTCTTTTTTCATCTTCCTTAATGTATTCATGTTTGTTAAGTGTTGTGTCCATGATATTTGCCACATTTTTCAGTAACACCTTATTTAAAAGCTGACAAGTCTTATTCATGCTTCCAGTCAATATAGAAGGACTGAGAATACGTAGCATCTCAATACAATTGTTTTAACTTCTATTCCCAGTTTTCGATTGCGTAACACTGCTTTCATCTTATTGAAAGCGCTTCTGGTTATTTGGTCGTTTTTTGAGCACATATTAAAAAGTGGAGGGGGGATAGTACGCATCCTTGTCGTACTCGTCTTCTTGTAAGTTTAGATTCATCTCTTTAAATTTTTGTTGGTCTACTCGTATTATGGCTTTCTGATATGGGTATATTTGTAATGATTCTCACATACTGATCATCTATTTCTGTGTTCCGTAATATGTTTTCAAGCCTTCTGTGTTGTATTTTGTCGAAGGCTTTCTCAAAGGCGACATATGAGTATATCACAGTTGACATCTCGACACCACTCTATGATTTTTTTTAAACTGTACTTTTTAAAGTGTATTTTAACTGTAATTACTTGCAATCCTTCTTTAAATAAAACATTGATTCCACAAAATTTCTGATGTGTTTTAAAGAGGTCAATCCCTATCCATCTGAAAAGAGAAACTCTTTGATAAAAGTTAATTATATTGCAAATCAAGACGGAAATTGACACCCGAATCGAATGAATTCGATGGGCATGTTCGTATTCAGGCTAATACACAACATGTTTATTGTTGAATAATTTAGAAAAACCTACAATGTAAGTCTTGTTTCTTCTATTTTAAAATGAAAGTGGTTACGTTACTGTGGATTTTTTGAATGAATCTAATTGAGATTACTGGTAGTATCAATTTTGTTGTGAAACAGTATCCGATTTAACACCCTGTATTATTTATTATAAATAATAAAATTGCAAACATTTTGCTTGGTAAATTTTTTTTAGTATAGTACATTATGTATAGCAAGCTGATCAGTCTAGCTTTATGGCAGAATAAGAAGGTGAACCAGGGCGAGAGCTGTGGAAATCCTAATCGAGCTAGTAGCAGCAGTAGAACGAATGGGTTTACATATAAATCAAAATAAAACCAAATTCATGGCGACTAACAGAAACACAAGAGCTGGAAATGTTGACGCAGATCTAATCATAAATGATTAAATCTTCGAAGCGGTCAAAGAATTCATATATCTAGGGACATCGGTCAACCCCAATAATAACAAATCAGGAGAAATAAAAAGACGAATAATAATTGCAAACAGGTGTTATCATGGTCTATCAAAGTACTTGGCTAACAAACGTCTGTCTCAAAAAACTCGTATAAGGCTGTATAGAACATTGATAGTCCCCGTTCTCACATATGGATCAGAGGCATGGACGGTAACTAAAACAGATGAATCCGCTCTATAGATTTCTAAAAGACAGGTGCTACGCAAGATATTCGGAGCAGTCTGTGAGAACGGAATATGGAAGCGTAGATATATTTTGAACTGCAGAATATCTACAAGCATACGTTTGGTGGAAAAGATATTACCATTATAATTAAGCGAAACCGCCTGCAGTGGGCAGGACACCTAGCCCGGGCCCATGAATCGAACATGATAAAAAATATTCTAACAGCGCAACCCGTGGGAATGAGAAGATGGGGTAAACCAAAGGAGTAACATAAGATGCGGAGAAGATCGGAGTCGGCATCTGGAAAGTGCAAGCAAGGGACAGAACAGAATGGCGTAGAAAGCTTGAGAAGGTCGAGACCCTCTAAGGGCTGTAGCACCAAGATGATGATGATAATGATGAAGAAGGTGAACCAAAAAAAGTTCTAATACTATTCAAATAGAATACCTAAAAATTAGTGAAATCCAGAAACATTAAGCTCACGAAGATTAAGTTATGATGAAGCATCTCGTATGAACGATAGAATCATAGAATGAGAGATGTTGAAGCCGAAATTAAAAAAAAAAATGCACTAAAACTACAAAAGCAGTTGATAAAAATCCCAAAGAATCAGTGGGGTTTGACCTGATGCGATGTTCAAAAATCCTTCATAGAACCAACGTCGCCAGGCTTTTGTTTAAATATAAAATTGATCCCCCATTTTGTAAACTATGAGCCGCATCTGATTTATATATATGTCCAAGAAAAATTTTATTTCAAAAAGAAAAAATTTAGCATTTTTCGTTTTCTAGAATAATCCAATTAGTTAACATTTTTTAATCACACTGTATAACATAAGAGAATCAATCACATTAGGGTTAAAATCACAAAACAATTTGCTTTTACTGCAAACAAGCATGTGTGTCGATCGCATGTCACGTGCCACTATATAAAATTTCAGCAATTTGTCAAGGATGGAAGATTTTGAATCCTCCTCAATGTATCCATTAAGAAACTAGTCATTTCCTTTTTGGTATTGCAATAGAAATGACAAACATCCTGCAAAAATGTTAAGAAATAATAAAGCTATCAATGTATACAGGGGAAATATCTGGCGAATTTGTAATAAAAAAATTGTTAATACTTGCTCTCATAGCGTTTACTTTAATGTTAAAAAGATCATTTAATGCAATATTTAAAAATGTTTGAATAACATATTTTCTTATGCTTATTTCTTGCACTGACATAATTTTAACACAATATTCTTTTCCTTTTACTTGGATTTTCATAAGGTATCTATAATATTTCTCAAATCATATCATTTGATACTTTTATCCGTATTTATTTGATACTATCTTTAAATTAATAAAAAAATACATAAAGAAAAACGTAGTTGCAAAATGTGATTTTTTTGGAAAAGAGAGGATAACTTTTTTTGGAGATCGCTGCATGTCTATTTTTTATGTTGAATATTTTATCAAAAACTATGTGTATGTTTTCTAGATTTTTCCGTAAGATGCGCCACCTTCTAAAACCCAAAAAGCTAGGTTTTTAGGATTTTTGGGCGGTTTCCCCATTTTATAAACTTCAAAACAGATCAAATCAAGGTTTTTTATGGTTTATAAGTAATTTGAAGCAATTGAGTCCATTACCACATTAAAAAATGAAAAAAAAAACACGTTCAAACCCTCAGAAAAGGTGAGGGAGGGTTTTTTGGGGGGTTTGAACGTATTTTGCCCAATTTTGAAATATTCTGAAGGACTAAGTTAATTCAAATTTTATAGAAGCTATAAAAAAACCTCATTTGATCTATTTGGAAGTCTAGAAAATGGGGAAATTCCCCGAAAACCTATAAAAACGAAAAAAAAAAAATTTCTGGTTTTCGAAGGTGGTGCAGCTTACAGAAAAATCTGAAAAAAAATTAAAAATACAGCTTTTGATAAAATTTACAACATAAAAATAATAGACCTGCAGCCATCTCCAAAATAGTTATGCGCTTTTTTTGAGATGGCTTCCATTCAGATACCTTCCAGAATAATTTTAAAATTTTTATATAAAGTCTTGATATCAATAAAATCAATAATTTAAATAACATTTCGCTATAGTTCACCCATCAGATTTTTTCACTCTGATTATAGGCATTAAATTGACTTGGTTCAACGGTCAGAAAACGCAGTGATAAAATTGCAATGCATTTGATTTCCAACAAAGTTTGCGACAGTTTATAAAAGACAGCACACATTGACCCCTTTTACAATTATTGCAAAGACATATCGGCCATGTTAAATTAACTATACTAATCCATTAAGAATACTATGAAATGTCGATAACATTTCCTTTTATCATACATTGTTACATAATGTCGAAGACGCAATCCATTGTACGGTGCTGAATTCGTAAATATATTTTAAGTACATGCTAAGCAATCACAAAACAATTGCAAAGCCGATACTAAATTAGAAGTAATTGGGTTAATAGAGCAACACTAGAACATTATTAATTAATGGGTTTTTGCTAATACAAATGTAATTCTTAAGACAAACATTTAATTATTTTATTTGCACGTTATCTTTCACGCCCTGTCAACAAAAATTTACATATACATAAAGGGTACCCCCTTTAAGATAGGCAAAATGGCCTCACTCCTAAAATTAAATTTCTTTTATTTTTTTAAAGTTATACTTCTTTACGCTCGATATGAGGGTGAATTTTTATATGTTAAAACCTACGATCCGGGCGCATGCGCATTATAACTTTGTTCTAATTGGATGTCCAAATGACATGTCCAAAATTATCCAATATGGCAGCTGTAGCGCAGCTGTGGTTTGGACGGTTGACGGTTTGGTTATGTATGGTTGTTGCGTTTTAAAATTTGTGGGAAGAGAAACAACAAAGGTTAGTTAATAGTTATACTGCCTTTTTAAATAGTTTTCATATTATATTTTTGAAATTATACTTCAAAATTTTTTAATTTATGTATGTATCAGTCCACAAAAGGTGTGGAAAGAATATATTAGTGTTTTTAAATATATTTGTCTACAAACGTGTTAAAAATGCAATTTTTAGGACTCCATAGGAGCGTTAAAAATGCTACTTTAAGGCACTAGTGCTTTAAAAATTTTAAGGCACTGCAGTTAAAAGTGTCAAATTGTGAAACGTCAAAATATTTATATTTCATTTATTAACATTAATATTAATAATACAACTTGCGCAATTTGAAAAAGGTGGTTTAAAAGGTTTTTTATTATAATTTTGTGTCTTTGGATTTGTCTTCATTGGGCGTAAAATAATCTTCTTCTTCTTTCTCATAATCCTTAGTGCCCTTCAGGGCGTCGGATCAATCCGACGCGTAAAATAATAAAACATCTATTTTTATATTTCACTTGTCACCGTGATATACAATTATGTATATCTGAAAGGTAAATAGCATGCGGCTTGATGGCCTTGTTGGTAGAGCATTGGACCAGAGATCAAAAAATCGCGAGATTGCGGGTTCAAATCCCGGACGATTCATATTTTTTTCTTTTTTTTTTTAATATTTGGCATTTGGTTTTTGTTCATTTTTGGTAATTATTGTTAATTTTTTGTATTGTAACTGTTAAGTAGATATATTTATTTCGTTGAAATTATATTATAATAGAAGTATAACTTCTTACGTGCGTACAAAGTACACACATATTCTTTTTTACTTTCTATGTCAATAAATAATAACATTCAGCGTAATCCTCCCCCAACCCTTCCCCCAAACGTCATCTTTTTGTTTTTATTTTTTTTTATTTCGGTAGGTTGCAATCAATTTAAAAATTTCAAAAATTCACACGCATAGCTGAGGCTTTTTCAAAACTTTGTCTATTGTTATAGACCCGTAAGTTACATAATTATACATAACTTAAAAATGCAATTATTTTTTTCGAAAAAGCTTTTAACTTTTGTTTTAGAGATGGCTGCAGATTTTTTTATTTTGTGTACCTATTTTATAAAAAAAATGTTTCTAAATCTTTTCAGATTTTGTTGTAAAGTGCGCCACTTCTATATAAACCCGAAAAACTGTTTTCCACCTACCTCTACCGAAAGTATACTTTTCCGGACCTCATTGTAGGGAGCAAAGTTGTACTTTTCCTCCCTAGGGAGGAAAATATTTTTCCTCCCTAGGGAGGAAAAGTAAAAGTGACGTCATGGTATTTCATTCATGAAATATAACTTATTGACGCCCTGTACAATATCTATTTTCTATTACGTAAGTATCTATAGATTTTAACGTTTATTTAAAAACACTCTGTATTTTGCAGAATGGTAAAAAACAGTAAATTTTTATTCTGATTTAACAATGTTTACATTAATAATTTGACTTATATTTGACAGTTGACAGTTATAATGTACCTACTGGTTAATTTTAGTTCTAATAAATTTTGTTGGTTAGTTACATAAATAAATTAAGTAAAAATAAAAAAATTACTTGTTATTTGAGGAAGGTGGAAAAACCATATGTATACCATGGGAGTAAAGTGCCTTTTCCTCCCTTGAATGATTACTGCCCTCCGCTACGCGTCGGGCAGTAAACTTCATTCTCGGGAGGAAAAGTAGCACTTTCCTCCCTTGTTATACAAATAGCTATTTTGATGGGTTTTGGGAGAGTTTTGCTATTAGGTTTAAAATAGATTAAATCAAGTTTTTTTTATAGGTTATATACTTTGTAGTAACTGAGTTCTTTAAGACATTCAAAAACTGAGCGAAACACCTTAAAACCCCCAAAGATACACGTTATTTGTGTTTTTTCAAGCTTGTTAAGGATTTTTGTAATTTTTTGAGGGTTAAATCATATTTTTTGAGATCGATACAACCTAAATAATTTTTTTCATTTTTTTACGTTTTATGTATTTAAAAAATAACATTTAGCGCAATTTTAGCTTCCCCATCATCCTTACCACCTAAAACATAATTTTTCCGTTTTTATAATAGTTTTTTCGTGTTTCAATTAAGGCCATCGGTACATAATTCGCAAATATTTACGGGTATCCCTACCTTTTCTGTCTTTACACGGCAAATTACGTGTAGTAAAATTCACACTGGTATGGATATGTAAACATTACTAGAATATCATTCTACTTGAAAATGTCATCAATAATTTAAAGAGATGGCTTTTGAATGTTCTTGGATAACTGTTATTTTTATAATTGCAAATTATTAATTCAGTTAATAAATGTGATAATTTTTTCACTAACTATGTATTCAGTGATTGTAATAATTTATATGTACAACAAAAACTAATACTCAATCGAGAAAAGAGGACAAGTGTTAAAGTGATTTTTTAATAATACATTGTTACTATGGAACGCTTACAATTTTGAACATCTTTAACAACAAAATACTTGGATCACAGAATATATATTCTTGATGTATTCTCTGCTTGGATCTTCCACAAATATTACACAATAAATAACTTTTTATTAAGTTCACGTCTTAAATTAATTATTTATCAAATACACTATATATCAATATTATTTAATCAACAACTCAAAATATTTCCGATGCCATGTCAAATATTTAAAATTGTCACTGATTGTCACTGTCTGACTGACAGTGTGCTGACAATATTCTATTCGACTGAGTGCGTTGTATGACAAAGATAGATTTGGAAATATTACCACGGACATTGTGTTCATTTTTTTCGAATCCTGAAAAAACCAATACATATTTTTGAAAAATTTAAACGCAAAATGAAAGACTATAATATTACCGAGGGCCGAAAGTCCCTTAGAATAAATAAAAAGTTTATTTTGAATGAGATATTTTAAATTAAATATCACACTAAATTTTCTCTTAGTTTTTCACCCCTGTAACTTATTAAAATAAACATTATAGAAGTTCTCAGGGACTTTCGGCCCTCGCCAATAACGTAATCTTTCATTCTGCGTTTACATTTTTCAAAAATACTTATTAGTTTTCTCAGGATTCGAAAAAAATGAATCCCCATTTGAATAGCATTGCAGCCGAAAATACATACCCATCCTCTTAATTTAAAAATTTCAAAAATTCTCACTCATAGTTGACTCTTTACATTTGCCTATTTTTTGTGGATCCGTAGGTTGAGTATACAGAACCTAAAAATGTATTTTTTTTTTTTTCGAAAAAAGCTTTTTTGGATATGGCTGAAGGTCTGGTTTTTTATTTTGTGTATTTTGTAAAAGAATATAATATATCTGATTATTTTCAGATTTCTTTGTTAATAGCTCCATTTTCAAAAACGCGAAAAACCTTTTTTTGTAGGGGTTTTGGGGGATTTTTTCCATTTAGGTTACACGATTAGATTGGTTCTGGTTGCAATTTTAATTTTATAATTTTATTAAATACCATTTTCTATTTTAGTACCTCTGAAATACTTTTTTTCTTTTCAGTCATTCTTCGGACGCTCCTACAACAACCTAAGCTCAATATCAGAATGCAAGAACAACGGCGAATGTGTCATCAACAAGAAGAACCGCACAGCTTGCAAAGCATGTCGGCTTCGGAAATGTCTTTTAGTGGGTATGTCCAAGAGCGGGTCCCGATACGGTAGACGGTCCAATTGGTTCAAGATTCATTGCTTACTGCAAGAACAACAACAGCAACAACAAGCCCATTTAGCGAATGTTTCACAGAACATGAAACCACCACAGAAGACGCCACCATTACATCCGCAGCCGCCACTAGGTATGGGCCTTCTTGGAATGAATTCCTTTCAACCGCCACTTTTACATTTACCCAAAACAAAGGAAGAGTTAATTTTATTGGGCTTGGATGAATACAAACACTCAGCCTCTCCTCAAGTCAGTTCTCCCGAATCACACAATTCAGACTCATCAATAGAACTAAGCGATGCTAGGAGGTTACCTTTGTTTCCTGGACTATTACCTCCTACATTCCTGCCACCTCCTGGTCTCCTTTTCCCTCCAGGATACCCCCCTCTATACCCTGGCTTACTGCAACCTGCCAATAACAACAGACTTATGAGAAACCACAATCATGGTGTCGAAGCATTTAACAAGCGAGTGTTCCTGGATGCAGTCCTTAAATCTCAGCGGTCGCCAACTCCCGAAGAAAGAATAACTCCCATATCCACTGAAACCATAATCCAAGAAGATCCTATCGATCTCAGCATGAAAACGAACAGCGATAGGGGGTCTTCTCCAGCTCATAGCGACCAATCGGGCTCAGGAACGGAGCGAGGAAATGGTAGCGAAGCCGATGAAGAAAGTGATTGCGAGTCAGATAGAGAAATCAAAAGGATGAAACTCCACAGGCCCACGCCGCTAGATCTCACGACGAAAGTATGATGGAACATATTTTTCATATTACTGATATTGCTTTCGGAGTACCTGAATAATCTAGATAAAAGATTTTCAGGTCACTGATCAGTTTCTGGGCCAGTCTTGAAGCTATCTGGATTTCCGTTTCGAAACTGTCGATCTAATGCAGATCGAAAATGAAAGTGTTCAATCTTTTACTCAAGAAGTCACTTGGCGGTTTTCTTAATAATATTTAGATTTAAAATGGAAAAAGTAAAAAGAACCAGTAGAATATTAAGTGTTTACATTTCATTGCTAAACTGATTTTGGTTATTTGTGATTGATTTTAAAAATAACAAAAAAATTCAAAATTAGAAAAAATCCTTTGTAAAAGGTATACATCACAACAAAACGTTTTCAATTTTTATAAAAATCATCATCAGTGTTAAATAAATTGGATGCTAGCTGAGCCACCAAAGAAAAGTATCCGGGTAAAAACCCTTTAAATATAACATAGATGCGTTAAAAGTGCATACTTTAATAAAATGCCTTATGATGGTCACGTGGCAACTAGGATAATGCCCAAAGGTAATGTATTGAAATTTCCCAACACGTGGGATCCAAATTGAGTTGTTTACATTACAATGACTTAATGGCAACTGAATCCCACGTGTTGAAAAAAATTTCAATACATTACCTTAGGGCATTATCCTAGTTGCCATGTGACCATCATAAGGCATTTTATTAAAGTATCCACTTTTAACGCAGCTATGTTATATTTAAAGGGTTTTTACTCGGATATTTTTCTTTGGTGGCTCAGCTAGCATCCAGTTTATCTAACACTGATGATGATTTTTTATAAAAATCGAAAACGTTTTGTTGTGATGTAGCCCTTTAAAGGGATTTTAATAAAATTTTATACCTTTTACAAAGGATTTTTTCCAATTTTGTGATTGATGGTATACAGTAAACTACAGGAAAAACATTTTCTTTTCCTTGTGGATTTTTAAAAAAAATTCAAAGATAAATTTAAGACTTATGTAAAAGTGACATTTTTATTAATTTTTCCAAGTTACATAGTAATACGTTTTCTCATTGATTTAAATTATGATTCTTATGCCATACTCTGCAACTTTTCACAGTAATAGTTAAAACATTTTTCTTTGACGTGAATTCTCTTTGGTGGTATAGACAACCATCTTTACACACTTATCCTTGCTTTTCGTTGCACAAAAGTTTTCTTTTATTATCTCTTATAATCTTTGCCATTTTTATTCAGTGTTGTTTAAAGTTTACTAAACCCCATTTTGTCAAATTTTTCAAAAGGAACAATTTTTTTGGTAAAGTAAATATCTCTATTAATTTAAAAGATACAATAAAATTGTTAATAACAAATTATATGACGGGCTTTCAGCCTGGTACCCTCCAAAAATTGAATCGACGCACCAAAAAACAAAAAAAGTCAAGGTACCGAGGGGGACATAAAAGTGTATACTCAACCCCCTCACCAGATCCTAGACTATGCCTATCGCCTCAACATTTTCCATACATACAACACCCGTCGATCTATTTTGTTAGTTAGTTTTCAAATTTGTTATATATTTATTAAGGAGTGATATTGAAAAATGATTCACCTCTGAAATCGTAAAGTGTACTACACATACCTTATTAGGTCAGTAAGAATTTCTTTGACAGGTCATCTTTTCGATTTTTACATCGTCCATTAGAGCAGTATTGTTCTCTTGGTACCTGTCAATCGGAAATCACTGTTCCCACGGCGATCTAGATCTACGAGCTCGAAAACAATGCTCGAGAATTAACTCTCCTCAAGAACAATCAATAAAAATCTAACGGAGTGAGCGTGGTTACACATTTAAAGAAAACATTGGTGTTATGTAGTTCTGAAATTGTTTCCAACAGCGCCGTGATCAGCATATCTTATCAGGAGCGGACTCGAAATATTAGCCATCATTTTTCGTGGATTTGGCTTATGATCTTCATTTTTTAATCCGGTCCAAATAAGAAAAAGTATGAAAAAATGAGATTAATGAGATAAAAATTCTTATTGCTATATTATCAAAGGGCAGTTGTATGAAGCAGCTGTCGATTTCATTTTGTCATAGGTCGCAAAAATCATCTACAGTTGGCAGATGCTTTTGATAAAATCATTCTTCTTTTGCATTTGTAGATTTTTATGTTTAATATTGTCGTGAATTTTGTACTTTAGAACATATGATTTAAATTGCAATAATCCGGTTTTGGATTATTTATTCCCATTAGCTTCTTTCACTCTAACTCCTGTTTAAAGCCAGTATAATGTTTCAATGATATTTAAGTTATCTTATCATGATGTACTGTATCGAATACCTTGTCATAATCAATAAATACAGTAAAGACATCTTTACGTTGATTTCGACATCTCTGTGGCAAAACATTCAGTGCAAAAAGTACTTATCTAGTTCCTAATCCATCTCTAAATCTAAACTGCGTTTTATTTTGATATTTTTTAGACTTATTCCTTATTGTACTGTTGATAATACGTAGAAATAATCTCAAAGTATGACTGATAAAACTCATAAGTCTATAGTTGCTACAGTTGTTCGGACGTTGTTTTTTTTTGTTCGGTAAATTATGAATTCAGACCTAAAGTAGACCTCTGGGATTTCATTAGTTTGTACCAGTACACATGATCGAAAAGCTTAACCAATATTGTATCACTTGTACCAATATCTTTCAGAATGTTATCAGGGCTAACAATTTTCTTGTTCATTGCCAATTTTGTAGCATGCAGTACTTCTACCTTTAGTATTTCTGGTCCTTCGTCTTTGCCTAATGTCTAATTTTTCTTCTGATCTGACATCATTAAATAGTTTATTGATGTACGTTTACAAAGTTGTCTGAATTTCTTTTTTTCTCAATTTTTTGAGGAGGTTTCTTATGATAGAGGTCAGCTATCTCTCTATTTTTTTGAACATAGTGAATTCTAATTCTTTCATTTAATGCATTTATCCTCCATCCACTTTTCTTTCATGTTCTTTATCGTTTGTTTTATTGCCTATGTTTTTTTATATTCCTCCCTGTTGTTTTTTTGTCTTCTCTGTTCCATCAATTTAAGAATTTCGTTGGTAATCCATTTTTCTTTTTATGTACGCCTTTATTCCTTTATACTACTTTATTGGGCTCAACCCTCTGCAATATGCTCAAACTGATTTTCGTGTTTATTGATATATCATTAATTTATTATGAATGGGCAATTAAGGATTTCCCTACCAATCCATTGGTAGACGTTTTTGCATCGAATAACAAGTTTTTCTCCTTTTCTGTTTGATGTGTACCTTCTCTTCAACTTATTAGTCGCTTCCTATTTTGTCACGTACTCTAGAATAACTGTCATCTACGAAGGTAGCAACATTGTTTTTAACTCTGTAATGTCACACATGTGTAGTAGGTATATACAGGGTAGATCTACTATGCCACAAGAGTTCTGGCTCTGATCTGGGTAGGTACAGTTTTTCTTCCTTTAGTTTTACTCCTAAAGATATCAAAGTTAACCTTTAGAGTAATTTTATAGATATTTTTACAATAAACCATATGGAGATTTGAAATAGATATTTTCACTTCAATAAGTTATCTTCTTCTGTTTTTTCTCTTCATAACTTATCAATTTATAAGACAAAATTTAATTAAAATTTTCGCGATGTATAGGTACGTTATGAATTTTTGGCGTCCATACATCTGTTACTTAATCCTGCACTGAACATCAGCATATCTGATGTTATATGCAAACTCATTTCTCTACGTGAGCTGCTCAAAGCCGCCTTTGTGGTTCGACTTTTCAGTTTCGGTATGTAATGGTATATATTTCGAGTGGAAAATCAGTCACGAATGTTTGGTAAGCAAAGAGGCAAAGTCAGAGGACTGTGAGAGGCATGTCGCCTACGCCTCAACGGATTTTTCGGAGGATTCTACTCATTTGTGCCAAAACAATTATCATATTCTGATACACAGTTTGTAAACCAGGGTGGATCTGTGAGAAAACGTATATTTTTGGAGAAAAAACTCATGAAGTAAAAACCAATTCTGTGTAATTGGTATATTTATTAAAATTTAAAAATCCCAATGGATTGAATAAAATGTGTCCAATTCAGAACGTTTTCGGACCTATCAGTCCATCATCAGTGAATCTACAATAAAATAAGTAATCCCACTATTAAAATTGAAAGATAGTAATCATAACCACCTTTTTTAACTTTCAAAATTTCAACAATCTTTCAATTTTAATAGTGGGATTACTTATTTTATTGTAGATTCACTGATGATGGACTGATAGGTCCGAAAACGTTCTGAATTTGACACATTTTATTCAATCCATTGGGATTTTTAAATTTTAATAAATATACCGATTACATAGAAGTGGTTTTCACTTCATGTTAAAATTTTTTTTAAGTATATGGTATACAGCCAACCTAGGGAACTTCCCTTTTTAGTATATTTTTGTGCGAGGTGGCACTTGGATTTTTGCAGATAAAGTTAGGTGATGACTTCAACAATAATAATTGACTTATGCTCCTTCTCAAATATGCCCGGAACATTAATAAAAAAATTAAATTATTTAAAAATTTCGAAAAACATCGATTTTTCTATTTTCTTTTCTTATAACTTTAAAACGATTCATTTGAATTGGATTTTGCATAATAAACGACTGGTTTAAAATGTCTTAAATTATTACCCTTTCTGCAAAATAGCAATAAATACAAAATAAGGGGGTAAAATAAGCCTGTTTTTATTCAATGTTATTCAACCACTTTGGTTGCACTTAGGACTTTCGCAATTCGCTTAGAAAATTCCTACAACATACTTAAATCGTTCACCAAATTTCATTAAAATCGACCTGATAGATTTTGCAGAATAATTTTGCAATCTAAATTTTTTTAAAAAGTTCAAATTCTTTAAAAACTTTTTGAAGAAAAACTAGATCATTTGGAAGTTTACTAATTTTTTTACATATAATGAGGTTCTCTACCTATCTAATACACTTTACAGAATTAAAATCGGATTATTTAAGCGGCCTCAGCACTGCTTTAAAGTTATAAACAGTTTTTTGGCTTATAAACATATACAGTGAGGACGTTTGAGTTATAATTTATTATAATTTATTAGCACAAATTCATTTTCTCGAGAATAGGCGTCTCTGGAGATAAATCCCGAAACAGGTCAATTTTTATTTTTAAATTCTAATTTTTTGGTATATATATATCATATTAGTGACGTCATCCATCTGGGCGTGATGACGTAATCGATGACTTTTTAAATGAGAATAGGTGCCGTCTGATAGCTCAATCAAAAGGCTATTCAATTTTGTATTCATTAATATAAACATTAACATAATTTTTTATACAGGGTTTGAATTAAAAAAAAATCTTGAATTAAATTAATTCCAATATTTAGATTACGTCATCACATCCAGATGGATGACGTCACTAGTATGATATTTATGTCAAAAAATTATAATTTAAAAATAAAAATCGATCTGTTTAAGGATTTATCTCCAGAGTCACCCATTCTCACGAAAATGAATTTATTCCAACTGAAACGTCCTCACTGTATTTGTAGCCAAAACATTGTTTATAACTTTAAAACAGTGCTGAGGTTGCTTAAATAATCCGATTTTAATTCTGTAAAGTGCATTAGATATGTAGAGAACCTCTTTATATGTAAAAAATTGGCAAACTTCTAAATAATCTACTTTTTGTTCAGAAAGATTTTAAAAAATTTGAACAGTTTTAAAAAAATTTAGATTGCAAAATTATTATGCAAAATCTATTAGGTCGATTTTAATGAAATGTCGTGGACGGTTTACGTATGTTGTAAGAATTTTCTAAGCGAATTATGAAGGTTCTAAGTGCAACCAAAGTGGTTGAAAAACATTGTATAAAAACAGTCTTTTTGTCCCCTTATTTTCTATTTATTGCTATTTTGCAGAAAGGGTAATAATTTAAGACATTTTAAACCAGTCGTTTATTATACAAAATTCAATTATCTTTATTTTCTTTCCCTATGACTTTATTCCAAAATGAATCGTTTAAAAATTATAAGCAATGAAAATAGAAAAAAATCGATGATTTTCGAAATTTTTAAATATTTAAATTTTTTTATTAATGTTCCGGGCATAATTGAGAAGGAGCATAAGTCAATTATAATTATTGAAGTTGTCACCTAACTTTATCTGCAAAAATCCGAATGCCACCTCTAACATCCACCTCAAAACAGATCCGCCCTGGTCTATTAAAAATTTTGGGTTAAAACCGATTTATTTTTTTAATAGGCATACCAGGTGAACCATTTGCCTTTTTGACTGATAATATAAACGAGTAATTTCAAAACAGTCTTTTTCTTGATCAATATTTACATTTTTGCATGGATTTGTATGCAATGACTTTCAATGGCAGATGTCAAAGCATTTATTTTATTTTGTATCAACAGCTTTCTCTGTCGACGATCATCATCCATGCAATTAATCAATAACGATCTAAAAAATCCTTTAACTGTTTAAATAGTCGATTTTTAGAAAGGATGATCTGATGGTCGAATAACAAATGAAGAAATCCTGAGAAGAATTGGTACAGAACGACAACTGCTATACACAATTAAACAGAGAAAAACGGCATACCTGGGACACCTAATTATAAACGAAAAATACCAGTTTCTGCAAACCTTAATTGAAGGAAAGATCGAAGGAAGAAAAGGAGTGGGAGTGGGAAGAAAGAAACATAGGAGACCTAATACATGGTCAAACGTGATCGCGAACATCCATTAGTGGATTGCATAAGAAGAAGAGAAGAAGAAAATCTGATGGTATCTGTTTTATTTCATTATTTCACTGAAGATGTGGGATAAAGCAATGCTTTGTATATTTGGGCTACAACCTAATTTATTGCAATAATGCAGACGAATATTTCGAAGTGACTTACTTTCCGTGTCCTCCGTGTTCCAGTGAAATTGTGAGCTTCCAGTGCTTTATCACATTCAGGGCTCTTTCGCTGGCTTGCTTTAGGCCTTCTTGGGTACAGGATTGTTTTAGCCGTTCACACACTAGCAGATAATCATTGATTTGTACAGCGCCACAATCACAAAGATCATCATCTATTTTTCTAGTTGTATTTGCAACGCGTCAGTTCATTTTACAGCCGGTTTAGACTACGTTGGAGGTTGATAGGATTGATCTGGCAGGTGTCAGCTCCAAAGTTTTCTATTTCATTCGCTTGACGAGGTATCTAGCTGTTTGTTGTGACTAAGGAAACTGCGGCGTGATTTCAGCCGCTAGGTTTGTTCAACGGGCTCATGCAGAAGGTGACTGTAGTATATGATGTTTGTCTTTCTGAGCCTCTGCTACTACAGCTCTTATCATCTTAAGTGGAGCTTTTCCTCCAATGGAGTAGATTTTTAGCAGCTGTGGTAGGTTTAAGTCACCATGTAACGATTGGAGTCATCTCATTTAGAGCGGCGTCCACCTGCGAGGTGTGCGTTGAGAGTTTTCAAGCTGGAGCCGTATACTCGATTGCTAAAAACTTTGTACAATCGCTGAGGTACAAGGACGTGTGTATGAGCACTGAGGAAATTAAGTTGTATCTGTCAGTTTCTTCAGAATATTTCTGTCTTGATCTGACTTTCATCTTTTTGTTCTGACAGTGGTATTTATAGGCAAATGATCTGTCAAGACCAACACCTAGGATTGTGGGGCTTGATGGTGCTCAAATTCCTTACCCGACCACACAACATTTTGCGTGTGCTTTCTTTATTAATTAAACGGAAAGCACATGTGTGTTTTGACGGGTTTGGCTTCAGTTGTTGACTGTGTCTTCTCCCTATATAAATGATTCTGTATAATGATGTTGTTGTCTTGTAAAATATGTAGATGGTTGTTATACCATATATTGTGTTGGCTACTGAAAACTTAGTATAAGCGCTGAGGTACAAAAACGTGTATTCGTGTATATAAGCACCTCAAGTTGTATGTGCCAGTCTCCTCAGAATATTTCTTTCTTAATCTGACTTTCATCTTTTTGTTTTGACAGTGGTATTTATATGTAAAGAATCTATTGAGGGCAACATCTACGTATTTTTTGGTGTTTGGTTGTGTCCTGAACTGACCACACAACATTTTGTTAGGTTCTTTATTAATTAAACGGAAAGCACATATGTGTGTGTGTGTGTGTGTGTGTGTGTGTTTTGTGGGTTTGGCTTCACTTGTTTACCCATTACCTCCACAAATCATCTTCCTTGTACTGCAATGGCTGTCTCTTCTCTCAGTATGAATGATTTTGTATCATGATGTGTTGACTTGTTGTTTGTGTAGATGTTGAATAGCCGAAGAACTAGTAAACTACCCAGGACCAATGCATTCTTCTGGGATTCTCCAGTGGGTGTTTTGACTTTGGAATGTTAAATAAATCTGGCGGTTCTGCAGTATACATCTTGTAAAGTAAGTTAACTTAATGTCTCTTGACACTTTGGAATCCAGTGTTTTACGGTTTTGGTGTTATAAGCTTCGGAGAGATCCACGAACGTTACGTCTGGTCAGAGGTGTAACCAGGATGATCCTAAGGGGGAGGGTTAAATCTACTTGATGGTCCCTGGGGAGTATGGAATAATACTGGTGTTAAGCATATAGAGCTCAAAGTACATGCAAAAGGGGGGGAGGGGTTATAACCCCCAAAACAACCCCCTGGTTACGCCTATGCATCTGGTATCTGCTTTCTTTCAAAGCCATATTCAATATGTTGGGTCCTATAGAAACCAGTTTGTTCAAAGAGCTTAGGTCGAATAACTTTTGTGGGATTTGGTGTAGGACTTGGTTCTCAAATGACAACTATTCAGACAACTAATTTGGTAGATCTTATATACTTTCGTGGATAAGCGAACAGGATCTGTGTACACTGGCACAGAATAGGGATTTATCGCACGAAAATTTTTTTAATTAGTTACTGTAAATAACAAAATTTGATCGAAATGTTTTCGAGTGAAAACTTGAGATGGCATCTGATAATAGTCACTGTTTCCAATGCCCAAAATATAAGTAGTGCCATTCGAATTCGATATGATATTATTGAAGAGCATATTCTTGTGTTACATAGTTCATAAATAAAAACAAAACAGTAAAAACAAATTTTTTAACCTAGCGTTCATATTATTTCGCACGTGTCATACTAAAACTCTTTCATATATCTCCTCCTGTAACTTGCGAGACCACCTAGTTGCATGATCCGACGTCCAGTATTAAAAAAAAGCCACAAACTTATTTATTGCTACCATAATTCCTTGAGATTAATAGCCAAAACTATGATTAATATTGTATTGGGAATCAAAAGAAATTAGAAATTGAGCGACCACTCGATTGGCACGTACAGACTACTAAAGTACAGGTGCGGTACCTGACAGGGGTACAGTGGGTCAAAAATAAAAAAAGTATGTAACGTTGAGGACAACCAATACCGTAGGTGTGAAATGCCAAAATTGTTTAAATTTATGGAAAAAATTGATGGACAAAAAGTAAACAAAGAATGATAAAATGTACGATAATTCCCATATTTAAAACATTTGGAAAGAAAATATTAAACGTAAATGACATTAAACGGACCATTATAAAATAATACTTTTGTAACACAACCAGAATCCTATATATACTTACAAATATATTATTGCACAATAATTCTTATTTTTGGAAAATTATTTTTGTTTAATCGTCTTTTACAAGTTTTTTTATTAACATTGGTTTGCATCACTGTTTCTAACAATTCTATAACCGTGCGTTCTTTGAGTTTTGTTTTCAGATACTCCCGAATCTTTAAAAAAATGATATTCGTGCTAAATTTTTTGGATTTCCCTTTTGGAAGCACGCCACTGTTTTAAGTGGTAGGTGAAATGACCCGAGAGGAGCTACTGAACTACCGAAATAATTTTGGATTTCTTAAACCAATTACGTAAAACTCAAATTACCGAAATCAACAAAATTCAATTTATCGAGATGCCGTAAGTGTAGCCTCTTCTCATTTGCGGATTGTGAGGTAGCTTTGATATATTTAAGGAATAATTGGATGAAAGCTCAAAGCTATTTAAAATTATACGGTGGGTTTTGGTTATAATGGTATTTGGATTTGTTTCGTTACTATTCTAACGTTAAGTTAAATTATTGGTAGTCGTAATGATTTGAAATCTAAAATATGTAGCAATATATTATCTAAACTTTGGAGCAATTTTAAATTTGAAATGAGTTTGTGAACTTTGGTTTCCACCTCCTAGAATTCTTCTATTATGGTATCGAAAAATAGTGTTCCAAATAATGTATTATACTTTATACAAAGTAAACTGAAATATCAAAATTGTGGGATTATAAAAATAGGTTGCAAAAATTTAAAAACACAATATGCTTTTTAATAATATCAGATCACATACGAAAGACACTACTTATATTTTTAACATTTTAAGCATTGATTATTAGGTATCCATATATTATGGCTAATTTAGGATTTAGGATAACTATGGATTAGTATTCCTAAATATTTTGCTTGTTTTGATCATTCTATGTATATTGAACACAGTGGCGGCTCGTAGTAATTTAAGGAGGATGTTCAATTATAGAATGTAATTATACAAACGGTGAATAAGCGCTGAAGGCGAAAAATTTTTGGGGCCTCGCCAAAAGATGTTCTGTAAATTGAAACCTATCTTTGACCCGATTAGTCAGGATGTCACACACTCTTTTTGTTTTGTGCAGAATATGATACCTACTGAATGATGACGCTTCTTCGGTGGTGAAGGTGGAGGCAGAAGTTACGAATATTGAAATGGCTTTGTCAAAACTGTTTAAAAATCCGTTTATTTTAACGGCATCCAAAGACCGAGATTGAAATTATAGTTTTATTCTTTGAAAATGCTAAACATGGAAAACAAAATAAAGAATGTAGTTTATCACACCCACATAATCACGAAGTTTTTCTATATTGTTCAACTTTAAAACGATGTTTAAACTTTTTGTTTCTTATTGCACATTCTTGTATCAAGTTTATCTCCGGCCAAGTTAATTCATTCTTTTTATAAGAAGTCGATTTTCAAAACTATTTGCATTTTCTTTTATAAACTTCACTGAATAAGGCTCCATCCTAAAAAAACTACCTACCAATATTGTATTTAATAAAATCCCACAACAGAAAATGCCAAACTGTGAATCGAAACGCTCCGCCCCGGTCTCTGTGTGCAGTGCACAAATCGTCAATGTTTTAAGATAGGAGAATCACTGGTTCACGGATTTAAGAGCTCTCGTTCTTCTATAGGGTTACTGTATAGTGGCTGGGTTTAATTTGAATTCTGCACTTACCACGTGCATCTAGCATAGCGGTGTTGTGCAAATAAATTATGAGATTAATAAATACAGTTATATTTTAATGATACTATGATATTTATGAGATTTAAGAAAAAATATTTTAATGATATTTAGGAGATTTTTAAAAATATGTGTTTTAATAAAATTTGATTGGGTGTTCACTACACAAGTGAACCAATGGAGAAACCGCCCCTGATTGAACATCTTCACTTGGCGGTCCGAACTTCCGAATCTTTTTTGGAACATGACAGCCTGTGATTTTTCTTGATTTATGCGATCTTCCATTAAATGCACCAATCTTCCAATTGATTAAGAGCATCTTGTAGGCATCTTCTCGTTAAGGTTGGATTTAGATTTCTTGCTGCTATTGCTGTATCATCGGCATATAGACATAGTTTGCGGTGTGGTTGGTGATTCCGCGTTGTATAGGTATGGTATACAGAAAGGGGGACAGTGCTCCTCCTTGTCGTGTCCTATCTGAACCTGAACTTTATATGGGCTAAATAGGACGAAAGTATGCATATGATTGCTTTTCTTAACGAGATTATCGAGATTAACAAGAAAGTTCAAATATATATGAAAGAATAATAACAATAAGTTGAGAAAAAGGAGTTTATGATATAAATCCACCTAATAATCTTTAAAATAACCAAAATCAGTTTTAAAACATTCCATTTTAAAGACTTCCATCGGATTCGTAATAATTTTAACAGTCTTTTTGTTTAAAATTTTGTTACCAGTTGAAAAACTTCGACCTTAAAACAATAAACGAAGAGCTAAACACGTTCTTCCTAATTATTAAAGATTATTTTCTACTTTTTAGAAAGATTTTTAATAGCATGTGATTTTGTGCCTTTTAAAAGATATTGGCTAAATATATTGATTAATATCGTGTGTATTATTTTTCGTAGTAAAATGCTGGACTTCTATCCTATAAAAACAGTGTTTTATAGGCTCAAATATATGAAACATTGGTAAAATCAAAAACAATTTTAAATTTTGTTACCAGCTAAAAAACTTCAACCTTGAACAATAAACGAAGAACTTCACATGCCTTTCCTAATTATTAAAGATTGTTTTTACTTAGATTTTTAATACCATGTGATTGTGTGCCTTCCAAAATAACTTGCGTAGTTACATCAACCGAACCATAATATCAAGGATGGAATATCATGCTGATTAAGAACATAATACAGGCCGACAAGCTTGAGACTCAGACAATAGAGTATAAAGTGTACTTTTCCGAAGATTTTTAGTGCGCTGAATGCAAATCTGAGCTCAAATTGTCGAATTGGCTCTGCTTTCTGAGATATACTAACCTAAAAGTGTGAAAAAAGCTGGTTTTGAAGACACCTTAATCCTAGAAAACACCTAAAATTCAACCCTTACCAAATCACAAGCAGCCAAAAACGGCTTTTTGCACCTTTAGTTTAGGATATCTCGGAAACCAGAGCAAATTTTACAATTTGGAGCTCAAATTCGGATTCAGAGTACAAAAAACCTTCTAAAAAGTATATTCTGATCTTTGGGTTCAAATATTGGTCTTTTGTCGGCCTTTTCTATTTCTAGTAGTACAAGGTGTAGTAGTGTTTTCATGGCTCAAATGAAAAATTTGTCAAAACGAAAAACAATTTAATGTTCCTAAGCAAAAACCTTTTTGGCACAATAAACCCTGGAAATGATCAAGAATTAAAATATTTTCAACTGTAAAGTTGATTTGTTTATAGCAAATTGTTATTGTACATAGTTGATATTTGTATATAGTATTTAATTTTTGTAAACTTTTCTAGTGATATGTAAACAGCTGCTCTATCATTTAAGTATTCTGAAATGGAAAATATGCCAAATTTAATGACTTTGCGCCTTTAAAATCCTCAAAATCATCACAATAGGGCTTTTCATCGACTCTCGTTTGTTTCGAGCTTCTGTCATATATTTTATAATCCGCGTATATTAAAATTATACCCGATTATACAACATATGACAGAAGCTCGAAACAAATGACAATCGATGAAAAGCCCTATTGATTTATTAATAATAAAAATATGTAACTAAAACCCGATACGTTATTACATTTGAGTAAAGTTTTCCTAAAAATTTTCCATTCCTCGTAAAATGTATGAATGTGGGTCTGACAGCACAGGTGACCAATGAATAATGAAGGTCATATTTTGGCACATTTTTTAATTCAGCTTAGTTTATAAGAAGAATATAGTCGGCCAGTATATAATATTGTATTCTACTTAAAGAAAACGAAGAATTTAGTTTTATTTACCACTATGAGCAGTGCAATGTTGATGATTTTATTTATATTTTGATGCAGAGAAAATTTTTTGTTTGGGTTTACCTTGCCTTTAAATATAACATCTCTAAAGTTGACTCTAATAATCTTGGCATATCTAGGGTTGAATCCACAACCCTCAAAATAAACTAAAAACTAGTATTGCAACAGCATTGAGTATTTTCAAATATACTTCTAACCTCAGATTACATTAATCTGAATAAAATAAGTACGTGAAAGAAAATCAATGCTGATCTAGAAAAATTAAATACATAATTACGTATTTATCAAATCTATCTAGCATTATTGACTCAGTCACACGTAATACACGTAAAAATTTAGTCAGTATTTTTAATACGATAATACGAAATATTCGAAAAACTAAAAATTTTCTCTGTCGCCACTTTTTATGGGGTAAAACTATATAACTCCAAAATACCTCCGTTTTTGTCAATATTTTGTTAAATATCATGTACATGTTACATTTTCAATATAATACTTTAGCTGAAGTACAAAAAAATGTTTGTAGCAAACATACACTTAAAACTTTTGTACATATTTATTTTGCCTGATGTCGTTTGACTAGTCACTACCAATGTTTTTCAAAATGATTACATTCTTCATTAAAGTATTATATTTTATCACTTTAGAAAAGAAATTGTTATATTTTTATGCCAAAAATTGTTCAAACTCAGACAACTAACAGTTGGGCATTGTGTACATATTTGTTACATAGTTTTTTTTTCAATAATATTTTTGTCTGTTATTAGGGGACTCAGGCCAGTTGTGATTGAGAAGGTATGAACGTGTATGTTTTTAAAAACCCCCAAATAAAAAGTGAATTATTTAATATTTGTTAGTTTTTATTCCTTTATACCATACCTAGAAATCTAGATTATGAAGAATTAATTAACACCGGTAGACAATAGGCTCGAAGGCACCGTTGCTCAGTCTGGATATATTATGGACAAGGTTATTTTTAGAAGTGAGAAATTCAAGAAATAATAGATACTAAACAATAACAAAAATAAGGAAGAGAACAAGTCTTTAAAAAAGAAAGGGCGCCACTGTATTTAAATGTTTGAATCCCAAAAAAATAGAAATGGGATATTTACATATCAAAGAGAAGAATGCAAATAGGCATCATTAAAATAAAGAAAGGTAAAATTCACTATGTCAAACTGTATTCAAAAATACCAAAATATCACAAAATCGGGAAATAAAATATTCAGGTAAAATATTAACATAAAAATGGAAATGATAAATATAAAGTGAGGATATTAAGAAATAAATGCAAATAAGTATCAATAATTAACTAATATAAACATAAAATATAATAAAAATCGAATGAAAATCCCTATACATAAATACTCATGATGAAGAAGTACATTATAATTAAAAATGACTAACCATTTTCATATCGCTGCAACATGAAGCCAAATCCGTCTTATATTTCAGTTCATTTAGAGAGCGCAACAAGCACTCTGACCGAACAGTTTGAAAACTCATTAGTTTTTTATCAGAGAATGTACATAGCTCTAACATCTGTACATGCATTGGGTTCTTCTTCTTCTGTCTTGCTGTGGGCATACTCAGCTGCAAATAAGATTGCTGCAATATGGCTGCAAACTTCACTATTACCGGCCATACACATACAATGTGCATTTGCTATGCCATTGGAATTGGCTATCACCCAAGCATCTAGTGGTTTAGCATTAGCTTTTTGGGAATGCTTCACCTAAAAAAAATATTTTATCTTTGTGGGAATGCTTCAACTACAAAAATTTATTTTTATTAGAGTATTTGCGTTCTTTACAATGATTGAGAATATTTTAAAATCAGACATTCATATAATATAATTTTAGAACAAACAATCATGACTGTTTATTATTCTCTTTTCTATCGTAGCAATTACATGTCGTCGACCTAATCTGTAAACTGCGAACTCCATTTATCCAAATTTTACAGAGGCACCAAAAATTATTTTTTTAAATTCGACTAATGTGAATACTACGTATCTCCCATTTTTAAAAATAGGATGCTAAAATGGAATATTTTATAGATAGGTACACATATTACTAACATTTGTACCTATATGGTTTAATGAGTGTATTTAATATTATTTACCACCAACTTTTTCTTGAAAATATCACTTTCTAAACAGAGGTCAGTCGTGTGGTATGACAAACTGGGGAGTTACATATTTTTCGTACTAAATTTGCCGCAAGGGAGATACGGTGTATACGAAGATGTCACCATTTACTCTTCTGGTAAAAATATGCATATGCATTTGTGCATCCTTTTTAAACGAGTAGGGATTTTTCAAATAAATTACAGTAATAACACTAATTTTCAAAGAAATATGGAGTTACACAGTTTACAAATTAGGACGACAATATGTCTGGTTTCATAGAGATATATAAACGTAAATAAATCTAATATTTAAAACCAATTTATCCAAAAGACTTACCCGTTGTCCTAGGTGAGCGACGGAAAACGACGCGACGCGATGCGTTGCGATGCGATGCGACCAGTAATTCACGCGACGTGTGGCTTATGTAGCGTCGCATCGCGTCGCTTTCCATCACTCAAACCAGGACAAACGTGACGATGTCAATTATTCATTCCTATTCTTAAGTGTGGGGAAGTATACGGCAGTGTTACTAGAAAATTCATATTTTAAATACTTAGCTAAAAAATTCCATAAACGAAAAAGAAAAACAACAAATGTCATATATTTAGAACGAGTAAGTTTGGAGAGTTTAATCATTTATATCCGAAATTAATGAAATAATTCACGTTGCTTTAAAGAGTATTGTGGCTTAATCACTTTCGAATATATCATTGCAGCTGTTAAACTCAGTATTAATAACTGAGCTATCAATAACTATCAATAAGTAATTTTCAAAAAACAAATTCTATTGAGGAGAGGCTGTTACTGACTTTAAGGTATGTTAATGAAAAAACACTGGTACTATATAGTTATTATTAGTTTTTATTTATTTAATAAACTATTGCGTAGCATAATTTGAATTGAAAAAAGCAATGGGGCGTCACATTGTGTCGTGTCTCGTCGCGAACAAATTAAGTTTGCACATCGTCGCGTCTTGTCGTAGACTGATTAACCCGAAAACGTAGGCCATACACAAATACAACCATTACTTGATATTTTCGCGTCGCGTCGCGTCGTGTCGCGTTGTCGCGTTTGTCGTTCACCTAGGACAACGGGTAATACTGTTATCCATATATTTCTTAATGCTGAATAAATAAAATAAGGGCTTACCTTTCCAACAATAATATAGAAATCATTAACAATTTTTCCTCCAACTTTCAAAACAAATCCAGTTGTGAAGGCTTTTATGTGCCTGAAGGCTTTTGTATGCTTTCATCTGCTGCTTAAAGTAGTAACTGTGAGACTCTACCAGATATGTAAAAATATCTATAATAGCATTATAATAGTAATTGGTGGAATGCACTTTACTGTAAAATCCAATTCTGATGACTGAATTGTATATGAATCTAAATCTCCAATTATTTTCAGCTTTAATGAATATCTAACAAGAATAAAAAACCGCTAAACGCCGTAAAAATGAGTGGCGCATACAATATTCCAGCTACAAAAGATCTGATATGAATATTACGTGACGCGAAAATGTATTTTTATTCTGATGCAAAACAAAATTCTAGTTTTATTTTAAAAAATTATTTCATAATATTTGCAAAAATTTGAAGTAAAACGCGCCACAAAAAAGTAACTTTGATACAGTTTGAATTTTGAAACTATTTTGTGGCGCGTTTACTTCAAATTTAGCAAATATTATGAAAAAATCTTTTAAAATAAAACTAGAATTTTGTTTTGCATCAAAATGAAAATACATTTTCGCGCCACCTAATATTCATATCAGATCTTTTGTAGCTGGAATATTGTATGCGCCACTCATTTTTACGGCGTTTAGCGGTTTTTTATTCTTGTATCAGGAGTTTTTCCAAGTTATTTATAAATTAAATGTATAAAGTTGAATGCAATGTTTCTCGATTACACGTTAAGCTTTATAAATGGTCGCCTTTGTCGCATTATCTCCCAAATGATCTAGTGCCCATCGAATGTACACTAGATATTTTTTTCTATTCGAAATATATTGAAAAAAATATTGGGATGACCGGTAAATGAACACGGATTGCCCGTTGCCAGATCAAATTAGCGTCGTAACCGCTACAACCACGTAAACCATTTAGGGAATAATCGTTAATTGGATTATACTTTTGTAGCCTAATAACTTCTAAACGGCTTAACCGATTTTGTTCACTAAACATGAGTTTGAAACGTATTGACAAGTAGTATCTTATACATCTAAGATCAAGTATGATAACTGAAGCTATTACAGGAATTATTGAGCTTGAAAACCCGTTTTCCCATAAGAAATAGATTTGATCATATTTATGAAGCCTATAACTTAAAAATTCGAATTTTCCCGGATATAAGGTATACACCGTTAGATTCGTCTAGAGTCCTTCTACAAACGCTCAGTTATTGGCGTAATGCGTAGGTTCTGAGCTCGGTAACTTTTGAACGGTATAACCGATTTTCAAAATTAGACGTGCGTTGTAATGATCGTTTCTATTAGAAGCCGCAAAGATCGGTGTTCAATTTTTGAAGTTTTTGGGAGTTTTGGGGACGAGAACGAAAAACAGACCCTAAATAGGAAGGGCCGTAAAATCCACACCCTTGGACCAAAATGGATGGTTGACATATGAATTGGTGAGTCTTTTCTTGAATTTTAAGACGGCAGTTGGCCCAATTTTCAATTCAGTCAGATTTAGAAAATCGAAAATTTCGTGTAGTGTCGCGTGTAGGGGGTATAGGTGTGCGCCACTGGCGAGAACTGCTGTTCTCTGGTAAAACAATAAAAGAAATAATGTTATTGCCTGCAAAATTCATCATTATTGATAAATATCAGGAAAAATGAATAGTTAATAAAAATTGTTTCGCCTACCTTTCTAAAACATCTGCGGAGTTTCCAATAATAATTTCCTTAAATAATCACTTTGCATTGTGGTAAATTTATAAAATTCACAAATGACAAACAAAATTTTTAAAAAGTACACAAAAACGGCCAACAAAATCCAAATGAAGCCAAAATAGGCAAAATAGGACGACAAACAACAATGAAATGAAACGACGATACAAACATAACCTAATAACCTTTGTTTTGTAACTTTTAAGCTCCTCCCAATTTCGTGACGTCAGACTTAGGCTGTCTGAAATGAAAACATCTTTTAAACTTATTTCAACGTCATAAATCTTACACATTTAAATTCACCTACAAAAGACGTCGATACGACGTAATGTTCAACCACGTGTATATATTCCACCAAAAACTGACATTTCCTCGACGTTCTTGACGTCACTTGGTTGCCTGGGATATAAAGGTTCAAAATTAGATGAGAGGCCATCTCAGATTTTGCTTTTTACAAAAATGGCGGGCATTCAAAATGGCGACTATACATATGTGACTAATAGCACGATAACATTTGAACGAAAGATCCGATTTCAACCAAATTTGGTATGTAGGATCTTTAATTTGATGTGTAAGATCGAGCTTTAGAACCGGAAAAATCGGTTTACCACAAGTTTTGTTTTCCTGATTTTTTATGTAAAAATATGTTGTTTTTTTCCATTCTTTCACCCTGTATGTATTAATTTTTTGAAAAGTTAATACCGCCATTGAAAAAGCGTAAAAATAGTTTTTAGGAAATATTTTGAACTTTTTAGTTATGTTAATTACCATTTAATAAAGGCATAACGTATCTTTTCATGTACCTGTGTGCGGCAGATCCGTGCAAATATTATAAGAATTATTGTGCATTTAATGATAAAAGCATATAATTTGGACCACATATAATACATACATAAAGATTCAAATTTAGATATGAGGCCATCTCAGTTTTTGTTCTATTTACAAAAATGGCGGGCATTCAAAATGGCGACTATACATATGTAACTAACAGCACGATAACTTTTGAACGAGACGTCAGATTTCAACCAAATTTGGTATATATGTTCTTTCTTTGATAAATAAGATCGAGGTCTTAAACAGAATGAATTGGTTTACCACAAGTTGTGTTCTTACTGGTTTTTTATGTAAAAATATGTTGTTTCTTTTTCAATTCTTTCACCCTGTATATATAAATTTTTCAAAAAGGTAATACAGCCATTGAAAAGAGTGTAAATATATTTTTAGGAAATATATTAAAATTTTTAGTTATGTTAATTACCATTTAATAAATGCCTAACGTATGTGCACATGTACCTATGGGCGGCAGATTCATTTTGAATGCCCGCCATTTTTGTAAAAGACAAAATCTGAGATGGCCCCATATCTAAATTTGAATTTTTGTATGTGTAGTATGTGTGATCCAAATTATATGCTTCTACCATTAAATGCACAATAATACTTATATTATCGTTTGCACGAATCTGCCGCACATAGGTACCTACATGTGAAGATACGTTATGCATTTATTAAATGGTAATTAATATAACTAAAGAGTTCAAAATATTTCCTAAAAAATATTTTTACGCTCTTTTCAACGCCGGTATTATCTTTTTGAAAAATTAATATATACAGGGTGAAAGAATTGAAAAAATTTACAACATATTTTTACAAAAAAAATCAGGATAAACACAACTTCTGGTAAACCGATTCTTCCGGTTCAAGAGCTCGATCTTATACATCAAAAAAGAACCTATATACCAAATTTGGTTGAAATCGGACTTTTCGTTCAAAAGTTATCGTGATATTAGTCACATATGTATAGTCGCCATTTTGAATGCGCGTCATTTTTGTAACTGGCAAAATCTGAGATGGCTTTATATCTAAATTTGAACCTGTGCATGTGTAGTATATGTGGTCCAAATTATATGCTTCTACCATTAAATGCACAATAATTCTTATAATATTTGCACGAATCTGCCGCATATAGGTACATGTAAAGATAAGTTATGCATTTATTAAATGGTAATTAACATAACTAAAAAGTTCAAAATATTTCCTAAAAAATATTCTTACGCTCTTTTCAATGGGGTTATTGCCTTTTTGAAAAATTAATATCTACAGGGTGAAATATTTGAAATAAAAACAACATATTTCTACATAAAAAAACCAGGAAAAACACAACTTCTGGTAAACCGAATCTTCCGGTTCAAGACCTCAATTTTACACATCAAAAAAGAACCTATATACCAAATTTGGTTAAAATCGGACCTTTCTTTCAAAAGTTATCGTGCTATTAGTCACATATGTATAGTCGCCATTTTGAATGCGCGCCATTTTTGTAAAAGGCCAAATTTGAGATGGCCTCCCATCTACATTTGAACCTTTATATGTGTAGTATATTTGGTCCAAATTATATGCTTCTATCATCAAATGCACAATTGTTTCACATATCGGCTGCACTAATACATAATTTTGATTTTTTCCATATAATGTGTATTAATACCGCCATATTAGAAAATATGGTTGATGTGAAGAAATCTGTGGAGGTTTTCCTTCCACATGCTTAAATAATTATTACAATTGGGCCATAAATAAAAAAGTTATTGAGTGGCGGCTGGATACTGGCTTACCATGCCGGAGGCTTGGGTAATGGGTACCATCCTGGCAGACACCAGAAATTTATCAATTTCTAATTTTACTGAGCCGCCACCGTTCTCCGAAAGGCACGTAAAGCCGTGGCCCTGACTATTTAAGCAGCTGTTAACAGTAAAATCTGAGTAAGGGGACTCATACCCAAACAGCACAAGTACATCCCTGGGACGTACCCGGGATGTACCACTAGGACATTCGTACCTCCTGAGAACGTACGTTTCAGGTCCTGGGAAATCCTCGGTACGTACCGAGAACGTCCGATGTTACAAAATCATCCATGCCCAGGACGTCCGACCGAACTCTCCTGGGGACGTCCGACTAAAACCTCCTTGGGACGGTCGTCCAAAACCTCCTTGGAACCTCCGACCAAACCTTTTTAGGGCATTATGTAAAATGTTTTCAGAAATTTTAAACATGGCGTTTAATTACTATATTAAACAATGTTGAAAAAGTCTAAAATTATTTGATATAAATTTACTTATAATTTTTAAAGATGAAATCTTCATTTAAAATGAAAAAACACATACCTATACCTATTACCTACATATCAAACAATTTTTTATTAAAATTTAACAAACAATAAGACGTCTTTTTATGTTCCTTCTCCTCCAAATTTTAATAATTCTTTTACCTACAATCGTAGATAAAAGAATATACCTAAGTTCCTACCTTATATAAAAACACTTATGCCATGATTAAAATCGGGTTTTTGCTGAAGTATTTTATCTAGCTGTACAAATTGTTCCTCTGTTTGCATTAGAAAGTTAAATATTTTGTAGAATGAATAGAACCTAACATTTCCTTCTATAACAGTTAATCTAATCCTTATCCTATGATTGGCCAGGCAGGGTTCTAGCTTGACATAATATGACACCGTTGCCGTATCCTCAATTTTTTCACAAACATAACCACGTCACTTAAAGTTACATTTAAAAATAGCTGCTTCAATAGTTTTGAAGCACCAAAAAAATAAAGTTTGGAAAAGTAAATAGTACAATATCAGTGTAAATACTGGATAGAAAAAACTCAAAAGAGGCATTTTAAATCAAAGTTCATTAAAATTGTTACAAAAAAAGATAAATAAAGATCAACTGTATACGCTCTGACCTTCGCTGGTGTCGCTCCTAGAGGTTACTAATTCAACTTTTACCGGTAATTTTTAAATTTATTATTTAATTGTTATCGCTTAATATTTACAACGCAAAAAAGTAATTAAATTGTAATTGATTTTTTAAAGATTTTTCTAATCATTTTGACGTTCTATTGATAAAATATCAATTTCTTACTTCGGATACTTTGACAATAATCGTGTAGATGGCGCTAAGATTATAATAGATTATTTATAATTAGATATTACGGAACATTAAAAAAACTTAAATTCAGTATTTAAAACGTAAGTATATTTAAGGTAAAAATATATACGACAGCTTTGACCAACTAATATTGTTTATAATTAATGTTTTTAATTTTAATTTTAAATTAATCACTTTGACATTTATGTCAAATTTCCGGTAAACGTTTACAAACTTGTCACTACTGGCGTTCGCGAATTTGTAAATATCCCCTCTACGTACGAGCTCACAGCATATAAATGTTTTTAAATCAAAAGATAATTTAAATTCTTTTTATTAATGATTACTATTAAGACATTAATTGAAATTTAAATTATTCAGTAGATTATATTCAAAGTTAACCAACACTGTTATAAAAAGGAAGATCAACTGATAAATGAAGATAAACTGTATAAATTTTCTTTAGATTATAAATCTATCTCTATATATTAATCTTATTATTCTTGTAATTATACCATTGATTGGAATTATACAAGAATCAAACAATTAAAGTATGGCAACACTGCAAATGCCAAATAACTGAAAGTTATTAGATCCATTCCTGAACTGGTCTGGATTCGTAATTCCTAGGGACGTCCGTAATCGTACTTCCTGGGGACGTCCGTAATCGTACTTCCTGGGGACGTCTGGATTTGTAATTCCTGGGAACGTCCGGTTGAGGTCCCCGTACATTCGGACTTAATTGGGACCTGAAACGGACGTCCTCGGGATGTCATGTGCTATCTGGGTAGGGACTCCATATATTTTTTAATTTTTACGTGTATTTTTCAAGTTTTGATAAGAAAAGAGGAATTATTTTTTATTCTAAATCATATTTTTAAAAGTAAGCGTGACATACGTATGACATTCCAATGAACTATAAAAAATATAAATAGTTTAAACGAAAACAGTATTCCTACTTTTTTATAAGAAAAATCGTGTGAACAATCATTCTGTTATTTGCCATCCTCTGACTTTTTTGGTTCTACTGCACCACTTCCTGGAGCCTTTCCAGTTTAAACTTAAAATCAACGATTCTAAATGGGAAATAAGCCACAATTTAACTAAAAAAATTATTTTATTAACATTTCGACGTCCACATCGGACATCGGATGAGGGCGTCGAAACGTTAATAAAATCATTTTTCTAGTTAAATTGTGACTTATTTCCCATTTAGAATAGTTGATTACAAAAATGCCACAAGGAAATAGCTTCAGAACAACATTAAACTGTAAAGTTGCTTCCCTTATTACAGCAAGTTTATTATATTATGGTCTGAAATTATTTACCTATTCCTTGAGTCCTCGATGCATAACTTAAAACCTTAAAACCTTATATAGTACATTCTAACCTATATCCCACCACCAGAAGGTACGTTTTTTCTAATACAGTTCTAATATTCTACAACAAAAATAGTAAAAATATAATATGTAATAGAAACTATCACATCATTTTCAAAAATTTGGCGAATGCTCTCAGAAATTTAAAATTTTGGCGGAGGAATTAATATAATTATTACTATTTAGATATATGTTGGACATATTTTTTTATATCCAATATAAAGAACTCTCTAGTTATGGGATGCGAACAACAATTCACTGGCTAACAGGGTAATTCTTACAATACGGATCCTAATCTCTACAGAAAAATATAAGCAAGTATGGGGTTATACTGCACTTTGGTTGCATTGGTAGAGCGTTGGTCAAATCGTTTTGGGCATGATGCTGATAAATACCAATCAGCAGTGGCGGCTGGTCCTATGAGGCAGGTGAGGCAGTGCCTCACCGGTATATTAATCGACTATTTACGTTATTTCGTTATTACATCCTCAATTATTTAAATACAATTGGACTTTTTGAAATTTGCTAAATAAATTTATTTTCGTTATTTCATCATCAATTCTTTAAATACAATTTAACTTTTTGAAATTTGCTAAATAACTTTATTTTTATTATAAAACTTAACAACTTAATTTTTATGATGAAAAATAAAATTTGGTACGGCCCTGACCCCTTATCTTTGTATTTAAGCGTTCTTCATAAAGACACCGGTAGCTACTCTACGTGGGAGTAGATATGCGTCTCTCTCTTTCTCACTTTCTCAAATATAGCAGAGGCTGCGTCCTTATGTGCCTCTGGGTGCCTTGTCTAGCATATTACGAAGCCGACAGAAATCGGCTAAGAGCAATAAAATTTGAACTGAGGATAATTTTTGGAACCGGGATTAAATATCTTTTCAGAGGCAGAGCCTCTTTAGCGTGGTTTTGCAGTTTTAGGTAGTTTGTTAGACCAGTTTGTTCTAGTTACCTGTACTTGGCCTTCATACACTCTGGTTACTTACGATTAGTACAAAGTAGAATATATATTATAGTCATTATTATTAGTTAGTAGTTATATTTTATATTACTGGTGCGGATTAACGTTATTCGGTTTGCAGGATTTTCGATTTTTAGTGAAAAATGAATCTAGCACCGAGCACTTCGTCACAACTTAGTCAGGTAAATGTAAATATTCATAATACTTGTGATCCCGTAAACTTTTTAGTTAGTCAGCAGAATTTTTCAAGTCATTCATATGAAGATAAATTATTTATAGTTAAAATGATAAAACGACCCATTCCAGATTTAAGTAAACGTCTTGTTTCTACCGGTGGCGTCGGAAAACCAAATAGGGGATTTCAAAATTCATGGTACGAAAAGTTCGACTGGCTTACTGGCAGTATAACATCAAATAAATTGTTTTGTTGGGCATGTATTTTGTTTGCACCAACTAATACTAACGAGAAAGTTTAGTCAAAAAATGGTTATACTGATTTAAAAAATTTATCTCGGAGTCTATTGTTACACAATAAAAGTTCTCAACATATTACATCAAATTGCAAGCTTACTCTTATGAGAAAACAAAAGCAAAATATCGCCACAGCAGTAGACAATGCGCGTAAAAGGGACATTGAAAATTTTAATGCTAAGGTTAAAGAAAATCGACAAATTTTAAAAAGTCTTATAGATATTACATTACATCTTTGTTTTCAAGAATTACCTTTCAGGGGGCATGATGAATCTAATGAATCTTTAAATCGTGGGAATTTCAAAGAGTTACTTGTTAGTAAATTTGACAGTAATTTAAAAACATTTTTAGAAAATGATAATGACTGTAGATCGGTTTTTTCAGGGACATCTAAAACAATACAAAATGAATTGATCGATTCAATTGCTTTTATAATAAATAAAAAAATTGAGGATGAAATTTCAAAATCAATGTTCTTTTCCTGGCAGGTAGATGAGACAACTGATATAAGCTGCCATTCACAACTATCTGTAATTTTTCGTTACATAATAAACGATAAACCAGTCGAACGATTCATGGGATTTTTCGATGTAAGTTCCGGGCGTTCTGCACAAGATTTGTTTGAGTTTTTATGTACCAAATTCGGAAAGTTTAACTTGCATGATAAATTAGTGGGTCAGACATACGATGGAGCTTCTGTTATGTCGGGAGAAGTGAATGGTCTACAGGCAAAAATTAAATCTATAGCGCCACAAGCAATGTTCATTCATTGCTATGCACATGTATTTAATTTAGTTTTAAGCAACGCGTGTAGTTCAATTCAACAGGTTAAAGTTTTTTTCTCAACATTATCCGGATTTTCTTCATATTTTTCTAAATCTACAAAGCGTACCCAAGTGTTAGAACAAATTGGAGGAAATCGTATACCTTCAAATGTAGCAACTCGCTGGAATTTTACTTCACGCGCAATTCTAACAGTTAATAATAATAAGGATAAATTGCTTGAGACCTTTCATTTTATTATTAATAGTCGTGATTTTGATGAAAAATCAATAAGAGAAGCAGTAGGTTTAAAAGCTTTTTTAGAAGATCCTCAGAACATATTTTTTCTAGAAATATTTTCATTAATTTTTCATCAAACTGATACTGTTTTTTCTATTGTACAAAATAGGTATACAGATATTGTTAAGACCAGAAATTTGCTGCAAAATACCCTAAGTAAAATACGTGAATTTAGGAGTAACGCTACTTATTTTGATAGAATTTATGAAAAACTGGATACAGCTGCGTTACACTCGAAACGTCGTAAGGGAGTAGAAATGGCTGATAAAACTCAACAGTTAAGACAATTTTTTTGAAATTCTTGACATTATAATAACTTAAATACAGGTTAGGTTTTGCGACGTTGAAAAACTACATTTCTTTGATTTGTTAAATATTTCAAAATTTCCTATTTTTGCAAAAGAATTTCCACACGATCTGTTAGAAAACTTGACAACGCAGTATAAGAATATGTTTGATCTAAATCGACTAAAACCGGAATTATCCGCTCTATACGGGAATGATATAATAGAAAATTGCGCAACCCCTTGTGAAATGTTGACTTTTTTTCATGATAATGATTTAAAACTTTGTATGCCAGAAGTTTTTAAATTATTATGCATTTGTGTTGTGTTGCCAGTGACAAGTGCTTCTGCAGAAAGAAGTTTCTCCGCGCTAAAAAGGATTAAGAATTATATCAGAAATACAACTGGACAGACACGATTGAGCAATATGGCAAAAATCTCAATTGAAAAATCATTTATAAAATCACAGGATGAGGACGCTTTTACAGACGAGGTAATAGATCATTTTGCAGAACAGAAGTCTCGCAGAATTCCTTTAATTTATAAAAAACTTTAAATTTTAGAAATCAGTTTTATTAGGATTTATAATTAATTTATTTAACATTGTTTTCTATTACAGCTTTGTATTGTAGTTTTATAATTTAGTTTTAGTTATAGTTCTTGATATTAGTTTAGATGTTTAGATGTTTAGAATATATTATGTTATCATGCTGTGACTGGCTGTATGCCATTTGCCAATGTTAATTAAATAAATTAATTAATAAAAAATTTAGAAATCATGATTTTTTTATAATATGTAATTCATTTACTTTTAAGCACGCTGTTTATAAAAAAAAAACAAAAAAATAAAATTTAACCCTTATTTTATTTAACATAAAAATCAATCTTATAATATAACAGTAATTTGCTTATTGCTTGTTTCTATTTCCCTATATTCAATACATTTACAATATAAGATTGGTTCTAAAATGAAATTATCACGTGTTTGTAGGTATATCGTTTGCGTACAATAATTTCATTTTGGCAACTGATTTGTAATAACCCAATCAGTTGTCCGTTGTTGTCATGTAGTATATAATGTAAATTTTGCTTAATATGGCTGTACAACGCTGATGAGACCAAGGAAAGACGAAACATCTGATTCATACTGTTTTGATATGTGGTATGGTATCATAGTAGTTATTTTTAGCTAAAAAACAGCTACTATGAGTATCAACCTGTTAGAGACATAAAGCTTTCGTTGCTATTCTTTTGCGAATAAAATTATTATTTAATATGGTTTGCAAGCCTTAAAATAAATACGGTGTCGTTCTGTGATGTTATGACGTCACAAAATCGACCTTTCGGCTATTAAAGAGAAGCTAACCATAATAATATTCCTCAAGTGTAGTGTGCCTCACCATCTTGTACTATCACGAGCCGCCCCTGCCAATCAGGCGTCAAATATCTGAAAATCTTTTCGGGACTTATCAGAGTGACAATATACAGGGTGTAACAAAAAGGTAGGTTATGTCATATTCTTTAGCTATTGTATATTTATACTATTCTTCACCTTTTTTATATTTGCATGAAATATGGCGATCCCGTATAATGTTGTCATAACCCGTCACCACCGAATTACATAAAAATTTGCATTTAGGTTTCTCTAACCCTCTATTTAATTATTGGACTTAAGACCATTACTATTACTTGGGGGTGACAGCCACCCCTTCTCGGGGGTGAAAAAACATACGTTCAAGATAAGTCCGGAACTTAATAAATCGACCAATTCTAAGCAACTTTCGTTCCATAGAGTTCCAGTTTTTACTTTTTGAGTTATTTGCGAGTGAAAATGTTCATTTTTTTTTATTAAATACACCTTTTCTCGTTTTATTATAGGCTAGATTTTGCTAAGGATATTTTTTCGGTAAAAAACTTACTACCTATTTGAGTTATTTGCGAATAATCGTTTGAAAACATGGTTTTTGGATTGAAAACAAAATAACACACAAATAACTCGAAAAGTATTGACTTATTGTAAAAACACTATATAACAGAAGTTGCTTAAAAATAGTCAATTTATCTCTCTAGTCCGGACTTATCTTAAACTTATGTATGTTTTTAGTCCCCGAGAAGGGGTGGCTTTCATCCCCCAAGTAAAGGTAACCCTGGGACCTGGGCTCAAGTCCAATAATGAAGTAGAGGGTAAGAGAAACTTAAACCAAATTTTCAAGCAAATCCATCGTCACTAGAAAAATTACACTCCAAAACGGAAATTTACTGGGCTATTTTGGTATAATGTAAGATATTAAGCTACTACACTAACACTCCAACACAGAAGTATTTTTGTATATTTGCGAAAGTACTGGCTAAGATCACAAAATCAAATGTCTTTAACTCACTAAAAATGTATACTCTCGACAAGACCTTTTAATTGCTATTCATTAGAAGTAATGTAGATGACGGCACCCGAAGGACTTAAACATGGAGACCTCTCCTAAAGAAAGCATCGTCCGCTCCACCTACTAATCAAAATTCGCGCCAACCCCCACTTAAGCGCCACTTCAGCGAACCGCGTCATTATTGACCATATAAATGACGTCGAACATGACGTCAAAGAGGACGTAGAAAGCTCGGCTCTGTGAATAGCGACGCGATTCTACCAGGAAGCCTGGTGATTTTAATTTTAATATTAAGTGACCGGAAGTAGAATTAAAAGTCTATATTTGAAGTCTTCGTGTAATTTCGCGTTGATCAATATATTATATTGCTAATTTTGAGTCATTTTTTCCAAACTTCCGGTCATCACTTTTTAAATGGAAGTGACGTCAAAATCGGAACTAAATATTCGAGCTCGACTTTCAAATACGTGATGATTGATATTATATCACATGTTCAGTCTGACGATGCTTCGTAAGAGCATCATGGACGGTACTTTTGGCAATATACAAATAATAACGTCTATTGCGACCATCTTCAGGTAAAGTCACAACTTTTGCATTAGGTATTTTCGGAAGTCATATTAACACGATTTGAAAGCACAAATTAAAAGTGATCTGAATATATCAGAATAAACTTAAGACTTATCAAAAAAACCGGTAAACAAGATAAAGTATCATGTTTGCCAAATGGCAACATTTTGTTTCAATGGTGACTCGATCATTTAAAAACATTAAAATAACTGTTTTTGTTGTTATGAATGATCGTTTTTTATTATTAATGTTTACTGACTGACACTGACTTTTAAAAAGAAAACATAAAAAATACAAATATCCGGATTTTTTTGACCAGGAGTGTATAAATTCACCTTTTTATTTTGATTTATGATATTAAGTTACCACACTAACGCAGCATTCACAAACGCGAAACATCAGCATTTGCGAAAGTACTGGCTGAGACCACACGATCAAATGTCTTTAAAACTCTAGCAATGTGTACTCTCGTCAAGACCTTTTTAATAGTAAACAGTAGCGATCAACAGGTAGCAACAAAATATAACTTCGGGAGATAGTATCATAAACTTTGGCAACAGTGGCAATCTTTGACATTATCTAAGATTAATATTTTGACAATATCATAGTCGCGCTAAATGGAAGTAATAGAAAACGATTTTATTATTAATAAATAGATATTTATAAAAATAAACCAAAACGGGTGAAAATTTTATGTTAAGATAGGTATTTAGAAAGGTATTTGCATGAAATATCTAATAATAAAACAATAATAAATAATCGTTTTTTGTTGTGAAGCGAAACAAATTTCGATTTTCGCATAATTTTGGCACGGTTTTTAATGGACTTTGTCTTGGAAGGTTTCACTTTATTTTTCGTTTGATTTACTTTTTCCATTTTGTTAAACTATTGATAATATTTTTAGAATAAAAAATCATCCTAAAACTTTATATACTCGCATTAGAATTCGAAATAGTTTTACGTAAAATATACTTACCTAGCTACATATAACTAAAACTCACAATTAACAACAATCTATTCTTTCAAAGAGGCCAACAACTTATACAACAACAACAAATATATAATAAATTAACTATCAATAAACACTACTTTCCTATGAAACAACAAAAACGAATTCTTAAATTAACACACTACTGCACTGAACAGATATCGATCGATAAAGATAACAGAACAGATTAGAGAAAATCTGAAATAAAAAATTTTAGTTTGTAGTTCTAAGATTACACAAAATCTAGGCATGGGATAAAAAAGTTTATTTGAAGAAAGTTTTTTTTTCTTCGTAATGGCGGTACAGGCTCCTTTTTTCAATATTTTATTTAGTTATAGAGTAATTTCCACGTACTAACATATTTCTGAAATTGGGCTCTGTACCGCCATTCTTTATTATATTACGAATATGTGTGCCAAATATCTCGACAAAATAGTCAAAATTAAAGCCGCAATCTTGGAACGCGTTTGTTGCTACCTGTTGATCGCTACTGTAGCCTCTTAATAGCTATTCATTAAAAGCAATGCTTTAAAAATAATATTTAGATATCTGATACAAGTTTTCTTGGGTACGTGAATAGTTAATAATCTGCATACAAATCTCAAAATCGACTTTGCAAACTTCAGAACCATACTGCCTATTCTCTTCTATAAACCAAGAATTATACGAGAAGCTATAGAGATTGAAAAACGAACGAATTGTGTAAATAAAATACTGAATGACTGGAAAAAGAAGGGTACTTTTGAAGTGTGTAAAATTTATTATTTCCTATAAGATTTCCTATTAAAATATTAAAGTTCTACTATAAATAGAGGTATTTCATTTTTCTGTTGAAAGAAATTCCTTAAGTAGTTTTTGGTAAAAATTGGTTGGAGGCTGAATTGGTATATTTATAAAATTTGTAAAAGGTTAACAGATTAGGAAACATCAGGAACGGCACATGAGACTTTCACAATAAAAGAGATTACGGCCCGCGGTTGCCATCAACAAGGAGACATATTCTAAATAAAACATCGGCCACTCCATCTACCAGTCCAAATCTCGTCATCAAGAATCTTCGCGCCATCCCCTAACCAAGCGCTACTCTAGTTAAGCACGTCGTCATGATTAGTGAAGCAAGTCATCATCGACGGTATAAATAAACGTCTGTGTGCTCAGGAGACTAAGACCCCAGAAGTCCTAAAGATGACGTCAGAGAAGACGTCGAAAACTTGGTCGGTCATGTGAATATCGGCGTGATTCAACCTGGAAGGCTGGTAATTTCTTGTAATAATATTGATTTTAGCTTTAAGTTTAATTGCGCTAACGAAATCTGAATTGTAATTATTAACGGTAGGAATATTTTTCGAAGTCAGGCTATATAGTAAACGTCGTAAATAAATCAAAACTCTTTGGCAAATAAAACACAAAAAATGGGCAATTCTGTTTTGTGTTGATTCAGAGGTAAGCAGGCATCTATACTGACGACGGTGATACCAGAAACAGCGCTGTCTGCAGATTATGCCTTGCTTCTGAATCAAAATAAAACATAAATTGCCTTTCTTTCACTTCTATATTTACTCAGATTGTGAGTACTAAGAACCATTTCTTGTACCTTTTCCTATATGAAGGAAAACTGGATGTGATTTAATATTGTAGAATCCTTTACGTTTTCTATTTCGTCGTCTCTTTGCCTAGTAAATTGTAGAAGGCAGAGATGCAGGATGTTAACAAAGAATGGTTCTAATGGAAGGTTTCTAGATTTAAATGAGTATATATTATTTTTAATAATGTATTCTGTATCTGAGACCTTCCTTATTTCTATTCTATTTCACCACTTTTTGTCTAATAGATGATTTTGAATACACCGTCATCCATATTTGAGTGTATTGTAGTAAATACCTACGTTATTCTTTAGCTATTATCTATGCTATTCTTAACTCCAAATCCACATTTTTTATTTTAATTTGTGATATTAAGCTACCACACTAACGCAGCATTCACAAACGTAAAACTTCAGCATTTTCGAAAGTACTGGCTGAGATCACAAGATCAAATGTCTTTAACTTGCTAGCAAAAGTCTCGACAATATCTTTTTAATTGCTAACCATTAAAAGCAATGCTTTAAAATAATATTTAGACAGAGTCCCGTCATTTGGAACGGCACTAATTTGCATATTGTGGCGCATCTTAAAATGGTCTAAGAACCGTCTTTAAAGTTGGTGATTGGTTACTGAGATTGTTATTTGCTACTGAGTATTAAGATTATTTAATGGCAAGGCGTGGCTTAGGAAGAAACTTCAAATTTTGACTTCTATATAATGCAATAATATGCAAATTAGTGCCATCCCAAATGACAGGACCTTTATCTGATACAAGTTTTCATGAATAGTTAATAATCTTAATACAGGTCACAAAATTGATTCTGTAAACTCCAGAACCATATCCCGCCGTTAAGAATCTTCGCGCCAACCATCACCCCAGCGCCATCCAGTGAAGCACGTCATCATCATCAGTGAATCACATCATTATCGACGGTATAAATGAACCGGCCGTCATCCGTAGCAGCAGTAGTGCCGTGAACAGTGTAGTGTGTGGGTTTCTTAGGAGACTGAGACCCCGAAAGTCCTCTGAAGATGACGTCAGAGAGCACGTCGAAAGCTCGGCCCTGTGAATATCGTTAAAAGCGATGCTTTAATTTAAATTTAATTAAAATTTAAATATCTGGTATAAGTTTTCTTGGGTACATGAATAGATAAGAATCTTCATACAGGTCACAAAATCGACTTTACAAACTCCAGAACCTTAGTCCCTATTCTCTTCTACAAACTAAGAATTATAGGAGAAGCCATATAGATTGTCCCACCCAAGCGCCACTCCAGTGAAGCACGTCATCATCCTCACTGAAGCACGTCATCATCGATGGTATAAACGAACCCTCCCTCATCCATAGCAGCAGTAATGCAGTGAACAGGGGCTCAGGATACTGAGACCCCAGAAGTCCTAAAGATGACGTCAGAGATGATGTCGAAAGCTAGGTCAAAGACAGTAACAATTTTAAATATTTGACATGGCATCGGGAATATTTTAAGTTATTGATTAAATAATATTGTTTGTGTATTTGATAAATAATTGATTTAAGACGTGAACTTAATAAAAAGTTATTTATTGTTTATTATTTATGGAAGATCCAAGCAGAGAATACAACAGGATATATTCTGTGATCCAAGTATTTTGTTCTTAAAGATGTTCAAAATTGTAAGCGTTCCTTGTTCCAAAATCACTGTATCACTTTTCTTCTTTTCTCGATTGAGTATTAGCTTTTGTTGTACAGTATATAAATTATTACAATTACTGAATACATAGTTAGTGAAAAAATTATCATATTAATTAACTGAAGTAATAATTTAAGCAAGTAACAGTTATCCAAGAACATTTAAAAGCCATCTCTTTAAAGTTAATCATGACATTGTCAAGTAATGTTTACATATCCATACCAGTGAGAATTTTACTACACGTAATTTGCCGTGTAATGACAGAAAAAGTAGGGATAGCCGTAAAATATTTGCGCCTTTACTCTTAACTAGGTACAGATCAACCTTTTTTTTTTTATTTTGATATATCTGATAGTAAGCTACCACACTAACGCAGCATTCACAAACGCAAAGCTTCAACATTTGCGAAAGTACTGGCTGAGATCACAAGATCAAATGTCTTTAACTCGCTAGCAATGTATACTCTCGACAAGACCTTTTTAATTGCTATTCATTAAAAGCAATGCTTTAAAATAATATTTAGATATCTGATACAAGTTTTCTTGGGTTCGTGGGTGTGTCAGAACCATCGCGGTGTACCCGTGGAATTGGATGTTGGATGTGCCGTACCACATATCAGGGGTCATGACCCCTCGGTCTCTAATGAATGAGAAATGGTATGAGGAATACATATTTTTGAGATTTATGGCCAGCCTAGAATTTGAGAAATTCTTTCTAATTGGTCGACGGATGACAACTAGGACACTTTTCGTGGGAACTCGATTATCTACACGTTTTTGCATGCAAATCGAACAATCAAATGGATCATAAAATTAATTATCGGTGCATAAAATAGTAATAAAAGGCATATATGAATAACTGGCTGCAAGCAATTTATTCATGTCTAGAAAACTTGTTGCATTATCTAATGTTTTAAACAACGTTTTAAAATCAAAAAAATTATAAAATCAATGGGAAAATCCCAGTAGCTGGCTGTATACCAAAATTAAAAAATCATACAGAAGTAAAAACTTGTTTGTATAATGGTATAAAAAAGTTTAATTAAAAAACATTAAAAGTCATCCAAAAGGATTTGCAAAACGTTTTCAATCTGGATCAGATCATCCTTAGTGCGTTCTGCATTCTGCTTAGTACATGAAACTAGCAACTTTTTGAAATTGGTTACATCGAGAATTATGGTTTACATAATAATTGTATAAACAACAGCTTTTTTGACCACAAAGACCAACACAAATATACATTCAATAATACCCGTGGACAAAGATCTATGATAGATTATGTTGTAACTAACAGAGATATACATCCATCAAAAATAATTGACGTAAGATGCCTCAACTCAGCAGATGTAGGTAGTGACCACAGCCTAGTATTATGTAAAATTAGAATGACCATGAAATGTTTCACACCTAAGAGAGTGGCACCAGCACAAACAAAAAAATCAAAGTCGAAGGACTAAGTACGGAATCAACGGAGTATAGAAAAAGAATATCAGAGAAGATTGCTGATAATGAAATACTAGAAAACGATAACATCGAGGAAAGCTGAGAAAAACTCAAAAGTAACATAATTAACGCAGCAACAGAATCACTTGGAGACAGGAAAGTAAGGAATACCAATATATCAAAAAAGAAAACCCCATGGTTTCTAGAGGAACTGAAGATAGAATGTGAAGAAAAGAAGAAAGCCTTTTTACAATACAGAACACAACAAACACAACAGGCATTACAAAATTACAAAACTAAATTTCTATGGAATTCGAGGTATTTCTTTGAATTGGTTCCAATCCTACTTGAATAATCGGAAACAACTAGTTAGAGCAAATGATACTGACTCTAGTCTCAAAAACATCGTCTGTGGAGTACCACAAGGTTCAGTATTGGGTCCTATACTGTTCCTTATCTTTATAAATGACATTACTAATTTAAAAATCAATGGGAAAATTTTTCTTTTTGCTGATGTTACCAGTATCACTTGGAGCAACTCAACTATTGCATCTCTTCATGAAACTATAACTTCGGATCTACTGACGATAAAGACCTGGTCTGACTCTAATTTACTCTCTTTTAACGTAAATAAAACAGTAGCATTATCCTATAAAGGAGCTCTTCAACCTTTGCCACTTCATAACAGCCAGATCAGTACCGTTGATTCTGTAAAATTTCTTGGTATTTTTTTAGACAGCAACCTCAAATGGTCCCTTCATATCGATTCGTTAAGTAAGAAACTCGCCTCAGCTTGCTATGCAATACGATCTGTCTCAAGGGAACTCAATTTAGCATCTTCTAAAATAACATATTTTTCGTTGTTCGAGTCTCATCTTCGATATGGTCTTCCTGTTCGATCCTAATTTGTATAAAATATTTTAAATTGTCAATATAAATTAAAGTAAAACAAGTACGTATACTATTTCACGGGGGACGAGTAGTTTTTGGAATCGGTAACCCAGAGCAACAGTCAGAAAATTAAATATCATATCTATCAAATAATTTCAACGAGAAAAAATATATTTTTGTGGAATCTACGTTCGCTTAGTGCTGTGGAATGCGCTGAAATAAAGAACCTATCAAACCATCTTTAAACCTTGTGAATTTCCTACAGCAGAAACCATTGTGCAAAAAAGATAGGACATCACGAAAAGTGCTGAATACCCTCGTTGGCTTTTTACAGTCCTCCAACGAAGAAAAAGGGTTCAGAGCAAACATTGGTCTACTTCGTCCGGATTTTTTGACACCCGAAGAAAACATCGATCCCTTCGTCTGAATTTGGTACCTACAACTTGCAGCATCGAGAAGTAGGGTTAGAATATTTGATTCACTTATTTTAATCTTGCTTTGAGAGTATATAATTTATTGGCATATGGTTTTGTTTTAGTTCATATTCTTTCTACTTTATCATACAAAATATTAAATATTTGGCACATTTCTTTAAAAACAAATTATAATTTTTGGATTTATATCTTAAAAAAAAAAAAAACTTACTTCTTTAAGCTAATTAACATATCTAAATATTGAAATAAACGTTATCAGATATTATTTGTATAATAATCTACAATATTAATCATATTAATTAATACATAATATACAACAACCAGCCTACCATAGCAGCACCCATCGAAGGGAATATCGTTTAATTATAATATAATCAACGCATTTCAAATCAATTTACTTATAATAAAGACATCCCTTAGCATTATTAATATTTGGCCCAACATAGCCGTATCATCCTTATACCTAATCCACATCTTCAACAATTTATTTTTTATTGCTTACTTAGCTTATCTACTTATTTTAACTTGGTACTGCAACTAATAGCTAGCAATATTCTTATTAATTAGTATATTCCACAAAACACAGTAAATTTATAACCTTCTCTCAAACCTATTAGCGTTAATTAATTGATAAAAATGGCTAGTGCTGAAGACCTTAAACATCTTGTAGCTCGTCGTGGCACTGTTAAATCCACAGTGACTCGTTTTAACACTTTCCTTGAAAAATGTGTAACTCCTTTATCTGACACAATCCGTCTTGAATTACAAGCGCGTCTGGATGCCTTAAAGGAGTCAGTTGTTGAGTTTGAAAAGGTACAGTGTGACATTGAACGTATTTGTTTATTTGATACAACCTCTAACCTCGGCAATCAAGATGATGAACGAGGAGAGTTCGAAAGCAAATATTATGCCTTAGTAGCTAAAGCAACATTACTTCTCAATCCCACATCAACGGAGCAACCACCCATTCATGGGTCATCTTCATCCATGTCATCTTCGCCAATGCTCAACTCTCATCGTCTTAATTCATATTTACCACCAATCCCTTTGCCCATATATTCTGGCACATATGAAAATTGGACAAATTTCAAAGAAACCTTTGAGGCACTTATTGAGAACAATCCTACTATTCATAAAATCGAAAAATTTTATTATCTTAAATCCAGTCTAAAGGGAGAAGCCGCTCAAATTATTGGAGCACTCTCCGCAACCGAAGCAAATTATGAAACGGCTTGGCATCTATTGTGCGACCGTTATGAAAACAAAAGGGCAATTATTCATGCTCACGTCAAATCCATCTTCGAGCTAAGTCCTACTAAAGATGAGTCGTCTCGTTCCTTGAGAAAACTTTTAGACACTTTCGTCAACCATTTCAAATCCTTGGAAAACTTAGGGGAACGCGTTTTCGAGTGGAGTACCATTCTAATATATCTTTTAACATCCAAAATTGACATCAATTCTCGAAAAGAATGGGAAAGAGTCTCAGCAGGAAAGCAATCTCCCGATGTGAAACACTTCTTAAAATTTTTATCAGAAAGGTGTAAAATTTTAGAATCTGTTGAACAAAAATGCGACCAAAAGATATCTCATAAAAGAGATTGGCATAATGTCAAGTCATCTGACAAATCTTCAACCCTTACCGCATTAGCTCAAGTGCCACCAAGGTGCAGTTTATGCTCAGATAACCATTTTATCTACTCTTGTTCTAAGTTTCATGCCATGCCGATACCGGACCGTTTTGCAAAAGCAAAGGAGCTTCATCTGTGCACCAATTGCTTAAGGTCCGGACATAAAACTTTGGATTGTAAATCTAGCTACTTTTGTAAGACTTGTCAAAATAAACACCATAGCCTTTTACATAGAACTCAATCCGAGTCGCAAAATCATAATAAAAACCATATATCTTCCACATCTAATCTTCCCCAATCTCATCAAAATAATCCTAGCACTTCTAGACAACCAGAGACATCCTGTAACTTATATTCATTTAATCAAAATCCCAATTCATTCATACTGTTAGCTACTGCTGTAGTAAAAACATTTGACAAAAATCGGCAACCCACACTGGCCAGAGCCATCTTAGATAGTGGAAGCCAATCCAATTTTATTACTCAAGAACTATTTGAGAAACTAAATCTTCCATATGAACATGTTAACCTACCTATAACAGGTATAAATCACGTTACAACTTCACTTACTAAACGTGTAAAATTAGAAGTAAAATCTTTAAACGGAGATTTCACTTTCAAAATGCCTGCTCTCGTAATTAATCAAATAACCGATCTAACACCACAGCATTCAATCAACCCTTCTTATATTAATATACCCAATAATATCACATTAGCTGACCCTCAGTTCTACGATCCTTCTGAAGTACACCTACTCATTGGTGCAGGTTTATTTTTTAATCTCATGGGTTCTGGACAAATAAAGGGTAATAAAGGTCAACCATTTTTACAACAAACGAAATTGGGGTGGGTAGTTAGTGGCCCAGTTCCTTCACAAGCTTATTGCTACCATTCTGCTCCCAGTTCTTGCTTTCTTTTATCGGCCGATCCTCTTCAGGCCTGTATCGAAAAATTCTGGAAAATTGAAGAGAATTATATTACGATTCCTTCTAAATACACTAAGGAAGAAGAAGAATGTGAAGTCCATTTTCAATGTACCACAACTCGCGACGACACTGGACGTTTTCAAGTGAGTCTTCCTCTTAAACCTCAAATTGCACAACTAGGCAAATCTTATGACATAGCTTTTAAACGATTTCTATCAATCGAAAGGAAGCTTCAGAAAAATCCCATTCTAAAACAAGCCTATTGCGAATTTATGTCACAGTACATCGAGCTTGGACACATGTCTAAAATTTCGGATCTTGAACCTGATTCTTCTCCTTTGTATTATTTGCCTCATCATGCTGTCGAAAAGAATGATAGTCTTACCACTAAAACTCGTATCGTTTTTGATGCCTCGTGTCCCACTTCTACCGGCATATCACTAAATCATACACTCAAGGTGGGCCCTGTTGTTCAAAGCGATCTTTTTTCCATATTGCTACGATTTAGACAGCACAACTTCGTATTTACCGGTGACATTGCCAAAATGTATCGACAAGTACTGGTCGAACCAGCACAGCGTAACCTTCAACGCGTGATATGGCGAAATGATCCTTCCCAAGAAATTACCATCTATCAGTTAAACACCGTGACATACGGCTTGGCAAGCTCATCATATTTAGCTACTAGATGCTTAAAGGAAATTTCTATACATTCTTTGGCTACATTTCCTGAAGAAAGTCGTAAGCTCAACCTAGATACGTATGTCGATGATGTGGTCACAGGTGCTTCAACTGAACAAGGCTTGATTTCTCTTCGTCGAAACTTAACTTCAATATTAAGTTCCTATGGCTTCAATCTAAGACAATTTTCATCAAACAGTACGGCCCTGCTATCAGATATAAATGTAGATGATCACAAAGAAGAATATATAATAACAGATTCACCAAACAGTAAAACTCTTGGCATATCGTGGAATTCTTTAACTGACTCATTTATCTACAATACAAGGATAACAGCAAATCCATCCATTATTACAAAAAGGACAATCCTATCAACCATAGCTTCTATTTTTGATCCTCTAGGTTGCCTTGGGCCCATGATCGTTCAAGCAAAAGTTTTAATGCAAAAATTATGGATTCAGCGACTTAACTGGGATGATCCTATTCCTGTCGAACTCTATAAGATCTGGAAATCGTTTATAGACAACTTTACTCTCGTTAATTCTTTTAATATACCTCGTCAAGTCACCACGAAAGATACTATTTACATTGAGCTACATGGCTTTTCCGATAGTTCAATAAATGCATATGGAGCTTGCATATATGTACGATCTATTGATATACACGGTCGTATACTTAGCAATTTACTGTGCGCTAAATCACGTGTTGCTCCGTTAAAGGCTATTTCACTACCTAGACTGGAATTGTGTGGAGCACTTACTCTTGCTCGCCTAACTAAAAACGTAATCGAATCTTTAGAACTTACTTTCTCAAAAATTTATTTCTATACCGACTCCACAATTGTTCTATGCTGGTTGGGTCTTGAACCTCGCACTTTAAAAACATTCGTATGCAATCGTGTATCCGAAATCCAGCAATTGACAAAAATAGATGAGTGGCATCATATACCCTCCAATGTAAATCCTGCCGACATAATATCTAGAGGAGCTAGTCCGTCCGAATTGCATGAATGTGATTTATGGTGGCATGGACCTTCATTTTTGTTGCAATCTCAGGATACTTGGCCCTCAAACAATCATATATCGAACTTCACAGCTCATACTCCTGATCTCGATTTAATGGAACTTAATCCAAAATCTATTGTTCTATCATCTCAAGTATCTCATTCAATCTTAATATCTTCACTAGTTAATAGATATTCTAGTTATACTAAACTTCGGAACGTTCTGGCCTATTGTTTTCGATTTATCTACAACGCCAAGACTTCAAGGGAATTCCGGATAATTGGAGATCTCACCTTAACGGAGATGGTCCAAAGCACACATCATCTTGTTAGACACGTTCAGAGAGAAAGCTTTCCTGAGGATATTCACCAATTAAAGTCTCATGGTAAAGTCAAACCTTCCAGCAAATTAAGCTCTCTGAACGTATTCCTTGACGACCTAAACATAATCAGGGTGGGAGGTCGCTTAAGACACGCTTCTATCCAATTCTCAGCTAAACATCCGGTTTTACTTCCACATAAGCATCCTCTGACAGAATTAATTATATTTTATGAGCATAAGCGAAACCTTCATCCTGGAGCCCAGGCGACGCTATCCTTCGTCAGACAATCCTTTTGGCCATTAAACGGTAGAAATGTGGTCAGAAATGTTCTTCGTAAATGTATTCCATGTTTTAGAAGCAATGCTCAACCCATGGACAATTTAATGGGGGATTTACCACCCTCTCGAGTCAATATCTCTCATCCCTTTGCGCGCTCTGGCGTCGACTACGCTGGACCATTTAAACTTAAGGAATCGAAATTTCGAAATCGTCGGTTTACTAAGGCATATATTTGCGTATTCGTTTGTTTAACTACTAAAGCGATTCACATTGAATTAGCTAGTGAATTAACTTCGGAATGCTTCTTGAGCATCTTAAGACGTTTTGTTGCGAGACGAGGTCTATGCACCGATTTGTATTCAGATAATGGTACAAATTTCACTGGAGCTAACAACGAGCTGCAAGGTATATATAATGTATTAAAAACAAATGCCATCCGAGATTTTACTCAAGAAAATAAAATAACATGGCATTTCATTCCTGCCAGATCTCCACACTTTGGGGGGCTATGGGAGAGTGCCATAAAATCAATAAAAACTCACTTGTACCGTATTATAAACAATTCCAATCCTTTATCCTATGAGGAATTATATACTCTTTTAGTTCAGATTGAAGGTGTATTAAATTCTCGACCCCTGTTTCCTATGAGCAACGATCCCAATGATATGGAAGTGCTGACTCCAGGCCATTTTCTCATTGGTCATCCGCTTAACATGGTTCCTGCTATAGACTATGAGGATTTTCCGATCAACCGGCTCACCCGATTTGAGCTCTTGCAGCGTATGATGCAGCACTTTTGGTCGAGGTGGAAAAATGAATACTTGCATACTCTGCAGCAACGAGAAAAGTGGAGATATAGCAAAGACACGGCCAAATTACAAGGACAGATGGTGCTCCTGAAGGATGATGGTCTTCCTCCGTATCAATGGTCCCGTGGACGTATAAGTGCTCTTCATCCTGGCAAAGACGGACTTGTGCGCGTCGTGAGCGTCGCTACCCCAAATGGAACTATCAAACGTAGCATTACTAAACTGTGCCCGTTACCCCATGAACAATAAACATTCGGTTTTTATTTTTTTTTACTTTAACCGAAACAACTACTTTTAAATTTTCTTTCATTTATGTAGTATTTAGGTATGTATGTATAAGTATTGTATAATAAATCATTGTAATTCTGCAAGCCACAGCCTAAGCGAGCCGATTTTTAAGTAATTAGTCACTACCTTTCTTTATTGAAGTGTATCCCTATATAACTTCAAGGGCGGCGGTATGTTCGATCCTAATTTGTATAAAATATTTTAAATTGTCAATATAAATTAAAGTAAAACAAGTACGTATACTATTTCACGGGGGACGAGTAGTTTTTGGAATCGGTAACCCAGAGCAACAGTCAGAAAATTAAATATCATATCTATCAAATAATTTCAACGAGAAAAAATATATTTTTGTGGAATCTACGTTCGCTTAGTGCTGTGGAATGCGCTGAAATAAAGAACCTATCAAACCATCTTTAAACCTTGTGAATTTCCTACAGCAGAAACCATTGTGCAAAAAAGATAGGACATCACGAAAAGTGCTGAATACCCTCGTTGGCTTTTTACAGTCCTCCAACGAAGAAAAAGGGTTCAGAGCAAACACTTCCTTTTTGGGGTTCTAGTACAGCTGCACAATTTGATGTCATTTTTAGATTGCAAAAAAGAGCAATAAGATATTTGTTTGGCCTCAGAAGATCTACACATTGCAGAAGTTACTTCAGAGATCACGAAATTTTAATACTTCCATCTTTATATATTCTAGAAACGGTTTGTTTAATTCGTAACCACCTTCATGTCTTTCCATCAAGGCCCAATCATCTTTGCTCCACCAGAAATTCAATCTTTGATATTTATTTACCGATTCCATCCACTGAGTTAGTAAAGAAATCTATATTATATTCCGCAAAGAAACTGTACAATCATCTTCCGTTACAACTTAAATCTGCAACATCTTTCCCTAAGTTCCGAAAAATGACAAAAGCCTATCTATCTAAAAGACCATATTATTCAATAGAAGAATTTCTTAATGAATAACTAAGAAAATTGGGTTCCATGCGCAGTAGCATAAACTTGTCAGTTCCTTATGTTGTACCTATTTTATTTTATTTGTTGTATGTTCAATTTGCAATTTATATATGTTTTGCAATAAATTGTTTTTGCCTTGGCTTTTATATCTTATACTGTACATTGTTGACGATTTATCTAATTTTAGTAAATTGTAGTTGTTATTTGTTATTTATATTATGTTTTTCTTTTGACTGTATGTAAGCTTTGTCCATAAAATTGTAAAAATTTTCAGTGGCAATAAAGCATATTTCTCTCTCTCTCTCTCTCTCTCATACAACCACTATAAAAGAATTAGAAGCGAAACAAACACTTTAGTCAGACAAATAAAAAGAGAACACTGGGAGAGTTTCTCAAAACAGATGGAACACGACTTCTAAGGAACACAAAAGGAAATATGGAGAATGATCAGAGGACAAAGAAAAGAGATGAACGAACTAATAAAAACGAAACACATTCAGAAGGAAACTTGGGCAGACTATTTTCGATCTCTGTTTGCTAAAGATAACGATAACGAACCACCAACACCTGAAGTGACAACAAACGAAGAAATAAATATTGAAGAAGCAGAGATAACGGAAGCATTAAGGGAATTAAAAAATAGAAAATCACCAGGAGAGGACAGAATATCGAATGAACTCCTAAAGTATGGAGGACAAGACCTGACCAAACAATTATTAAAACTAATCCAAAAAATAATAGAACAAAACAGAATACCACAAGAATGCAGATCAAGCATCCTAATACCTCTCTTTAAAAAGGGAGAAAAATCGGACCCGGAGAATTACAGAGGAATTTATTTATTTAACACAGCACTAAAATTAACGACCAATCTGATAACAAACAAACTGAATAAAATTATAACATTAGCAGAAGAACAACAAGGTTTAGGTCAGGAAGATCATGCACCGACGCTATATTTATAATGAGGCAGATTCAAGAAAAATCGTTAGAATACAACAAACCGGCATACTTATGTTTCGTGGACCTTATGAAGGCATTTGACAGGGTCAAATTAAAGGACGTTATCCATTTATTGTACTCAAGAGAGGTACCTCTAGGAATAATTAAAACGATCGAAAATGTCTACCAGAACAACACAATAAAAGTAAAAGTAGATGAAGAACTATAACTGACCCAATTGAGGCTGGCAATGGGATAAGACAGGGAGATTCCCTGAGTCCTCTGTTGTTCAATCTAATCATGGACGAAATAATAAAAAAAGTAAGAACAAAAAAAAAAGGATACAAAATGGGAGAAAAACAACTTAAAATAATCTGCTATGCAGACGACGCAATACTAATATCTCAAAGTGAAGATGATTTACAACGTATGCTGCACGAATTTAATATAACCGCTAGAAAATTTAACATGTTAATTTCCCCAAAAAAGACTAAATGCATGGTTATAACAGCAGATCTAATAAGGTGTAAATTGGAGCTGGAGGGTCAAATAATAGAACAAGTCATGGAGTTTAAATATCTAGGCATCACACTATGCAGCTACGGAGAGCTCGAAACAGAAGTGGAAGATCAGGTGAATAATGCAAACAGAGCCGCAGGTTGCCTGAATGAAACAATATGGAGAAATAAAAACATCGGAAAAGAAGTGAAAGGCAGAATTTACAAAACAGTCATCAGACCAATAATGACATATGCGGCAGAAACACGACCTGATACAGAAAGGACAAAAAGAATGCTAGAAACAGCAGAGATGAAAACATTGCGAAAAATCGATGGTAAAACGCTGTGGGATAGAGCTAGAAGTGCAGATATATGAAGGAGATGCAAGGTGGACAACATTAATAACTGGGTGAAAAGCAGAAGAGCAGAATGGAACGACCACATAAGCCGAATGACAGCAAATATAGTAGTAAGGACGGCGAGAGACGGTTCCCCAATAGGAAGACGATCAGTGGGAAGACCACGAAAAAGATGGCATGACAACTTACTGGACGCACATTGAAAAACAGAGTAATGTCTATATATAAAGAAGAAGAAAAAGAAGATAATAATTGTATGATATTTATAGCGACTCCAAGTCGATGTTTCAGGCAACATGGTTCCCTGCTCGATAAGAACTTGTGGTTCTTGCCAGTTCAATGGACACAGAGCAACAGTTGGTCTGTGTCCATTGAACTGGCAAGAACCACAAGTTCTTATCGAGCAGGGAACTTGGTCTGTGTCCATTGAACTGGCAAGAATCACAAGTTCTTATCGAGCAGGGAACCATGTTGCCCTTTGAGCACTCCTAACACATTTAATCTTCTAACATCGACTTGGAGTCGCTATAAATATCATACAATTATTATGTAAACCATAATTCTCGATGTAACCAATTTTAAAAAGTTGCTAGTTTCATGTACTAAGCAGAATGTAGAACGCACTAAGGATGATCTGATCCAGATTGAAAACGTTTTGCAAATCCTTTTGGATGACTTTTAATGTTTTTTAATAAAACTTTTTTATACTAGTATACTAACGAAGTTTTTACTTCTGTATGATTTAAAAAAAAATATATATATTTATCACTTGATATACTATATATATTTTTAGAGCATATTTCACGAATTTGTGATAGTTTTGAATTATCGCTAGGCACTCTCATGTACATAACTCTATCGTATAGAATAAGAAATACAAAAGTCAATTGCTCTAGTAATGAAGATATGCAACGAGTAGAGAAAAAAAGTTAGAGAAAAATTTTGTTTTCTATAAAACCGGATTTCCGGTTTTAGAGTTGCAACCAGAACTACTGTTTTAAAGTGGCCAAAATAGTACAAGCGGTATATTATTCGACGCAGCGTAACAAGATGGGCACAAATATTATGCTTTCGGTCTCATGTCTGTCTGTCTGTGCGTCTGTCTGTTTGCAAATATAACTCCTCCGTTATTAAAACAGATATAATGACATATAAACAGATATATAAGGAGTCGAATGAAAGCTTATAACTCAAAGATGGTATTAGAAGTGAGAAATTTGACCTCGGCCTTACGGTTTTAGACTGCAACCGGAATTACTGTTTTAAAATATCCGAAATAATACAAGGGATATATTATTTAAAGCGCCTTATTAAGTTAAAAACAAATATGTATTTCCGGTTTCATGTTTGTCTCTCTGTCTATATAACTCCTACGTTATTAGAACTGACAGATGAGGCGTCGAGTGAGAGCTATAACTCAAGTATGGCAATAAAGGTCAGAAAGGACACCGCACACATTTTATGGAAAATATAATGTCACTCAAATTCAATAAAATTTATATGAATAGATTCGTTTCAAATTAACGGTCAATTCTTATCATTGCGTCAACTCTGTATTTTCAATAATAAGAGCAGAAATTGATATAAATAAATTTGAAATCAAATGGGTACGTACATAAGTTAAAGAGAGAAAAAATATTTTAAAATACCCAAGTTATCGGTACTCCATAAATCAGCGGATTAGTTTAACTAATCCGCTTAGGCCCAGCAGGGTTTAAGCTGTTTTGAATAGCACCAAGAGCAATAGTGATTATAACTGACACATTTATGAACTCCAAAAATGTGATTTCGATAAACTTTAATTGCAATTTGCGCCGTAATTAATCATAATTAAGAGTTGGCGCAATGATAAGAATTGACCGTTAATTTAAAACGAATCTATTCATATAAATTTTATTGAATTTGAGTGACATTATATTTTCCATAATATGTGTGCGGTGTCCTTTAACCTCGGACTTCTGATCGCAAGGAGTTACAACTAGAAGTACTGTTTTAAAGTCGCCAAAATATTACAAGCGATATAATATTCGACGCGCCTTATTAAGAAGAGAACAAATATATCTATACTTCCAGTTTTTATATCGCTTCTGGTTAAAAAGGTGTAATAGAAAGTGCCACATTTTAACAACAGAAATAGTAAATGTGATATATCAATCATCGCGTATTGAAAAGTTAAGCTCGAGCTCTGTTTTGAATCGAAAGATTCTGGAATGGCGACCAAGACAAAAGGCATATCGAAACAAAGGATTCAAATTAGGCAATCCAAACCACGCGATTTTTAATGACAGGACGACTGGCAGGCAATTCAGCGTTGCCAGAGTTGTTACAATTGTACCAATTTGATACAATTAACAACCAAACTTTCGATACTAAAGTCTCCTAAAGTAAAAACCTAAAATTTTGTGACATAAGAAATTTGCTTCAAATAATATTAAGCGACGTTTTTTTAAGTTTTTGTACAAAATGTGTTGGTTTAGTACTTTGTGTCACTATTCCAGTCATTTCGGTGCATTTACAAAAATTTCTCTGGCAACACTGCACACAAGCGATTTTATTGGATACTTTATTTAAATTAAAATTTCAAATTTAAGATACAATGTGGTATTACTAGGTACCTAAAATAATAAAATATATATTACCCCGATGATTTTACCTAAAATCTAATTTTAGGGATGCTCAATATTATTTTTTATTAAACTTATAAAACATAAAATTTGTTAACCTAGCTTTCTTCAATCTTCCAAATTACTTAATTAAAACTTTTTAACTACTTATTAAGAGGATCGGAACGTATTTTCGGCTGCAATGCTATTCAAATGGGGATTCATTTTTTTCAAATCCTGAGAAAACTAATAAGTATTTTGGAAAAATTTAAACGCAGAATGAAAGATTACGTTATTAGCGAGGGCCGAAAGTCCCTGAGAACTTCTATAATGTTTATTTTAATAAGTTACAGGGGTGAAAAACTAAGAGAAAATTTAGTGTGATTTTTAATTTCAAATATATCATTCAAAATAAACTTTTTATTTATTCTAAGGGACTTTCGGCCCTCGGTAATAATTTAGTCTTTCATTCTGCGTTTAAATTTTTCAAAAATATTTATTGGTTTTTTCAGGATTTGAAAAAAATGAACACAATGCCTTGGTAATATTTTCCAAATCTGTCTTTGTCTTACAACGCACTCAACCGAATATAATATTGTCAGCATATATTGTCAGTCAGACACTGACAATCAGTGACAATTTTAAATATTTGACATTGCATCGGGAATATTTTGAGAAATTGATTAAATATATTGATGATATATTGAAGAATAGTACTTTGTGTCACTATTCCAGTCATTTCGGTGCATTTACAAAAATTTCTCTGGCAACACTGCACACAAGCGATTTTATTGGATACTTTATTTAAATTAAAATTTCAAATTTAAGATACAATGTGGTATTACTAGGTACCTAAAATAATAAAATATATATTACCCCGATGATTTTACCTAAAATCTAATTTTAGGGATGCTCAATATTATTTTTTATTAAACTTATAAAACATAAAATTTGTTAACCTAGCTTTCTTCAATCTTCCAAATTACTTAATTAAAACTTTTTAACTACTTATTAAGAGGATCGGAACGTATTTTCGGCTGCAATGCTATTCAAATGGGGATTCATTTTTTTCAAATCCTGAGAAAACTAATAAGTATTTTGGAAAAATTTAAACGCAGAATGAAAGATTACGTTATTAGCGAGGGCCGAAAGTCCCTGAGAACTTCTATAATGTTTATTTTAATAAGTTACAGGGGTGAAAAACTAAGAGAAAATTTAGTGTGATTTTTAATTTCAAATATATCATTCAAAATAAACTTTTTATTTATTCTAAGGGACTTTCGGCCCTCGGTAATAATTTAGTCTTTCATTCTGCGTTTAAATTTTTCAAAAATATTTATTGGTTTTTTCAGGATTTGAAAAAAATGAACACAATGCCTTGGTAATATTTTCCAAATCTGTCTTTGTCTTACAACGCACTCAACCGAATATAATATTGTCAGCATATATTGTCAGTCAGACACTGACAATCAGTGACAATTTTAAATATTTGACATTGCATCGGGAATATTTTGAGAAATTGATTAAATATTATTGATATATAGTGTATTTGATAAATAATTGATTTAAGACGTGAACTTAATAAAAAGTTATTTATTGTGTATTATTTGTGAAAGATCCAAGCAGAGAATACATCAGATATATCCTGTGATCCAAGTATTTTGTTGTTAGAGATGTTCAAAATTGTAAGCGTTCCAAAATAACAACATATAATTAAAAAATCACTTTAACACTTTTCCTCTTTTCTCGATTGATTATTAGTTTTTGTTGTACAAATAAATTATTACAATCACTGAAAACATAGTTAGTGAAAAAATTATCACATTTATTAACTGAATTAATAATTTGCAATTATAAAAATAACAGTTATCCAAGAACATTCAAAAGCCATCTCTTTAAATTAATTATGACATTTTCAAGTAGAATGACATTCTAGTAATGTTTACATATCCACACCAGTGTGAATTTTACTACACGTAATTTGCCGTGTAAAGACAGAAAAAGTAGGGATACACGTAAAATATTTGCGAATTATGTACCCATAGCCTTAAAGTTTATTGACATAAGCAATATTTTTTACTATGTCACAGAAGTATTTAGCAATATTTACACGGACATAAAATACGAAAATTACTTTAAAATACTAAAGTAACACTATACTATCATATAGTGCTTTTCATTCACAGTCATTTGTTTCGAGCTTCTGTCATATGTCGTATAATCCGTGTAGTAATTAATATTATATTATACACAGATTATATACAACATTTGACATAAGCTCGAAACAAATGACAATCGATGAAAAGCCCTATGCCTTCAATGTATTCATGCCAGCCGCCAGACATATTGGAATAGTTTGACAGATCGTTGAATTCCCTAATTGGATGGTTCAAGATGCCAGGTACGATATTGCGCATGCGACTATCAGCTGATCGCGTTCTGTCGACGTCACAATGAGAGTAGCCGCTGTTGGAATGCATACGTTTATATGGGAGTTTTATCGATTTTTTAGCTTTTGGGGAGAATTTTGTGAGATTTAAGTTGATTAGTAGGCTTGTTAGTGTGAAAGAATTATTATTTACCCCTTGATGTATTATCTCCAAAATTAGTTTATTTAAAAAACAACTGAAGGGTATCTTAAAATAAGTTTGTTATAGTTTAATATTCTGCGATGTTTGTTAGTTTAAAATTTATTGTTTATAAAGTATAGCTTTCTTAAAACTTTTGTAAATGGATGCCGTTAATAAATAAATAATGTTCAAATAAGTTTTGAAATTTCATTCGGTCGAAAAATTATTAAATTTTACAGAAATGTTTGAAATTTAAAGATGCATAACTATATTATGTATTTATAACATTGGTGATTTGATGATTTACCTACTCAATATTTTTCCTATTCTAAATAGTTCAAATTTCAAAATTGCTGTGGTAAGTATTTTATATTGACGACTAAAGTAATAATTATTCATCAAATTTTGCCCTATCGCAATAAGTTCCGATTCGATGTTATTAGATAAAAAATAAATATCATCTTACAGTGACTCAACCCCGGCTAAGTTAAGCTAAGTTTTTTTAAATTGGTAAACCTCATTTAAAAGTTGACTACTTCTCAGTTCATATATTTTGTTGTTTTTTTAGCTAAATGATTGGTTTGATTGCCTTAACGTCAGGGTACCTTATGCAGATTCCCGACACCGAGTACAAAGCTATGGATTGAATCTAGAGATTCAAAATAAAATTATTGACGAGATGATAGAAGCTATGAAAGCTTTAAAAGTTAAAAGAAAACGCATTAAAAGGTTTATTTGAGGATATAAAATCCAAAGTCGATATAAAATATATTCTTACGTACAATCTAAAATCTAAACCAAGATGTACTTGAGAAGTTTTTTGGCAAAATGAGGAGGGCTGGCGGCTTACCTACCTACATGGAGTCACAATAATTAGGCCTATTCGCGGAGCAAATCCTGAACTTACCCAGAGGGAGAACGCCTGCGCATTACAAAATTAGGCGTGCGCGGAGGTCGAATTTTTTCCTCTGAACACCTAATGCGCAGGCGTTCTCCCTCTGGGTAAGTTTAGGATTTGCTCCGATTATTGTACCCTCCAAACTGACCGACCACGTGATACGATGTAGAGTTGCATAAGTTTGACTTGAATGTTTGAACTTGACTTGAGTTTGACTTAATTTCAAGTCAAACTCAAGTCAATCCTTGTGATAAATATTTCAAGTCAAGTCAAACTGGTCAATCGTACAGGTTTGAAAATTCAAACTGTTTGTCAAACTAGTTTGAAAGAGTTTGAAAAATAATTTATTTAGTAGATATACTTTTTTGTCGAGATAGAGATGTTAGTTGCCAATTAAGATAAGAAAATTAATAATACAATGATAGGTCTGGATCCCGCGTATGAAAAAAAAGTTGATTAATAGCAAGCCAAGCTGAAAATTTGTTAATAGCTTAAGGGTGTCTAGTCGGACAAACTTTGATATATGGGAACACTGGAACAGGGGAAGTTTTAATTGTGGAACAGGTTAAAAATTTGGAACGGTCAGACCACGAAAACGGCACATTTATTTTGTCCGACAGAACAGACTTAAACTCTTCGAACAGAGATTAAACTCTCATGCAAAAATCAGACTGCTATTTATCACCAAATGGGCGTTTTCATGAGTGGAACATGTAGAATATGTCAACTGCCAGGAATTATGACAGGTCATAAATAGCAGTCTGATTTTTGCATGAGAGTTTAATCTCTATTCGGAGAGTTTAAGTCTATTCTGTCGGACAAAATAAATGTGCCGTTTTCGTGGTCTGACCGTTCCAAATTTTTAACCTGTTCCACAATTAAAACTGCCCCTGTTCCAGTGTTCCCATATATCAAAGTTTATCCGACTAGACACCCTTAAGCTATTAACAAATTTCCAGCTTGCTATTAATCAACTTTTTTTTCATACGCGGGATCCAGACCTATGAGTGCCACATAAAAATCAATATTTTCAATGTGTTTTAATTTAAAACTTTTAAATGTAGATATTTATTTTTTTCGAATCCTGAGAAAACTAATAAGTATTTTTGAAAAATTTAAACGCAGAATGAAAGATTGCGTTACTACCGAGGGCCGAAAGTCTCTTAGAATAAATAAAAAGTTTGTTTTGACAATTAAAACTTCTGTTCCAGTGTTCCCATACATCAAAGTGTATTTGACTAGACACCGGTAAGCTACTAACAAATTTTTAGCTTGCTATTAATCAACTTTTTTTTGGTAAGCGGGATTCAGGTATATATGGTTTTATATCTACAATTTAATTTTTTTTCGGATACAGGCTACAAATGTTGGGTTTAAATTTAAAAAAAATTAATGTATAAATATGCATTAAGCTTTGTTTAATTATCCTAACTGGCGAGTTTATTGGGTTTTATTTGTCTGTCTGCGGTTTAAATATCGTATCAGCCAATACATTTCTATGTTTATTGAAATTTGTCAAAAAAAAAAGAATGTGTGTGTGTACTTTGTACGCATGTAAGAAGTTATACTTCTATTATTATGATTTCAACGAAATTAATATACCTACGTAAGAGGTCATTTGTATTTTATTTAAATATTAAACTAACTTTCTTTACCTACCACTTTTACAATTTTTTTATTAAAACGATACCAAATATATAAAAAAAAATATGAATCGTCCGGGATTTGAACTCGGGACCTCTTGATCTCCGGTCACAGGCTCTACCACTGAGCTATATCCCTTTTGCTTTGACAGGTTACAAGATTTCTCATACATACTGACAAATTTAATACAAAAATACTTTAAATATACTTAATATTATTATAAAATATCTTATTCCCGAGGAAGACAAATCCAAAGACACAAAAATTATAATAAATAATACATTTACTAAAAACAATAATAGGTATATTTTTTTCACACCTTTTCTTGCACTGATATATTTATACACATAACTTGAAAGATTCAGCAACTAAACGCCATACTGTCTGTGCGCATGCGCGCAGTATTATGAAATTTTACTCTCAATCGCGCCTAAAGAAGTATAACTTCAAAAATATATTTGGACATTGTTGGAAGTGGGGGGAATTTCCCCTACCCCTCCCCACCCCCGTTGATCCGCCAGTGAACAAATAAAGGCGTAGGCGGTCTCATTTAAAATTGAAAATAAACACGTTGCGTAATATTCAAACTTTTCAAACTGTTTGAAGATGTTTGAATTCAAGTCAAACCTAAAGATATCGAAATCAAATCAAGTCAAACTTTTTTATACAAAAAGTTTGATTTTCAAGTCAAGTCAAGTTTGTTGAGTAAAATCATACTAGTTTGACTTGATGCATCTCTAATACGATGTAATACCGTCAAACACAAAATCATCAATTAGCCGAGATTTGTCCACCGCTGAACGTAGACCTCCGGTAAATTTTTCCAACTATTTCTATCTTGAACACAAAGACGCCAGGTACGATAGCCGGAATATCCGAAATTCGGATGAGTTCGCGCATGACGTCACAATGAGAGTGATTTTAAATATTCCCCATTTAAAACATTAGCGCTCGGAACACAATTAGTTTCAAATTGGTCATAAAGAGTAATTTTAATAGATTAATATAATTTCTGTTTAGCTATCTCGGATTTATTGAAATGTAGGTGTTTTATTATTTTGCTTTAAAAAATTAATTAACAATATAATGAACAAAAATTAATCTCTAAAAAAAATTTGTGAGTTATTTAAAAAAAATTGTATTCGTCGCTTTTTAAATAAATTTTACGAGCTTGTTTTTGATTGGCTTGTCTTATTTGGCACCAGTGTCAAGGAGGGGATCGAGCCATGGGCGTACAATAAAAATTTGTAGGGGGGCTAGACGTGAAGATGTTGCACATTACATTTTGTATACTTTGGAAGACAATATATAGTTTAAAGCACCGAAAAGCCAGGGGGGCACGCCCCCTTACCCATACGTATAAGCGCCTATGAATCGAGCCTTCATTTAGTTGCACGTAAACAGATGAAAATACTTGATTATTAATGGTCTGAAACAAAATCACAAAACAAATAAAACACAAGACTTCAAGTTACAATTTTCTTTAATTTTCTATTATTTCCCATATTTTCTTTAAATGTTAAGTTTAATTTCTTAATCCTAAAATAAATGCGCGACAGAAAGAACAGGTGTTTGCTTTTGTAATCACATTCAATCTTTTCAGACAAATCGATCGGTCTTTGCAAATAATTTTTCCTGACTTTAACTGAAGTCCAGACTCATTGAAATTATTAAATATAGTATCCACTTGATGCATTTTTACCACCAATTCTTCTGGAGGTTTCTTTAGGCCTCTTCGGACACTTGGTCAGTCCACGTGTAAGTGGAAGTATCCGTACTTTTATTTAAATCTAACTTCTTGCAGATATACCCACTGACGGGTACTTCGACGTCTGCATCCACTTCTTCTTTTTCTGCATCGTCAGATAAATCTCAGAAGTATGTTTTGCATAACAAAACTTCACCTAAATTATCGATTGGACCATCCCTGCCCTCATCAGCTTCTGTGTTACCAGCTTCGGATAAACTCCCTTCATTCCTTCCCAAAATATAGTTTTTTACGCGGTGGCGGAATTCCACCGCATGAGGATGGTCATGTACCTACTTAAATTATCTGTTCCTGAAAAGTAGATGACTAAAAATATTTTCTCAGAACGTGCTTGTTTCTTTTACCAAAGAGCAATATAAAAAATAAACTATTAAAAATATCATATTATCTGTATTACTAATTTATGGGCAATCAATTTTGTTCAGTAAACAGCGTGATAGTCTAAAAATGTAAATGATTCTACTACGACAAATTTACGATGATCGTAACTCATTAGAGTATTTACTTTAGAAAGTGGCCTTTTGTCTCTCAATCTAACTTTCTATGAAACGATTACTATTCACGGTAAGTTGCAATAAATATTTCTGAAGATGGGCATTCTATTCGTAGTATTAATAGAAATGATGCGAATAAAAGGACTATCTAGAAATTTTATAGACCGCAGTCGATCTATAAATAAACCATAAATTACCGAGAGAAGCCAATATTTGATCAATGGACGTAACCTAACAGCATTTTTGGATTAATATTGTTTTTATTTTACATGATGATCCATTAAGAACGTTTATCTCTGAGTTGTCGATTCTCATCAAAATTTGATGATTCTGCATTCTGCCCAACGTGCCTTATACAAATTTGCTAGTTTCCGAGATGCCGGGTGTTTAAAGTTTAAATATAGATTGTAATTTTTGCAGTATTTTATATGTTTTTACAATTTCTATTTATTGGTGGCTAATTGGCTCTATCAAGGTATTAAGAAAGAAAAAAAATTTCTATTTCAAAATAACAATTTTAGCTTTTTTGGTATGAGGATTTCTGATTTAGACTCTTATTTAGCATTGCTAATAGAGGGCGATAGTTAATTTTGTTTTGTGTTTACTAAATCAAATAAAAATTTTTTCAGGTGAACTATGAATAAAAGAATAGAAAAATTTGATTAAGCGTTAAATTCTACAAAAAAAAATGTAATTCGATAGGTCAGTTATTTGTTTCTAAAAAGTTAAATAAACTTTAATTTTACAATAAAAAAATTTATTCTTTAAATGTGTAACAATACCAAAATAATAGTTATTTATGATATAAGTGTTAAAAGTACACGTTTAAGACACGCATGTGAAAGTTTGCAGAATGAGCGATAGCGAGTTCTGCAATATTCACATGAGTGCCTTAAAAATGTACTTTTCAACACGCATAGCATACAATATTTTTTCTACAAACGTAATTACAGGACAATATCTACAAAAACTTTTACTTGAACTTGACTGGCATTCCATTTTTATATTCTTTTGACATTACATAAAAATTGCCTATACGGTCAATACGAACTGCAGTGTATACTCAATAAGTATTTTTGAAAAATTTAAGCGCAGAATGAAAGATTACGTTCTTACCGAGGGCCGAAAGTCTCTGAAAACTTCTATAATGTTTATTTTAATAAGTTACAGGGGTGAAAAACTGAGAGAAAATGTAGTGTGATTTTTAATTTCAAATATATTATTCAAAAGAAACTTTTTATTTATTCTAAGGGACTTTCGGCCCTCGGTAATAAAGTAATATTTCATTCTGCGTTTAAATTTTTCAAAAATACTTGTTAGTTTTCTCAGGATTCGAAAAAAATGATAACATTTAAAATACAGTGGAACCTCGATAAGCTGGCCCCCAATAACCCGGAAGTCCGGCTAACCCGGACCGATTTTCATCAGATAAACATTTTGTTTTTCAGTATTTTGTATTTTGACAACGACACCCGATTTGGGCGTCGAAATGTTAATAAAATTATTTTTCAATTTAATTGTGGCTTATTTCCTATCAAAATACATAGTTAATTATCATATAAACATTTCAGCAATAAAAATGTATGTAATAATATAATATTTGAGAGATAATGTGTATTTGTGTAATTTGTACTATACGATAGTAAAAATGACTCATGGCACACGCCGCGCCGACAGAAACAACAGACACCTGTCTGTAGTATTCCTTTATATATTTCAAACAGCATTGTTTAAAAAGACTAAAAGACTATTTAAAAAATTCTTTTTCAAACAATGGTCTTTAGTTTTCACTGTTCTTAAATAACATCACATCGATTGTGACTGTATTGTGTGTAGTACAGTCTTGTATATTGTTCGCTTCCGTTTGCTTACGTTTGTGTTTGCGTGTTTTTAGTAATTTAGATGTGTAGGTACTGTGCATATTTATATATATTTCATGTTATTTCAATTCTAACGGAGTTTATCTGTAAGTATACCGTATTTTATTAATTTTTACCATATTTTCCGGCTAACCCGGATTTTCCATAACCCGGATCGGCCGTGGTCCCGATTAATCCGAGTTATCGAGGTTCCACTGTACATTAAAAATTTTGACGGGCGTCAAAATGTTCCTTTCCTCTTAAAGTAGCATTTTTAACGCTCGTATGGAGTGCTAAAAATTGCATTTTTAACACGGTTGTAGAAAAAATGAATGAAATGAATGAAAAAAACAAAAAACTTTAAAGTAGATGTTGAAAATGTGCACTATTTAGTTCAATACTCTTTATGATAATATTATATTAAGTAACCCTTCTCTATAACTTTAATCCCATTCGCTGCTTCTATTCTCTGCCGCAATTCTAAAAGAGAATTAATTCTTTTTTTGTAAATGAATGCCTTTATTTGCAACCAAATCGAAAAATCTAATGGAATGAAATCAGGGCTTCTTGGTGGCTTAGCACACTCATTTGCACGACTAGTCCATGATGCGAAAACTGTTGATTTAAGTATTAACGAACTTCTAAAGATTATTGTGGTGAGGTCTTAAAATGAGAGATACCTCCTGTAGTAATTCGTATAAATGTTCTTGAAGAACATCTAAATACAGATGCTCATTTAAATGGGTTGGTAGTTCAAAAGGACCTATATAGTAAGTAGTCAAAATCGTACACTCGTGCTGAAAAGGGGTTTCTTTTTTATCATTAGGATTTTCAAAATTCTACAAATGACTATTTTCCCAACTAAATATTCCTCTTCTGGTAAATATTACCTTATCAGTATAAAGAATTGTATCTCCACGTGGCGTATCCCCGGAAACTAAAGCAACCCTGTGGAAGATTTTGGTAACAAACCCCAGTGGGAAACAGGGTCAGGGCTAACTAGAGAGGGAAAAATTATCCCGCGATGAGGATAAGGGGGTTGGGCTGAAGATTACCTACCTCCTCCTAGAAAAACGATGTTGTGAATGTGTAGTTCAATTAATTCTTGTGTAACTTTTATTATAATTCTATAAAACACAGCTTAGATTAGTACATTTTTAAAATTATGAACCAATTGATCCATCCTTCTATTTAATACTCTTGGAGAGGAATTAAATAGAAGGATGGATAAATTGGTCCATAATTTTAAAAATGTACTAATTTAAGCTGTGTTTTGTAGAATATAATTAAAAATACACAAGAATTAATTAAACTACACATTCACAATTATACTCCATTTATATATTGACTTCATTATTATATACATACTCCATTATACTCCATTTATACAGAGTGGGTCAAATAAAAGGGTCCACTTCGATATTTGTCAGTATTTATTAGATTTTAAGGAAATGACGAAACAGGTTGATTTTTGATCTAAGGGAGACACATTTTTGCGGTACATAGATCTGTCATTTGTCAGCGCCCTTCCGTCCACTTCATCCACCCCTCATTTCTAAATAGGGAATAGGGGTCGCGTGCTAGCTCATTTGAAAGGTTATTAAATTCTCTATTTAGTCATAATAACATTGACATAATTATTTGTACAGGGTATCCAAGAAAAATTATTTTGTAATAAATTAATTGACACAAAAAGAAGAATGTATGTAAATAAACCTTCCTTTTCGCTTATCTTCAATCTTCAAGCTGCCACTCATCTGTCTCTTGGTAGGTTGAATATTGAATTTAAGCAACAAACAATGTTTATTTATCAAATAAACATTTCGTTATATTTTCTGTCTACAGTACAATGTATTCTAAGTTAAATAAATTACATACATTCTTCTTTTTGTGTCAATTAATTTAATTCAAAATAATTTTTCTTGGACACCCTGTACAAATAATTATGTCAATGTTAATATTACTGAATAGAGAATTAAATAACCTTTCAAATGACCTAGCACACGACCCCTATTCCCTATTTAAAAATAAGGGGTGGGGGAAGTGGAAGCGAGGACGTTGACAAATGACAGATATGTACCGTAAAAATGTGTCCCCCTTATATCAAAAATCGACCTGTTTCTTTATTTCCTTAAAATCTAATAAATATTGCGAAATATCGGGATGGACTCTTTTCTTTGGCCCACACTGTATATTGACCACATAATAATTTAAACCTAAAGATGTTCCTTTCAAAACCAAAACCATGCCTCGGGGTTTTCCGCAACTGTTCCCGTTAAACATATATATTAAGTAGGTTTTTCTAATTAGGACATTTAATTGGCGATCAATATTCAAAGGATGAGGCACACGAAAAAGAAGAATAAAAAGATTGAATTAAATATATTAGCCAATGCAGCATAAAAATACAATCAGAATATGAAATGGAGAAATCAAAGAGAGAATAGTAGGCATCTAAGAAAATCAAGAAGTAAATCAACAACAATAAGTGAGAGTTAAAACAGGAAGAGCAAAAACACATATTTGGATAATATACATCATCTTGCCAATTATAAAAGACAGAAGAAGACGAGGAAGTTTATGATATGATTTTTAGATTACACCTTTCAACCATCATCGATATTTTGGAGCTTTCACCGCATCAGAACGCAGAAAATCGATTCTCCGTTGCACCTTAAGGTGGTTAGTGATTACCCATTGTACGAACAGGAGATTTACATAATGAGGTAATAAATCTCAAGAATCTATTATACAGAACCCCCGGCACTCTTTAAAACAATGTGAAACTAACCTGATGTGTGCTCGTTTTTATTTATATCTAATTTCAAAGAGAAAAAAATTGTGATTTGTTGTACAATGTATTTAAGTGACACAAGTGTTTGTATTAAGAAATATGCTTGTGTACTTGAATACATATTAACAAAAATGAATAACAAAGTTAACGATAATAAAAAATATATTTTTATGAGTTTTCGAAATATGCTTTCTTCTATGGCTGTTTTAAAAAGTGTCTCGTATGTATCAATTCATGGTTTGAAAAATGTAGTACATTATACAAGGATCATTTATTTCCCACAAATTACTATAATGATTCAATAAAATTGTGTTTTGACTAGGAAAGTTTTGGGGTAGTTCTGATTTCTTTTATTATATATGGATTTTGGGCTGCTGAATCCAAATGTGAGGTTTGCGGACAAAATTTCTTGCTGAAACATTGAAAAAATCGCGAGAAAATCGAAAAATTTCAGCTTTTTTCCGCATTTTTGCTCAGATCTCGAAAACCATTAACTTTTAGTAAATGGTCTCTTAACAGAAATTAAAGTACTTAAAATTATCTACAAATATCACTATTTACTTTTTTTTAAGACGAACTATTCGGTCTAAAGTACAAGTTGAAAATTGCCAATTTTTAACGGTCTCGGCAAAACCTACTTTTTACATTCCAAAATTATATTTTTTATTAGAATGCTGTCATTTGAAAAATTTCTCCTAGTTTTCTGTACAAATAATAAATGGTAGTTCATAGGTATAGTATTTTTCTTGTGACAGCTTTCATGAGTCCATTCCGTCCTAAGAAGCAAGGAATGTCTCTGCTTTTCCCTTAGAGTCACAGAAGGTCAGGAACAGATGGAGTCACAGTTTCAGATGGTGTGAACATTTCCTTCGGATCTGTTATCTTGATTTCTGATAAAGCTTGATGTTTTGTCCTTTTAAAATTACTTAGTTGAACAGCTCCCTGACTTCCATTAACCTCAGGCGCGGGTTTCTCTTCGAGAAATGGATTGCTTAGGAGCTACTGCATGTTTTGCTACATGTGTAAAGCACAGCAGGTCAATTTTCTGCGGATCGCCTGCAAATGCTGACACTTCCAGCTGAACAGCTTCTGTAAAGGATGAACAAAACCCCAAAGAGGAAACTACATCAACCTAATTTCTTGAGCCGTACTTTTTGTAGAGAAAACGTCCAACCCTGCAAGGATAGATGAGACCAACTATCTGGGCCTTACTGCCGCTACAAGACTTTGAGCAAGTACGTTGCTTATCTGGAAGTGTCAGCAATCGCAGGCGATCCGCAGGAACTTGACCAGCCGTGCTTTACACAACAGGTGTACGAAAACGCTCTTTTTAACCCTTTCTATGCCAGGCCTTAATTTGCATGTTGGTCTCTCAATCTCAAAGGTTTTTTTATGCTTAGAGTCCCATTGGCTTATATATACGTCGCATATAAATAAACAAATAAATGACCAAAACATGTTTTTAATGAGTTTTTTTTAACCAACCTAAATGTTTTCTTTTCAAAAGTACTCAAAGTACTCATCAGAGAGCAAAACCAACTTCAAAAAATGGAACTTACTTAAAAAAAATAATGTAATGTAAATTAACATTAAAAGTTTTCTTTTGTGGGGTACTCCGCAAAACATGACACTACGCAAAGGCCGACTCCGCATCTTGCACACCATGTATCTCGATTCGCTTCTTTTTTCTGGTCTTTTCTGTGGCTACAAACGCTTCAACTTCTAGCAGCTACTTATAAGCGTTGCCACCAGTGCTTCAATATAGTATATATCTAAAATATGTGAATAAATATATACGGCAATGGGTCCGCATGACCTGTCTTAGATGCCAACATTTTGAGGATTTGGGAACAATAATCTAACATTTTCGGACATATCTCTAAGGCATTGGGACACCAATGAGTCTAAAATTTTATAAGCAACACATATTTTCGGCTTTGGTAAATTGAGACCATAACACCTTGAACGTATATATACGGCGGATAGGATTACAGACTCACTTTTTCAAAAACATATATATGCAGCGTTGGGACAGAAAAGGTTGACGCACATACAATCGACGGATACCACACTTTTTACGTCGTGGGTGGCATTTCATGTATTACACCAAAACATGCAAAGTCAGGGTAGCCTTGATGATTTCCAATCTCCGATAGGAGTGGCACAAGAAGAAGAATAAGAAGAATGCAATAGCTCCAAACCAATCCATTCCTCGGCTAAAAACTAAACCCGCACCCGAGGTTTACGGAAATCAGAGAACTGTTCAACTAATATATTTTGAAAGGACAAAACCTCAACGTTTCATGAAACTGTGACTTCAGCTGTGCCTGATCTTCTGTGGCTCTAAGGGAAAAGCAGAAACATTCTCGGTATTTTAGGATAGAATGGATTCATGGAAACTGTGAGAAGAGACATACCATATTCATATTATGAACTAACATTTATTATTTGTACAGAAAACTAGGAGAAATTTATCAAATGACAGCATTCTAATAAAAACTAACGTTTTGGAATGTAAAAAGTAGGTTTCGCCAAGACCGTTAAAAATTGGCAATTTTCAACTTGCACTTTAGACTGAACGGTTCGTTTGAAAAAAAAGTAAATAGTGATATTTGTAGATAATTTTAAATACATTAATTTCTGTTAACAGATCATTTACTAAAAGTTAATGGTTTTCGAGATCTGAGCAAAAAAGCGGAAAAAAGCTGAAATTTTTCGATTTCCTCGCGATTTTTTCAATGTTCCGGCAAGAAATTTTGTCCGCAAACCTCATATACGGATTCAGCAGCCCAAAATCTATATATATATATATATATATATATATATATATATATATATATATATATATATATATATATATATATATATATATATATAATAAAAGAAATCGGAACTACCCCAAAACTTTCCCACTAGGGAGCTCGTAGAGTACAAATTGACTGAATCATAAAAAGAACAATGATATAATGAAAAATTGTTAGCTACCTTCACCATCCTAAGCCTCCCTCCTCGAGCGTCCACTGCAGAAGATAGGCTTCTTCCTCTTGTTTCCAACTCCAACTATCATGTGCTGCATTTATTCAGTTTTTATTTGTTTTATTCGAGTCGTCTGTCCATTAGACTGGTGGTCTTCCAACGCTTTGTTTGTTCTCACGTGGTTTTCATTTAAATATCTTCTTTGTTCATTCTCGCTATGTGTCCTATCCAACTCCATTTTAGTATGACCATTCGTTCAATACCAAAGAATTAAAAAGTTAATAGGTAAAAGAAGGCCGTTGAAGGAAAAATACGACTCCAACTAGTAACACTAAAGAAATTAAATAAAGATATACTAATGTTTATCTTGCTGCTTAATGTAGCTCCCTCCTCCTCCTAAGTGCCTTCTCTATTGAGGTTGGCGATCAATATGGCAAATTTCTCTCTGTTCTGGACTTGATGGATCATTCCCTGTTGTGTGGGTCCAATCTCTAATGTTTCGGAGCCAGTATTTCTTCTTTCTTCCTATACCCCGTTTACGTTCGATTTTGCCTTCTAATATTACCTGAAGCTGCTCAAATTCTCTATGGCGCATTATGTGTCCTAGATATGACGTCGTTCTAATTTTGATTGTATTGAGCAGATGAGGACGTGTGTTCATTATTTCCAGTACTTCTTCATTTGTAGTTTTGCTAGTCCAGCTTATTCTTAGCATTCGGCGGTACATCCATATTTCGAATGAATTCAGTTTGTTGACGTCATACTGTTTTAATGTCCAAGTCTCACAGCCATATAGTAGTCTAGTAAAATAAAATTTCACTACATGTAAAACAAAATGTAAATTCTTACAGGTTGAAACAAATTTTATATCAAAATTTAGGTGGGTACAAAAGATATTTTCAAGAAAGTATCCAAATCACACAAGGGGATCATTCTTTAAATAATTAAAAAGGGGTCATTTTTGCAAAAAAATTACTTTTTTAACTGCTGAGGTCATTCAATTACTAATGAATATCTATAGGATTATTTTCTGCAAACTTTAAGGGTTAATCTTTCACATATAACTTACTAAATTAAATTTGACCCCCTATTTATTTAAATAATTATACATGAATCTTTAAAAACAAATTTGCAAAAAATTATTTTTAGCGTTTTAAATAAGCACTATAAAATATCTTATTTTACAGGAGAAGTTGCACTATGTTATCAGTATTAATCAAAAAAAAATTAGTCCAAAAATATTTAATATTTTTTGAGATATTGAATTTGTTTATTAAATGTTACTCTATTTTCAATTGCAAAAACGCGGTTGTTGCCAAAAAAATATTCACCTGTATTAAATCGTATTAGTTTTATTTTTATGTATATTTTCGATAAATGTATTGATAAATTCAAATTTCAATTAAACTTCCCCCTAAAATGACATTTGAAAATTATTCAAATTTGTTTATAATTTGGTTTTTTAATAACGTCGCGGGGATTAAATATTTTGAATTGCCGTTTCGATAATTCGGTTTCTGGGAATTTTTCACTAATTAACAAATTTTTTTGTCTTTTTTTCCTCTTCTTTTTTTTCTTGGAGTTATATTACTACGGGCTCTTTTAGGGTTAAGTTTCATTAAGAATGTCGAATCTCTAAGTTATAGATTCTAGACCTAAAAATATTAAGATTGGTCTAAAATCACTTAAATAAAATGTGGCTGGTTACTGAGTTACTGGGTGTTTAATTTAAAAATTAAAAATTATTTTTACCAAGTACTTTCAAACTATTTGACGCATCCTTATCATGCTTGTCAGAAAGTGTGGGTACTATATAGTCTACTAAATTGTGACAAATAAAAGTTTATAGCTACTACCAGAGGCGTACGACAGGGGATATTTAATTGTTGACCCTTTCCAAATTCTACGCCACTGAGGGAATTACTATTTTAGCGAAATTTTTCGATTCTCCAATACTTTATATGTAAATAATATAGAGGAACTGGTCCGAATATGGGCTATGTATTTAATATGGGCCAACACACTAGCTATGAAACAAGTAGTGCTATCTGTTAGAAAATGCCCAAATATACTAGAAGGCTCCTCTCTTGTCATATATTTACAGATTCCTCGATCAGTATATATGTTGTTGTTACACAGTGTAGACCGTTTGATTTTGACTTTTGAAAAAATTTTAGGTGAGTTTATATTAGGTACGTGATATTTGTGTTTATTGGCATTATTTCGGAATTGATATATGTATTATGCTTGTGTGGCAGAAAAAGGAAGGAAAATTGTTCTAATGTAGGTTAGGAACAAAAAATAATTACAAAATCATAAGCTAATATTTTTCTTGAACGTACATATTTTGAAATATGGGCCCCTTTTGTGACGTAAATATGGGCTAGGGGCCCATATTCAGACCGCTCGCATAAATCTAGCAGAACTATTGGAAAAGGCATTATTTCTGAAATGCCAGGCGGCAGAGATAGCTAAGAATGGTTTTAAAGTAACAGAAATACGGCCAATAGATATAACCATTTTTTATGCTGATTTCAGTGCTGAGAATCTTAAATCTGAGAAAACTTGTAAGTTGACTGAAATTTATTTGGAAGAATTGACAAGCGACCTTGCAAAAACGATTTTTTCAGAAAATATAACAGTTAGTTCAGAAGATCAAGGACCAAGTTATTCTAAAGACAGAGATTAACCATTAATTTACACAACGAACGCAACAACTGTGCCAGAACAGCGTTCAAAACATTCATGAGTCCATTCGTTCTTTCAACTGTCCCATCAGTTACGAAGCAAGCGTCTTCAAGAGGAAGGAAAAAATCTCGTTCTCAAGTTATAATTTCACCTCCATATAAATCAGACCTTGAATTATCAATTGAGAATATGTATAAGAAAATCAAAAGAAAGAACGGGGAAGAGAACTGTGTTTTCAGTTGAATCAAAAGAAATTGTAAAGACCAAGGAAGGAAAGGGGAGGCTAATAGGTTCTGCGCTAAAGCCGAAAGAAAATGTAAAAAAACCAAGAGAAAAATCAAAATCAAATTCAGTTCGGATGAAGAAAAGGAAGAGGAATTTTTGCCAGCTGACGAAGACCTTGACGTCGAACAGATAGGACAGTATTCTCCTGAAAGCAGTGACGCCACATGTCTATTTTGTGAACAACATTTTTCTGATTATATTAAAGAGAAACGTGGGTTCAATATTTAATGTGCAATGTCTGGGCACATGAACATTGTTCCGGAGCTGAGAAAGACTCTTACGTTTGCGATTTTTGCAGATAATCTCATTTTTTTTCACATATATGTTTATTATTCTTTAAGCATACATTGTTGGCTAGGTTATTTCGTATTTTTGTTGTCAAAAGAAAATTTTGTTAGTTTTTGAATGGGGCCCATATTTTAGACAGCCTGGCCTGGTTAGAAAAATATGCCCCACAGCATATTATTACCCGTAAAATAAAAAAACATTGTTATAAAAAATACATAGTTAGTAGTTTCTTTTCTAATGTCCTATAGCATGTATAAATGACATTTAGACATTGTTATAAAATATTATAAGCAAGTTTCAATAGAAAAACAAATGGGGGGCCCATATTCGGACCAGTTCCTCTACTCTTTACTGGTAACGATTAAGTCATTAGTTTTCGAGATATTGGACGTTAAACATGAAACGGCATAGTTATTTTGATTCATTCATTCATTCATTTTAAACTTCCAATATCTCTCAAACTGATGACTTTATCGATACCAATAAAGTTATTTACATACAAAGTATTGGAGAATCGAAAAATTTCGTTAAAATAGTAATTCACTCAGTGGCTAGAATTTGGGAAGGGTCAATCATTCACTATCCCCTGTCGTACGCCTCTGGCACTAGATAGAAACGTTTATTAATCACAATTTAGTAGGGTGTATAATAGCCACACTTTCTGCCAAGTATGATAAGGATACGTTAAATAGTTTTAAAGTACTTGGTAACAATAATTTTTAAATTTTTAAATAAAACACCCCGTAACTCAGTAAGTAGCCACATTTTATTTAAGAGATTTTAGTTAAATCTTAATATTTTTAGGTCTACAATCTAGATCTCATAGACTCGACATTCTTAATAAAATTTAACACTAAAAGGGCCCGTAGTAATATAACTCCAAGGAAAAAAAGAAGAAGAAAAAACGACAAAAAAATTGTGTTAATTAGTAAAAAATTCCCAGGAACCCAATTATCGAAACGGCATTTTAAAATACTTAATCCCCGCGACGTTATTAAAAAAACAAATTATAAACAAATTTGTATGATTTTCAAATGCCATTTTAGGGGGGAGTTTAATTGAAATTTGAATGTATCCATACAATTATCGATAATATATATAAAAATAAAAATAATGAGATCTTAAGCAGGTGAATATTTCTTTGGCAACAACCGCGTTTTTGCAATTGAAAATATAGTTACATTTAATAAACAACTTCAATATCTCAAAAAATATTAAATATTCTTTGACCAATTTTTTTTTGCTTAATACTGGTAACATAGCGCAACTTAGTCTGTAAAATAAGATATTTTATAGTGCTTATTTAAAACGCTAAAAATAATAATTTGCGAATTTGTTTTTTAAGTTTTATATACAATTATTTAAATAAATAGGGGGTCAAATTTAATTTAGTAAGTCTTATGTGAAATATTTACCCTTCAGCTTTGTAGAAAAAATCCCATAGACCTTCATTGATAAGTGAATTACCTCAGCAGTTAAAAAAGTATTTTTTTTTGCAAAAATGACCCCTTTTTAATTATTTAAACAATGATCCCCTTGTATGATTTGGATACTTTCTTGAAAATATCTTTTGTACCCACCTAAACTTTGATATAAAATTTGTTTTAACCTGTACGAATTTACATTTTGACTTTTTTTTATTTTATTAGGCTATAGTAATAGAGACCACACATAACACTTTAGTGTTCTCAATCTTATTGTGACTGATAGTTTTGGTGTTACAGAGCATTGTACGCATGTTTATGAAGCTATCTTGCTATATATCTTGCTATTTCAAAGCATCTAATTTCTTTTGAGTGGTCTAGCTGACTGTTTAGCTCTCTGTCCAGGTATATGAAGCTCTTGGAACTCTGAAGGGTGATAGCATTGATTTGTATGTTGGGTGTAATTTGTTCATGGGGGTTCTTGTGGAATACCATGATTTTGGTTTTGGAGAGATTAATATCCAAGCCCAGTCTGTGACTTTCTTCTGATAGTATATTCATCAATATTTTTAGTTGGTCTTCTGTTTCCGCTAATACTACGGTATCATCGGCATATCTTACATTGTTAATGATAATTCCATTGACTCTGGCACCTTCAGGGCGATCTTCAAGAGAAGCTCTGATGATATGTTCGGCATAGACGTTAAATAGTAGAGGGGACAGAATGCACCCTTGACGCACTCCTCTTTCTATGTTTACATAATTGGTATTTCCGTTGTCTGTTCGAACACATCCTGAGTGGTTCCAGTATGTATTGCTTATTATAGCTATACCGTGTCCGTCCAGCCCTACTTTCGTGTAATTTTCCGTGTCTAATGCGGTCGAAGGCCTTTCTATAATCGACAAAGCACACATACAGCTGTTTTTGAACTTCGAGATACCTTTCTGCCATTAGTGTCAATCCCATAATTGCTTCTCTGGTGCCTGTACCCTTTCTAAAACCATATTGAGAACGACTCAGGTATTCTTCACACTTATTGTGAATGCGGTTATAATTTACTCGCATAAAAATCTTAACGGCATGACTCATTAGGGATACAGTTCGATGGTCTTCACATTTCCTTGCTTTTTGTTTTTTAGGAAGAGCTACATATGTGGATGTTAGCCAGTCATGTGGTAGAGTGCCATGTTCATATATAATGTTAAAGAGGTAGGTTAATTTCCTGACAGCATCGTCATTTAGGTGTTTGAAATGTTCGGCGGTTATTAGATCTTCGCCGGGTGCCTTGTTGTTCTTTGCGTCTTTTATTGCCCGCATAACTTCATCGGTTAGAATATTTAGTTTTCCATCTGTATCTATTTGTGGGGGCTCGTCTGTTCTCTGATCACCAAACAAATCTTTAAGATATTGTTCCCATATTTCTTTCTGTTTTTCAGGGTCTAATTCCATTTGGTCTTTCTTGTTTGTTACAATAGATAAATGTTTGGGTTTCCAAATTCCAGCGACTTCTTTAACCTTTTTGTGTAATTCTCTATGATGTAGCTCCAAGGTATTTAAATCTTTCAATTCCTTCTAGCTATATTATTTATATTCAACGGAGTTTTCATATAGGGTTGTATTTAATGCCTTTTTCATTCTGTTGTGCAAGTTGAAATATTTTTCTACACAAATGTAGAATAATGGTGGAAAAAGAATGTAAACCTGTCTTGCGACTATTTTTTTGAAGTTATACTTCTTTACCGGCGATAGAGGGTGAATTTTTATATGGTAAAACCTAGCGACCGGGCGCATGCGCATTATAACTTTGTTCTGATTGGATGTTCAAATGACATGTCAAAAATTATTCAATATGGCGGCTGTGGCACAGCTGTAGTTAGATTATTTATGGTTGTTGCGTTTTAAAATTTGTGTGAAAAGAAACAACAAACAAAAGTTAGTTAATAGTTATACTGCCTTTTTAAATAATTTTCATATACCTATATTTTTGGACTTTTGGACTATTTTGGACAAGGAAAACTCATTCTAATTTGGTAAGTAGTGTTTATTATAATCATATTGTAATTATACATTTGGATTAGGTTGAAATACATACATTTATTTTCTCAAAAATGCGGATTTTAGAGAGAAATCCCACATTAGGTTCGATTTTATTTTTAAATTATGATTTTTTGGCGTAGATTTATTTATCTAGTAGGTATGTAATGCTTTGATTGATTTACATACTTAATTTGATTACCAACAAAAGTTCTACCAATCTTCATCTAATATATTGTTTTCTTACTGTTTTGTTATATTTTTATATTTTCTTCCACAAAATTTAAACTACATAATTTAATTTTCAAAACAACTGTCAAACAGTAAAACGTTCAGTTACCGTATTTTTCCACATGATAAATAATGTGGGATTGCGTCAAAGCGCCACAAAATTCACGGGTTCAATTCCCGATGCAAGTTTTATTTTTTTATTTTTTATGCATGTTATGATTGTAAGTATATTTGTTATATAATTTTTTTTTTCAGAAAATGCGTATTTAAAATTTTTGCCAACAATTATTATCGTTCAGAAATCATTTTTTCTTTGTGGCATTTTTCAATGCGTTTGTGTGCGTTTTATTCTTTTATTTTTTTAAATTGTTGGTATTGTCTTAAAAATCACATAATATGTAGTAGAAGTATAACTTCTTACGTGCGTACGAAGTACACACACATTCTTGTTCTCCTTTTCTTCTGTGTATAGGTCATTGGCATTCCTTGGCTTTTTGTTGCAATATTCAATCATTCTCATGTCTTTGTCATCGAGATCAATTTCGTTTAACGTCTGTATCAATAGTTCATGTATGACGTTGTCCCAGTCTTTTGATAATCAACGAAGCTAATGAAAATATGTTTTAGTAATAAAGACTCCTAAAAAGCTACATCTCAAAAGCTTTCAGCTTTCTTATTAAGGCAACACTAGCTGCAGCAGCATAAAGAAGAATAGAGGGGATATAACATTTTACCATCCGATATCGGATTTACAGATTGAGTCTTTGGTTACTCAGAAATTTCCTCATCTTCAAAAAGGCTGCTCTTGAGTCTTGATTGATGTATTATTCATCGAATATCTGAATTCGGATTTAAATCTTTATTAATCCAGAGTCCTAAGTATATTTCAGTTTGTCCACTTGTTCAATATCTTCATTTTTATCAGGATCCTTGTTATGACTTTACCCCTCTTACTGATAACCTTAGGCTTTGATTTCTTTATATTTATTGTTACACCAAACTGTTCCCCAGTATCACAAAATGTGTTTAAGTAGTGTGTTGTTGTTTAGTAGCATATAAAGACTTATATTTAATCAAGATAGAGATAACAAAATTTAACTTTAAATAAAAAATACATATATTATAGTTCTATATTATCCCATGCAATTATTGGTTATGCTTTATTTTCTTTCTCTTTTCTTTCTCTTTCAGAAAAATTGAAAAAGTTTTAGATTATTTTAATACATAGACCATCTACTCTAAAATCTTTATTATATACACTATATATGTATACGAAGAATTAAATGTTTGTCTGTCGTGATCAGAAACCATCAATATATAGGGAAACATTAAACTTTTCCGTACGGCTACCGTTCTAATCATTCTTTTTCGATCTTGTTCCGTCTTTGATAAATTTTACAGCCCAATATTGATCTCGTTTTAGGAGAACATTAACGATATTAGTAAAAGTCACAACTACTTCAGATGCCAGCGTAATAGACAGATCTTTAATAAAGATTGGGATGTTAGCGAGAAGCACGGTAGTTTGTTTTGTAATGGGGTCGTATGTATGTAAATTATTGTGAGAAAATTATATGGTACGAAAGCCTAATTTTGTAAACGGCTGTTATTAATTAAAAATAATGATCTCAAATTGGTTTTGGTATCGCTACGAACTACTATTCGAGATTAGGTGAAGAAGTGATTAGGACGAGACAAATAATCTGGATTCTTGAGCTTTTTAACCTGAATATAGTTTTTTTTTAACAAAACGCAAGAGACTTGTTCTAAAACTGTCTGTCTACAACTTTTCAGCCTTTTTAATATTGTTTACAATAAATTACTACTAATCACCTTAATGCACAGTTTTTTTTTTGAGAAAGACCGACAAAAATTTTTTTTCTTTTAATCCACAAGAAAAAAAGTTTTCCTGTAGTTGGCTGTATACCATATATTACAAAAAACAAGTAAAACAAGAAAAGGTATATTTATTAAAAATTTCTAGAAAAGGTCTACATCACAGAACTAGGTTTCGATCTGATAACAGATCATTATCAGTGCTGACAAAATGCTGACATGCTAACCACCAAAATACAAAAATATTCCCTTTAAACTTGAACAGTCATGGAAACATTGACCATGATTGTGAAACTGAACATGGATGCACAAAATATCACATGTATTCTACCCAGGGTGCCATTTGAGCCTAATTGAGTTGTTCACATGTTGACCAGTTGCCACCAATCATGGAGAACAATATTAGGTCTGGATCCCGCGTATGAAAAAAAAGTTGATTAATAGCAAGCTGAAAATTTGTTAATAGCTTAAGGGTGTCTAGTCGAATAAACTTTGATATATGGGAACACTGAAACAGGGGTAGTTTTAATTGTGGAACAGGTTAAAAATTTGGAACGGTCACAGCACGAAAACGGCACATTTATTTTGTCCGACAGAACAGACTTAAACTCTCCGAACAGAGATTAAACTCTCGTGAAAAAATCAGACTGCTATTTATTACCTGTCATAATTCCTGTCATTTGACATATTCTACATGTTCCACTCATTAAAACTCCCATTTGGTGATAAATAGCAGTCTGATTTTTGCATGAGAGTTTAATCTCTGTTCGAAGAGCTTAAGTCTGGTCTGTCGGACAAAATAAATGTGCCGTTTTCGTTCTGTGACCGTTCCAAATTTTTAACCTGTTCCACAATTAAAACTACCCCTGTTCCAGTGTTCACTTATATCAAAGTTTATTCGACTAGACACCCTTAAGCTATTAACAAATTTTCAGCTTGCTATTAATCAACTTTTTTTTCATACGCGGGATCCAGACCTATATGGAGAAACAAATATATCGGAAAAGAAATGAAAGCTATAATTTGCAAAACAATCATTAGACCATTAATGACATACGTGGCAGAAACAGGAGTTGACACAAAGAGGATAAAAAATGCTAGAGACACCAGAGGTGAAAACCTTTCGAAAAATCGAGGGTAAGACACTATGGGACAGGGCAAAAAGTATAGATATACGACGGAGATGCAAGTTAGACAACATTAATAACTGGGTAAGAAACAGAAGAGTATAATGGAATGACTACATATAATAAATCGAATAACAATAGATAGAGTAGTGAGGACGGCGAGAGTCGGTTTCCCAATAGGAAAACGATCAGTGGGAACATCACGAAAACGATGGAACAACAAATTGCTGTAGGCACATTGAAATAACAGATAGAGTCATGTCATGTTTCTGTAAAATAGTTATCGATTTTGTTTTTATTCGAAATCGCCATCATTGTTCTACAACTACTGTTGCTGTGTTAGTTGCACTATTCAACAGACAAGACGGACAAAATGACCACACAAAACTCTCGGATCGTAATGATTTTAATTTTTATATCGATCCAAAAAATATATAATACTTTATGAACTCACTGTATAAAAAACATAAAAAAAATATGAAAAATTTTTTTAAGAAACGCTTTTCTTTAATTCGAGTCACTAGAACTAAAAATATTATAAAAAACTCAACCAAAAAGCAAAAAAATGAAAAAAAATTCAAACTCGAAGGATTATTCGAAAAAAACGATTTCGAAATAAATCCTTTTTCCCCATCCTAAAATAGGTTTTACATTTATTTTAAATTTTAATACTTCTATACAATTTATTTATACATACACATAATATATAGTATGAGCGATGACGGTCGTGATGAAAGACGCGATGACGGTCGCGAATTCAATGCTTTTCCCCCATCCAAAAAGTGCACAACGTCCCTAAAGAAGTTTTCACTTCAAAAATCAACTAAAAAGCAAAAAATAAAAAAATTTAAACTCGAAGGATTATTCGAAAAAAAAACTGTTAGACAGATTAAATTTACAAAAATATCACACATTCGTTAAAAAATTTAAAAAATCTAACACATTCGTTAAAGAAAAGCGTGGGGCGCGTCTTCAAAAAGTATCTACATATCCTCAAACCGTTTATTCGAAAGACGCGCCTCACGCTTTTCTTTAACGAATCTGTTGGATTTTTTCAATTGTTTAACGGATGTGTGAGATTTTTGTATATTTAATCTGTCTATTTTTTGCTTTTTAGTTGATTTTTGAAGTGAAAACTTTAGGGACGTTCTGCACTTTTTGGATGGGGGAAAAGCATTGAATTCGCGACCGTCATCGCGTCTTTCATCACGACCGTCATCGCTCATGCTATATATTATGTGTATGTATAAATAAATTATATAGAAGTATTAAAATTTAAAATAAATGTAAAACCTATTTTAGGATGGGGGAAAAAGATATATTTCGCGACCGTCATCGCGACCGTCATCTCTTCGGCGAAATAAATTTTGTACGTATATTTATTATGTGTATGTATATATCAATTGTTTAGTTGTAAATTTAAAATAATTGTAAAATCTATTTTACGATGTGTAAAAAGGATTCGGCGAAATAAACTTTTTAAGTTAAAACTTCTTTAGGGACGTTGTGCACCTTTTGGATGGGGAAAAAGTATTAATTTAGCGACCGTCGCGTCATCGCTTCGACGAAATAAATTTTTGAAGTGAAAACTTCTTTAGGGACGTTGTGCACTTTTTGGATGGGGAAAAAGTATTAAATTAGCGACCATCATCGCGACCGTCATCGTTTCAAAAAAATAAATTTTTGAAGTGAAAACTCCTTTAGGGACGTTGTACACTTTTTGGATGGGGAAGAAGTAATAAATTAGCGACCGTCATCGCTTCGGCGAAATACATTTTTGAAGTGAAAACTTCTTTAGGGACGTTGTGCACTTTTTGGATGGGGAAAAAGTATTAAATTAGCGACCATCATCGCGACCGTCATCGTTTCGAAAAAATAAATTTTTGAAGTGAAAACTCCTTTAGGGACGTTGTGCACTTTTTGGATGGGGAAGAAGTAATAAATTAGCGACCGTCATCGCTTCGGCGAAATAAATTTTTGAAGTGAAAACTTCTTTAGGGACGTTATGCACTTTTTATATGGGGAAAAATATTAGTTGTAAATTTAAAATAAATGTAAAATCTATTTTAGGATGTGTAAAAAGGATTCGGCGAAATAAATTTTTTAAGTTAAAACTTATTTAGGGACGTTGTGCACCTTTTGGATGGGGAAAAAGTATTAATTTAGCGACCGTCATCGCTTCGAAAAAATAAATTTTTGAAGTGAAAACTCCTTTAGGGACGTTGTGCACTTTTTGGATGGGGAAGAAGTAATAAATTAGCGACCGTCATCGCTTCGGCGAAATAAATTTTTGAAGTGAAAACTTCTTTAGGGACGTTGTACACTTTCTGGATGGGGAAAAAGTATTAAATTAACGAATGTCATCGCTTCGACGAAATAAATTTTTGAAATGAAAACTTCTTTAGGGACGTTGTGCACTTTTTGGATGGGGAAAAGTATTAAATTAGCGACCGCCATCGCTTCGACCAAATAAATTTTTGAAGTGAAAACTTCTTTAGAGACGTTATGCACTTTTTATATGGGGAAAAATATTAGTTGTAAATTTAAAATAAATGTAAAATCTATTTTAGGATGTGTAAAAAGGATTCGATAAATTTTTTAAGTTAAAACTTCTTTAGGGACGTTGTGCACCTTTTGGGTGGGGAAAAAGTATTAATTTAGCGACCGTCATCGCTTCGAAAAAATAAATTTTTGAAGTGAAAACTCCTTTAGGGACGTTGTGCACTTTTTGGATGGGGAAGAAGTATTAAATTAGCGACCGTCATCGCTTCGACGAAATAAATTTTTGAAGTGAAAACTTCTTTAGGGACGTTGTGCACTTTCTGGATGGGGAAAAAGTATTAAATTAACGAATGTCATCGCTTCGACGAAATAAATTTTTAAAATGAAAACTGCTTTAGGGACGTTGTGCACTTTTTGGATGGGGAAAAGTATTAAATTAGCGACCGTCATCGCTTCGACGAAATAAATTTTTGAAGTGAAAACTTCTTTAGGGACGTTGTACACTTTTTATATGGGGAAAAAGTATTGAATTTGCGACCGTCATCACCTCGCCGAAATAAATTTTGTAAATACGTATAGATTTATATTATGTGTATATACAGAGTGGGCCAAAGAAAAGAGTCCACTTAGATATTTGGCAGTATTTATTAGATTTTACGGAAATGACGAAACAGGTCGATTTTTGATCTAAGGGACACATTTTTACGGTACATACATCTGTCATTTGTCAATCCCCTCCCTTCTACTTCCCCCGCCCCTTATTTTTAAATAGGGATTAGGGGTCGTGTGCTAGCTCATTTTCAAGGGTACTCAATTCTCTATTCAGTAATATTAACATTGACATAGTTATTTATACAGGGTGACCAAGAAAAAATATTTTAAATTATATTAATTGACACAAAAAGAAAAATGTATGTAATTTATTAAACTCAAAATACATTCTACTGCTGACAGAAAACAGAAATTAATGTTTATTTGGTAAATAAACATTGTTTGTAGCTTAAATTCAATATTCAACATACCAAGAGGCAGAGGCAGATGGGTGGCAGCTTGACCATTGTAATTAAGCGAAAAGCAATGTTTATTTATCAAAAAACATTTTTTTCTGTTTTATGTTAGCAGTAGAATGTATTTTGAATTAAATAGATTACATACATTCTTCTTTTTGTGTCGTGTCAATTAATTTAATTAAAATATTTTTTCTTGGACACCCTGTATAAATAATAATGTTAATGTTTATATTACTGAATAGAGAATTAAATAACCTTTCAAATGAGCTAGCACAAGACCGCTAGTCCCTATTTAAAAATAAGGGAAGGGGGGAGTGAAAGGGATATGGTTGACACATGACAGATGTATGTACCGTAAAAATGTGTTACCCCTTAGATCAAAAATCGATCTGTTTCGTCATTTCGTTAAAATCTAATAAATACTGCCAAATATCGAGCTGGACTCTTTTCTTTGGCCCACTCTGTATAGATAAATAGCATAGGACGTACGCAACGCGTAGATATAATATGTATAGGTATATCACTTCTTTTTGAATGGGGAAAAACATTGAGCTCGTAATTGATATACTATAAGAAGTTTTCACTTCTGTTGGCACCCCCACGAGTGCCCTAATTTTTTTTATAATATTTTTAATTTTAGTCACTCGTAACTAAAGAAAAACTTTTGTTAAAAAAAATTACCTTTCAAACATTAAAATATATCGTCATGTTCGAAGATAGATTTTTGGTGGCGAATAGAATTTCAAAACCGAGGGAGCCCTCATCTGCACATGGTCATCTGGTTAGAGAATTGTCCTGTGTTCGACACTCCTGAAGGTTTAAAACATATAGGTTGACCAAACTTGTTCCTTTCAACTCCCTTCTGAAGATGATATAGAACTACGTCAACTAGTAGTGAAGAAATGTCAAATAATTCATCGACACACTGCTACATCCAAAAAAAATTGTACATGATGTACAAACATAAAAAGTAGTCGGAATCAGCAAACAATTTGAAACTTTATTGTTTATTTATGAAGCATAACGTAAACAATTAACGTAAAAAGTAAAATTTTTATAGTTCATAAATAACTAGCTACAATCTGTAAAAGTTTTAAGTTTCTTCATTGTAAAAAAAGAGATTTTAATCATTTTCCTCTAAAATCGTTTTTTTTTTATTTAAACAATTAACATAAAAATTTTTTATTGACTATTCGTGTATTGTTCCCGTGAATGCATATGTCTGCAAATTTTCATTCATTTACATTGAAGAAAAGGCAGTCAAATTAACGTCCAAAGATTTGACCCAAACGATTGAACTAAAGAAAAGCGTTTAAAAAGCGTTTAAAAAAGCGTTTAATAACTTCTAATTTCTAAAACATATTATCTTGAAGGTGGCATTAAGAGTACGATTGATTTGATAAAATTATGTGGATAAAGCGTTGAGAATGTACAAAGATAACTAAGAAACGTATAAAAATAACAAATCTAAACATTCCAATAACTCACGTACTAATTATTCGAACGGAATGAAACTAATATTCCTGAAAAGGAAAAATTCTTGGAATATTCAAACGGTCCGTTCTTAGATATCAATAACTATCTGGTTTCAGTGCATCGATAAAATCTTAACGTTGTTGTGATCTTAATAACGAGACAAGAAGATTATACGAATTTTATATATATCACGAATATTTCTTATGCTATCCTCGCTATAATTCAATTAAAAATAGTCAGGATCGGATCAGCCCGAAAATGATACCTACTGGTATTATTTAGGTATATACGAGTGTTTGTGAGTAAGTATGAAAAACTTTAAGGAGCAATTCTACATGAAACAATAATGACAGTCTGCTCTATAAACGTATGTTCGCAAATGCTTCGTTTCCGAGGTCAGTGCCGGATTAACCATTAGGCGGACTAGGCGGCCGCCTAGGGCCCGGGCACTTGATGGGGCCCGCATCCCACACAAATGCATTATTTAATATTTAATTATTTAAGCAGTTATTTAAAAAAAATTAACAAGTTAAAAAAATCAAATAGGGCTAACTGAGACAAAAAAAGTGGTTAATTTATGATTTCCAATCAAACTTAGTTTTTTGCTTTGTCTTTTGTCAAATATCAGAAAAATACAACCGACTTCAAGACAAATTAAGCAGTTATCTTCAAAGGCATTTTTATATTCTATGTTCTAATCATTCCCTCAATTTGGTAATGAATTTTGCCAGCAAATTTTGATAAAAGCTGGTAATTATTTTGGTATGGAACGTTTTTTTTTTCAATTTCTACCCACCGATGGGCCTTATAGTCCATTCACTCACGGTAAAATATTGCAAAACCTCCGGATTTTAAAGAACCTTTGGATTTGAAGCAAGAGCTTGGATTGACATGAAATTTGGAATAAGCAAAGCTAACATGTCAAATAAAAAAGTGATATTGTGCCAATGTGTGTTTTTGCTCTACGGTTGAGTCCACCTCTTCTCGGGGGTGAAAAAATATACCGTCAAAATACGTCCGGAAGTGGATAAACTGACTAATTCTAAGCAACTTTTGTTCAATCGAGTTTTTTCATCAATTCGATACATTTCGAGTTATTTGCAAGTGAATATCTTCATTTTTCAACAAAAAATAACACGTTTTTAGTTGATTTTTCGCAAATAACTCAAAAAGTAAGTATTTTATCGAAAAAATATTCTTAGCAAAAAATAGCTTTTAAAAAATTGAAAAAATGGTGTATGTGTGCAGTCTGTAGAAGTAGAAGCAGAGTTGTAGCTAATGAAAAGTAGGTTCTTATTCGTCAAATTCCAAATCGAATATTTTAACGTGAAATAATCAAAAAATTAAGCACTTTTCATGGAAAACTCATCATAACTTGTTTAAATGTTTCAAAAAGCATTATTCTTGTTTTTTAAAAAATTTCTATCACTAAAAGTAAGCAAAATACGCTCAGAATAAAGTTAATCCCATTTTTTGGGTAAAAAAACTGGTGAAAATATCCCCCTAATTAGCATCCCAAATGAAATTAATCCTTACCTCTTCACAAGCTACTTTACTTATGTATTGTTTATATTATGCTCTCTAAGTTTTATCGGTATAAAGTGCTTATTTATAAAAGGGCTGTAGTAGAAAGGGCTTGAACAAGTCACTAATCACGAGTGTATGCAATTTTTTTTATTTGGCTTAATGCCTCGACAACTAATGGCCATTGGCATGGTACAGTGGATTTTTCCAATCAGGTACCTAGTGTAGTGGTTAGTGAGTGTGTTGAGTAAATGTCTTGTTACTTAGCAAAGTCGTCATTGTTTTTGCAAAGAGGCGCTAATTGTATCCGAACGTCTGCGATCCCTCCGGTGAGTACCGATCCCACAAGGATAGAAAATATTTTCATTTATTAATTTTTAATGTTGTCCACCTTGGATCTCCGTCGTATATCTGAACTTCTAGCTCTGTACCATAGAGTATTACCATCGATTTTTCGAAGGGTTTTCATCTACGCTGTTTCGAGCAATCTTTTTGTCCTCTCTGTGTTGGATCGTGTTTCTGCCGCGTATGTCATTATTGGTCTGATGACTGTTTTGTAAATTCTGCCTTTCATTTCTTTTCCGATATTTTTTTTCTCCATATTGTATCATTCCGGCAACCTGCAGCTCTGATTGCTCTATTCACTTAATTTTCCACTTCTTTTTCGAGCCTTCCGTTATTTCGAATACCTTGTAAGCTGGTATTTTAATTTTTGCATAAAACCGGCGCGCCCCCTGTATGACAAAAGTGAAGATATATTTTTTGTTACAAATTGAAAGATGAATTCAAAAATGATTTTTAATTTGAAATATCTCAGTGGCGTATTATTTTTCTGTTTAAAAAATTTCACGCTATTACCCGTATACACGCCATTGGAGAATGTAAAATTCTTAATAATATAAATAAAACGGGATAATACCCGAAGGTTGGCTGTATACCATCTAGTTAAATAAAATTTAACGTGAAGTAAAACACTCCTTGGTGTAGTTGGTATATTTTATTAAAAATTTAAAAAAACATTTTTAATCCAAAAAGATTACGTTCAGAACGTTTTCGGACTTATCAGTCCATCATCAGTGAACTCCCTGTCCTTGCTAAATAGCCACAATGGCAAACACTGGTTAAGTTGTATGTTCCAACTACATAGTAAAAATTGTAAAGAATTTGGCCTAAATTGGATGCCAATGGATTACTTCCAGCAACATGATGCTCTACTGCATTAAATTAAAAGATTTTTTATGTGATTAGGTCTTCATTGAACCACGTTTAGTCTGTCAATTGTCAGTAAAAATTAATTCGCACAGTTAGGTAATTTTAAAGAATTCAAAGGAGATAAAAAAAGATGAGTCAAATCCTGTCCTGAAAACAATCGTATAGGTACGACTAGCTTTAATGACCCCCTTTATTTTTGTGCTAGTGAAGCAGAAAAGAACATAACGATAAATACGCTATCATTAAGTTTTCATTTTAATGGTAGTTGTCATATTCACACACCACCACCATAAAGTCGGTAGTATCAGATGGTCAGTAACAAATAATTAAGAGAGCAACCAAAGGCTGGGTCGTCTCTCGTGGTCCGTCAGGTAGGGCAGGTTGCAGATGATACACATCCACTCCGAAATATTTTATTTGTCTGCCAGGTACAATATTATATTAATATAAGTTACGATGACGCCCAGAAGATCTTATCAACTACAACATTCCATAACAGCTAAAGAGAACTCGTTTAAATGACTTTAAATATCATGAAGAGTTATATGTCTCAACAGTATCTAAATAATAAATAGGTAAGTAAATGTGTCGCAAAATAGTAATTTTAAGTGCTGAAGAATAAAATTACTGATCATTTAGCAGAAATTTTCACCAAAACCATCCTTATGATCGTTTTTTTTTCACGTACTCCTTATCACTATGTCTTCTAAATGAAAGATACAAAAAAAACAGCACTGCAAGTGGATTAGTATTTTTTTTGTTTTGCCTTGGTTTGGAATCTTTAGCCATGTAATTGTATATATAGGGTGAGGCAAATAAAGGGCCTATTAGAAATATCTCGAGAACTGAAGGCAACAGAATCATGAAAATTTGAATTAAGGGGTTTTTGAAGAGTCATCTGTTTAATGAAAATATTTTCATCTATTTGCTACTTCCGGTTATACCGGAAGTTGCTTATAACTTCGTTTTTTTTTAATGGGACACCCTGTATATTTTTACATTTTTTTGGACTCTCTTCGATGTCTTCTTTCTTATAATATGAGGTTTTGTAATGTTATACATTATACAGGGTATATTAAAAGATAATTACGTTTTTTTATTAATTTTGTAGCAATATTCACACCCTGTAGAATTGTAGTAGTTTGACATCTAAAACTCTACTTACATTCAAATGATTTTTAATATAGTCTACTATTGTTAAGAATCATTAGTATAGCTAAATTTTTAATTTTAGTATACAGGTTTGGTCGAAACTCGGAATGAGTATTTTCTGAGTTTTCTTAAATGGAACACCCTGTATTTTAGTATTGTAATGAAATGATATTTTATGGTACTAGTATAGCTAAATTTTTAATTTTAGTAAACAGGGTTGGTCGAAACTCGGAATGAGTATTTTCTGAGTTTTCTTAAATGGAACACCCTCTACTATAGTATTGTAATGAAATGATATTTTATGGTACTTTTTAATTTCTTAAGCATTCCCTATACCTAACTGCTTTAATTTGTGCTTAATTGTTAATCGCACCAATAATCTTAACTACGTAGGTATTTTGATAGCTAAACCATTATTGGTAATTTTAAGGATCAGTCTGGATTAATATGTATTTATTTCTGACAAATTATTTGTGATTGAATATTTTCACGGCCAACCTAATAAGATTTTACGTATTTTTTGTTGCAATTAATGTTTAGCTTTAATCACCAATAACTCACAAATTGAAGCAGTTAGGTACAGCGAATACTTATAAAATAAAAAGTACCATGAAATATCATTTCATTACAATACTAAAATACAGGGTGTTCCATTTAAGAAAACTCAGAAAATATTCATTCCGAGTTTCGACCAACCCTGTATACTAAAATTTCAAAATTAGCTATACTAATGATTCTTAACAATAGTAGACTATATTAAAAATCACTTGAACGTAAACAGAGTTTTTAATATCAAACTATTACAATTCTACAGGGTGTGAATATTGCTACGAAATTAATAAAAAAACATAAATATCTCTTAAAATACCCTGTATAATACTACAAAACCTCATATTTTAAGAAAGAAGATATTGAGGAGAATCCAAAAATGTAAAAATATATAGGGTGTCCTATTTAAGAAAACGAAGTTATAAGCAACTTCCGGTATAACTGGAAGTTGCAAAGAGATGAAAATATTTTCATTTAGTAGATCATCCTTCAAAACCCCTTTATTCCAATTTTCATGGTTCTGTTGGCTTTAGTTCTCGAGATATTTCTAATAGGCCAGTTATCTGCCTCACCCTATAGATATTAGAATCCATTTGTACCGGGTGTCCCAATAAGAATGGCTCTCGGCTATATCTCAGGAACCGTTTATAGTAGAGCTTTGAAATAAAAAATTTTATAACAAAAGTTGCCTCAGGAAAAGCCTGGAAATTATTTTCATAATTGTGGGATCACCGCTAGAGGGCGTAATTGAATATCAAAAATTAAAAAATCTAAATTTTACAAAATTTTCCTAATGAAGGGGCACTAAAAATCCGATCGTCGTATTCTTCATAAAATTCTACGCATACTTGATTTGACAAGTTTAGGTCTACCTTTGGAAATAAGAGGTGGGGGTGAGTGGGAACCTTGTTATGAAAAACTGGCTGTGAGTCCGGTTCTGCTTAATCAAATTTTGCAAACTTGGTCTTGTTGAAGATAGATCTTTTTCATCAATGTAAAAGTTATGATTTCGAACCAACTTACTGAGTAATATGCCAGCTAGAAGGCGTTATTTATTTTTTTTCAGAAATCTAGTGTTCTTTGGAAAATATTAAATACAAACATGCATTTTTAATACCATATTACAAAATTAGACAAAATTAGCAATAGAATAGCGAAAACCGCATGTTAATACCTTTTTTCTATCTCGAGATATCTTACAAAACGTGTAAATTTAAAAACATAACTGTTACTGTCACCGGTAAACGAAATAATTCATTAAAAGTAGTGTGCTATGGAAACAACAAAGAAACATTTTCCAGCTCTCAACGTATATTAGGTCTTTTCAACGCTTCTCATTTGTTTCGAGCCTCGTTCATATCTCGTATATTAATATTATACACGGATTATACGGCATATGACAGAGGCTCGAAACAAATGAGAAGCGTTGAAAAGCCGTATTACAAAGAAATAAAAACAACTATTTAGTGATGACATAAACGTTCAAATTTTTGCCCATCATTTTCGTTGCAAACATTTACTCTTTCAAGAGTAGATTGAACAGCAGTCTCAATTTCTGCTCTCGATATGCTTTGAATGGCGTTTAGTATTCTCTGGATAATGTATTCTAGAGTAGTGTATGATGGGCAACAATTTGAATATTTAGGTCGTCACTAAGTAGTTCTTTTTGTTCTGTGTTATATTTAATTTTAATAGTATTGCTTCTCTTTATATTGTTGTTTTAATTAATTATATTTTTATACGTTGACATCTGGAAAATGTTATTTTGTTTTTTCCACAGCACACTACTTTTCATTAACTTAGTTTACCGGTGATAGTAACAGTTATGTATAAAATTTACACGTTTCTCGAGATATCTTGAGATAGAAAAAAGGTATCGACATGCGGTTTTCGCTATTCTATTGCTAATTTAATCTAATTTTATAAAGTATGATTAAAAATGCATACTTGTATTTAATATTTTTCAAAGAAAACTAGATTTCTGAAAACAATTAAATAACGCCTCCCAGCTGGCTTATTACTTATTAGGATGGTTCAAAATTATCACGCTTACATTGAAGAAAAATATCTGTCTTCAACAAGACCCAGTTTTCAAAATTTGATTTAGCAGAACCGGACTTACAGCCATTTTTTCATAACAAGGTTCCCACTCACCCCCACCTCTTATTTGCAAAGGTAGAGTTAAACTTGTTAAATCAAATATGCGCAGAATTTGATGAAGAATACAATAATCGGATTTCCAGTGCCCCTTTATTAGGAAAATTTTGTAAAATTTAGATTTTTTTTATTTTTGATATTCAATTACGCCCTCTAGCGGTGGACCCACAATTTTGAAAATAATTTCCAGGCTTTTCCTGAGGCAACTTTTGTTATAAATTTTTTTATTTCAAAGCTCTACTATAAACGGTTCCTGAGATATGGCCGAGAGCCATTCTTATTGGGACACCCGGTACAATAATGTACAGGGAGGACACACTCAGGATCAGGGGTTCATCAGAGCGCCTTCATTATAACACACAAGACACAAACCATGGTTAGATAGGTAAGCAATATATAGATACACATACAAAGAAAATATCCATTCAAACTATCAATTTTTCATTCACGCCTTTGAAATAATTTTTTGCAAAAATATCATCATTTGTTTAAACAGTTTTGGATTATCTTCACTGAATAGTATATTTTAGCTTAAGAGAATATTTAAATCTGATTTCAGCAATTCTTGTAACAGTCAGGTGCTTGTATTGGGATGTCATCATCATCATCATAATTCAACCCGAATCTATCCACTGCTGGATATAGGTCTTCCTCAGTCTTCCTATTTTGTGCTGTTTGCATCAAAGTTCTATCAACTCGTTTTATGTCATCAGACCGTCTTGTTGGTGGACGATCTCTATTCCGATATGCTTCTTGTCTTGGTCTCCAGTGTATTATTCGCTGTGTCCATCTGTTATCCGTTATCCGACATTCTAGCTATGTGCCCCGCCCAGTTCCACTGAAATGTCATAATTCTTTCTATGGGATATGTCACTCCTGTTCTCCGTCTTACTTCCTTGTTCGTAATCCGATCCCTACGAGAAAGGCCTAACATCTAGCGTTCCATAGCTCTTTGTGTAGTGATGAGAAAAACAAGAACAAGACCAAGACCAGGCTAGTCTTGGTCTTGGTCTTGTTCTTGCAAGCTTGGTCTTGGTCTTGGTCTTGCAGCTAAAAGGCAGTCTTGGTCTTGGTCTTGGTCTTGCACTAGCTGGTCTTGTTCTTGGTCTTGGTCTTGCTGCAAGAGTCTTGCTGGTCTTGCTTTTTTTGTAGTAAGAATTTGAACCAAACAGTTTCCAATAAAATGTACATTGAAATAAATGAAGATGTGAAGAATGAAACTATATTTTTTGCTTTAAAATTTTAAAAGAATGTAGAATGTAGTTTCAAACGGATACCAATTGTAACATTATACCTATATTCACCTAATTATTATTATTTCATTAAAAGGTATGTTTCAAATATAATGGTTTATTTTCAAATTTCAACTTTAAGTTGAATTGAGACACAACCTGCTTTTTATAAATTCAACAGCATATGATATCAAAGAAAAAAAAAAGAGAAGTGAAAAAAAAGAAGAAAAAGGCAAAAAGGTATTAGCTTAAAGGTATTATTTTATTTTATTTGGAGGAAATACGCGCTTTATTTAATTATACATACTTATATACAAGGCAAAAGCAAAACTGTGTTTTTATGTGGAGAAAAAATTAAAAAAACATTCAATTTTAACCAGATGTAAAATTCCTATTGAAATGATGTATCGAACGTGAACACTGATTTCTTATTAAAAATAGTTATTTATGAAACAGTTCGTGAAGTATGCTTTTTGCGAACGCATGCGATATTTAGAGCACGAGCGACAACGGAGCGATTGCTATATACATCGCGTAAGTTTGCAAAAAGTACTTCACGCACAGTTTCATACAATATTTTATCGACTCTTCGATAAACAAATAAAAAAACTGTAACTCTTCGTCACTGGAATTCATTTCTATTCTACAATTTTTAGAACTTTGACATTTAAAAATCCTAACTACTTTTAAACCACAAAACTGTCAAAAATTTTGTTGTAAGTCATTGCTCATATTGTCATCACCATGACAACGCGAAAGTTAAGGATATTTGATTATATGAAAGTGTGCCAATAAACCCATTGAAAGTGTGCAAAAAAGTAAATCCCATTTAAAAGAAATTGTTACTTCACGCACACTTTAAACCCTTCACGCACTGTTATCTATAATGACAGTTTTCACAAACTAAAAACTGATACATAATATGACATAGAGTAGATAATAGTTATTTATGAAACAGTTCGTGAAGTATGCTTTTTGCGAACGTAAAAAGTAAGTACTTCACGCACAGTTTCATACAATATTTTATCTACGATAAACAAATAAAAAAAGCTGTAACTCTTCGTCACTGGAATTCATTTCTATTCCACAATTTTTAGAACTTTGACATTTAAAAATCCTAACTACTTTCAAACCACAAAACTGTCAAAACTTTTGTTGTAATTCATTGCTCATATTGTCATCACCATGACAACGCGAAAGTTAAGGATTGTCACCATGACAACGCGAAAGTTAAAAACAGTGCGAAAAAGTAAGTCCCATTTAAAATACATTGTTACTTCACGCACACTTGAAATCCTTCACGCTTTGCTATCTATAATGACAGTTGTCACAAACTAAAAACTTATACATAATATGACATAGAGTAGATAAAAGTTATTTTCAGTTCATATGAACGTTTAACCTATAAAGTTTGTACACATACTTAGTAAACATTCTGTATATACAGGGTGGCCGTATACTGTGACAAAACTCGATGTCTCGGAAACTGTTCATAATAGAGAATAATAGGTCTGGATCCCGCGTATGAAAAAAAAGTTGATTAATAGCAAGCTGAAAATTTGTTAATAGCTTAAGGGTGTCTAGTCGAATAAACTTTGATATATGGGAACACTGAAACAAGGGCAGTTTTAATTGTGGAACAGGTTAAAAATTTGGAACGGTCAGACCACGAAAACGGCACATTTATTTTGTCCGACAGAATAGACTTAAACTCTCCGAACAGAGATTAAACTCTCATGCAAAAATCAAACGGCTATTTATCAGCTGTCATAATTCCTGTCATTTGAAATATTCTACATGTTCCACTCATTAAAACGCCCATTTGGTGATAAATAGCAGTCTGACTTTTGCATGAGAGTTTAATCTCTGTTCGGAGAGTTTAAGTCTATTCTGTCGGACAAAATAAATGTGCCGTTTTCGTGATTTTACCGTTCCAAATTTTTAACCTGTTCCACAATTAAAACTGCCCCTGTTCCAGTGTTCCCATATGTCAAAGTTTGTCCGACTAGACACCCTTAAGCTATTAACAAATTTTCAGCTTGCTATTAATCAACTTTTTTTTCATACGCGGGATCCAGACCTATAACTGAAAATAGAAAAATTAAAAAAAATCATTTTCCGAAGAATCCAGTATCACTCAAAAACATTTCATTATTTTTAGCCTTTAAGTTCCAATTAGAAACAAATATGGCGGAAAATCTATTATACTGGAAACTGTTGAACTGTCGAAATAATTTTATTTCTGTTTCTACATATACAAAATATGGTATTTGTCAAAAACAATACAAAATGATTTAATAGATTGTCTTGCCGATTACGTAAAAAATGAACTTTCAACAGAAATTAATGAAAGTCAATTTTTTTCTATACTAGCTGACGGTACTACTGATATAACCGAAAAATCACAGTGTACTTTAACAATCCGTTTTGCTAACAAAGTTGGTCAGGTAACAGAAAGATTTTTAGGGTTTTTTGATGTTAGCGATAATAGATCTGCAGACGCTCTATATAGTTTAATTTCAAACGTGCTTGAGCCATACGATTACAAAAATAAATAAATTGCTCAATTTTACGATGGTGCAAGTGTAATGGCCGGCTCTTTAAACGGATTACAATCAAAAATTAAAGTAGATGCTCCAAAAGTAATTTTTACACATTGTTGCGCTCATAGATTACATTTAGTATTGCAAGACGGCTCAAAATGTATTACAAACTGTAGGATATTTTTTGTCGCCTACCCGAAGTATATGTGTAGCCTACCCGCATACTGAGGTCACGAGCCGCCACTGTTTTGAGTACTGCAGAAACGACGTCATCAGTATTCTTTTCATAAAATATGATCTTATACGACAGTCTAATACGGAGCATTTTTTTTTAAATTCGATTGTGCTCCCCTTTTTTTGACATTCGATTGCTTTTTTTGTTATTTGAGTGGCCTGCTTACGTTAAACACCCTGTACTTACTGTTGTAAAATTATAAGATAACGTTAGAACAGTTAGAAGAGGAATGTTAAAACCAATTCCCCTTAATCTGTTTTACTACCGATCAAAGTATGTATATAATATCAAAATTGTTGATTTTTAGCTTAAAATATTATGTATTTTAAAAATTCGATATTCTTCAAGGTTTGTTACAATGTCAGTATATATTATTGAACTAAAAAAATAAAGTTAACTAATAAAAAACCAATTTCGCAAAAAAGTGCAAGAGTCTTGCAGGTTGGTCTTGGTCTTGCATAGTCTTGCAAGGTTCGGTCTTGGTATTGGTCTTGTTCTTGCAAGCTTGGTCTTGGTCTTGGTCTTGCAGCTAAAAGGCGGTCTTGGTCTTGGTCTTGGTCTTGGTCTTGCTGCAAGACCCAGACCAAGACTGCAAGACCAAGACCAGTCTCGCTCATCACTATCTTTGTGTAACACATATTTTATTTCTATTTTCTTGGTTACTGATAAAGTTTCTGCACCATATGTAAGTACTGGCAACACGCACTGATCAAAGACTTTTCTTTTGAGACACATAGGCAGTTCTAACTTAATGACAGAATTCAGTTTGCCGAATGCCACCCAAGTGAGTCCTATGCGGCGGCTTAGTTCGCACGTTTGATTATCTCTTCTTATGCGTATCTCATGCTCTAAGTATTTATAAGAAGTGGTTTCTTTAATATGCATGCCATTCACTGAAATCTTTTCGCTTAACAAAAGATTTGTCATGATTTAGTATTTCTCCGTTGACATTAATTCCTTTTTCACTCAGATTTGCGTTCTTAAATATATGCTCTAATAATACTGTAAACAATTTTGGCGAAATTTTGTCCCCTTGTCGCACTCCCCGTTTTATTTTAAATACGTTGGTCTTTTTATCTGATATTTTATTTTTTATATTTGATAGATATTTTTATTTGATAGAATTATTTGATCATGCTTATATAGCGATTATCTATACGGCACTCTGTTAAGGCTTTTAACATTTTTTGATGGTCGATTGTGTCGAAAGCTTTTTCATAGTCAACAAATATCAGGACTAATGGCTTGTTATATTCGACAATCTTTTTATTATGATCTTAATTACTTGTAAATAATCATTTGTTCATTACGTCGTATTGGGATGTAAGGGACAGTTAAAAAGACTGAAAATGTCTTGTTACTAATTAAACACAGACTTCAAGTGACTGAGAGAGACAAACTCAAAAATAATATCGTTTTGTGGGGGCTTAATATATTGATGCAGCAAACTCCACAAAGTAAAAAAGCACTGATAGAAAAACCCTCATACATATGTATGTGAAAATTAAGTGTGAAAAATGAATGCACAAAAAAGCTAGAAGCTTATGGTAGGGGAGCAAAGTATGCTAAGTGTGCAGTCACTCGAGCGTTATGGAGACCTATTGGGTTGTGAAGAGTAGGTCCTAAAACCAAAAAAAGTTAAGTAAAGTTTTCCATTTTAGTGGGGACTTTCCATTTTTAATTTAATTTTCCATTTCCAACAATTTTTTTTAGGTTATAGCGCCATCTATCCATAATTCGAAAAGATGTCTCGAATAAAAGTTACTTATTTTTATGTAAGGAATCTAAATCTGCAATAAAAAATGGGGCTCCCATTAAGGATTTTAAAGTAATGGAGGACCCCCACCCCACCTCCATGGGGGTCGTGTTTGGTGCCATTCGATAGATTTTTCAAAAATATTGAATAAGTGTATTTTTCAGTTTTTCTATCTGATGTTCATTTCGCGAAATATCACGGGATTCGTATTTAAAATTTTAAATTTACCCCCCACCCCTCTCCGTGGGAAGTCGTGTTCAGTATTATTCGATAGATTTTTGAAAAATATTGAGCACATAGTTTTTTGTTTTTCGATATGTACCTTATCTTAATCTGACGACTTCGAGTTTTTCTAAAGATAGATTATTTTTTCGGCCCCCCTTAACGAACTCCCCTGCATTAAGAGCCAATATATGGTAGAGGTACATTTTCAGGGTACAAGGTTTCTCCCCATGTAATAATCTGACGCGCTCGAGTAACTGCAAAAATTCCCTCTTGGGCTCCCCTACCATTAGGGAATTATCCAATGGAAAAATACACGATACATCAGGTCGTAATGAGGAAGACTATGTTCAACTTTGGACCCAGAAGGGTGGATGGTGATGATGATGATGATTGTTATATCGATAACTTTAAAACCTTCCATGAGTTTATTACTTTTCTGGAATTTTATACTCATAATCATAATTGTTGTAATTAAGACTGAAGGAAGACTTATTAGTTTAATTTTAATAATAAACTTTATTAAATACACATTACATGATAAGCCACGTTGATTCTGGCAACCTAACCTATATTCTTCTAACCTATGATGTCACTGTTGACAAGTACATAATTGTGGCTACATACACAAATGTGGCTGAAGTGCCAAGGCCTATACAACAATAATCATTTGATTTATCTTTGTAATCATTGCCTTTCCGTTTAAAATGTGAACCATTTTCACTGTGTTCAATGTTAAATCCCTGTATAGCTGGGCTTTATAGTTTTTACAAATCGAAGTTACAAAAATGTATGCTTGTAAGTGATCGGTGGTGGGCGGTTCCGGAGGTATCTTATCGATGTTAACTGGGTTGTCTTCCCGCCCTTACATATAAAAGGTGTAAACAACCATAACTACAACTGGAAGAAATCATCACAGTCATATCTTACCAGTACACCAGACTGATTCCCAACAAAGATATCACAAAAAAATAAATATATACAAAGGTATCATTAAATTGAAATGAAAAATGTGTAAGAATTTATGTTCTAGTTTACTTACAACATAGGCAGTGATTTGGTAAAACTTAGATTCAATTTTTAGTGTAACAAGAACTAACAGCTCATCGTAAAGCATATCCAATCTAATATGAGAAGGCAAAGATTCATATGACATTTATTTTGTGTAACGAGCATTTAATGATGGTCATTATTAGAGTTCGGGAAATATGCGAAAGGCATATTAAGTGCATATTTGCATATTTTGGATAAATTTTATAAGTGCATATGCATTTATTAAAAGTGCATATTTTGAGTTATTTATGAAAAACCGCTTTAAAACGTGCATTTTTTCACGAAAAATCAAAATCTTTCATATTTTATAACTTAAAAAGTTTTATTTATTTTAATAACTTTTTATAACAAATTTTCCTTCGAATTTGTCCTTCTATCTACATATTTGTAGGGTTATTTTTAACAAAGTAATTTTCCCCCCGAAAAGGAGCCCCCGGGTAAAAAGCGCAAGTTGGCAGCATGTCGCTCTTGGTTATTGAGGTATAGTCTTACTATTTACCAATTTTCGTGAACATCGATGAAGGTTGACCGAAATCGAAGGTAGTCATAGTTGATTTTTACCTTCAGTGACGGCACTATACAAAAAAAATTGTAATTTAATAATCGACTTGAGCATATTTTGCAAGCTCATAAATTAGTAAACGATATGTAGTCGCAAAATAATCATTTTTTTTTTATTTTAAGTATAATTCTCACTTAAGCCGGAAGATGGGGAGGTTTTCTTGCGAAGGGGTTGTAGCTCAATAATCGAAATGCGCGTATTTTGAAAGTGTGTTCTTAGAATTGATACGCTATATATTTTAATTTTTCTCGACATTTTTCTCTTGAGTTAAATCAATTAACCCTCGTAAGGCGGTGCGGGGTGCAGGTGCACCCCAGACCTCGCATTAAATTCAATTCTAAACGCATTCCACCCATTACAGCATTTAAAACTCTTTTCGTTTACGTGTTTTTTTTTTAGAAAAATGACTGTAGATTGCAAATGATGAAAATTTCATATCCTGAATTGGACGTTTCTGATGTTCCACATAGAGCTAACAGAGCTAAGGGGCAAGGTCGGTGTTACTTATGTCAGAGAAAAAGACCGAAAGTCCTGGCATAACTGTATTATGTGAAAAAACTTTGAGTTGTCACTCTATGAAAAATGTCATGTATTTGTCTTGCAACGATAATGATTTTTTTTAAGAAGAAATGAGTACTTTTTTGTAAAATTTTGTTTCATACTATAAGTCCTAATTATCTTTCAAATCAATTTCCCCGACGTTCACATACAAAAAAGGGTTATACAGTTGGGGTGCAAATGCACCCCGCACCGTTGTTTACGTAAGAATCTAAGCACCGCCTTACGATGGTTAAAGGGTTGTTCGAGGGTTAAAGTGATAAGCTCAACAATCTAAACTATATCACTTCGAAAGCTCATAAATAGCTCGTAATTTCACCATAATGATCAATTTAATATCTATATTTTTAAGTAGTGGGACGGGGGCTGCGTCCGCCCCCAGAAAAATATTAAATTCCTGCCCAGTGTAACGAGCCTGAAATTTTTAATCTACGGTATATGAAAGCTCATAAATAGCTCGTAATTTGGTGCTATTTGTATTTTAATCTCTACAAGGTGGGGGGAGGGGGGGGTAAAATAAACTTTCTTCTGTAAGGTTTAAATTTAAGTATGTGTTTGAGTAAGTCATTTAGAAGAAATGTGTACAATGACAGGCGATTCTGAAGAGCATAAGACCTTGTCAGGCCAGGGAAAAGATTAGGGGTTTTTCCTAAAATTATTCTTTTTGCATCGAACAATTTTTTTTTAAGTTTTTTGAATCATTCCAAACAGAAAAGATCTTTAGTGATTTTTCTTTTAAGTTAATAGTTTTTGTTATATAAGCGATTGAAAATTTTGAAAATTGCGAAATCGACCATTTTTAACCCTAAATCGAACATTTATCTAAAAATTTCAATGGTGCCAAGGTACGTAGATATTCTTTAAACATTTATTGATGAAATTCCGAAGAGTTTTTTGCAATAAAATATCGAAAACCTCTTTGTTTTTTTAATTGCTGATCAAGCGGGCGCGGCACTGTAGTATAAGTGAGGACGTTTGAGTTTGCATAAATTCATTATCTCGAGAATGGACAAATTTCAAGAGAAATCCTCAGACAGGTCGATTTTTATTTTTGAATTAGGACCTTTTGGTATATACATAATACTAGTGACGTCATCCATCTGGGCGTGATGACGTAATCGATGATTTTTTTAAATAGGAGTAGGGGTTGTGTGATAGCTCATTTGAAAGATTATTTAATTCTCTATTCAGTAATATAAACATTAACATAATTATTTATACAGGGTGTACAAGAAAAATTTTTCTTCTATTTATCAAATTTAATCAAAGTTAATTTAATAAAAAAAATTTTTGTACACCCTGTATAAATAATTATGTTAATGTTTATATTAGTGAATAGAGAATTAAATAACCTTTCAAATGAGCTATCACACAACCCTACTCTCATTAAAAAAATCATCGATTACGTCATCACGCTCAGATGGATGACGTCACTAGTATTATATATATGCCAAAAAGTCCTAATTTAAAAATAAAATTCGACCTGTCTGAGGATTGCTCTTGAAATTTACCCATTCTTGAGATAATGAATTTATGCCAACTTGCCTCACTTATACTACAGTGTCGCGCCCGCTTGATTAGCAATTAAAGAACAAAGGGGTTTCCGATATTGTATTGCAAAAAACTCTTTGGGATTTCATCAATCAATGTTTAAAGAATATCTACCTACCTTGGCAACTTTGAAATTTTTAGATAAATGTCCGATTTAGGGTTAAAAATGATCGATTTCGCAATTTTCAAAATTTTCAATCGCTTATATAACAAGAACTATTAACTTAAGAGAAAAATCACTAAAGACCTTTTCTGTTGGGAATGATTCAAAAAACTTTAAAAAATTTGTTCGATGCAAAAAAAAATAATTTTAGGAAAACCCCTAATCTTTCCCCTCGCCTGGCAAGGTCTAATGCTCTTCAGAATCGCCTGTCATTGTACACATTTCTTCTAAATAACTTACTCAAACACATACTTAAATTTAAACCTTAGAGGAGAAAGTTTATTTTACCCTCTAAATTTGCACTTTTCGATTCACCTGGTAGATACACGTGCACCGCTGAGGCCTGCCAGGTCATGGTTTTTAGCCTTGGTATGCTATGAATTATCACTAGAAAAATTTCTAGCCTTACAGGACGACCGTTAGTCGAAGGGTTCACTAGCTCTTAGACTAAAAGTATTTTACCCTGTCCAGAGTCTACGTATACAAGTCGCTGTTAAATTAAACCGGCATATCCATATCTGCAGAAATTGAGTTTTCGAGTTCTTGGTTTCAAAAACTGTCTTTTTTCCCTTGTATTTTTATGTCAAACCGCCATATCATATAGTCGAATAAAAATCCATCAGATGGCGTTGGACCGATATGCATTTACGTGGAAATGGCCACTTTGTCTATCAGAAGTGAGCAATACGCCAGCGGCTTCAAAACCTTCAACAAGAAGGAATGACCTCCATCATGTAAGTAAAACTGAATTATCTCACAACTGTAGAGGACGTCACGGTGAAATAAAAGCAAACATTACACTGAATTTAAAGTCATACTGGCATATTAGCCCAATAAATGACCGTTTTGGAGTGTAATTTCCAGGGGCAACTCAGAATTGCATGAAAATTTGGATTTAGGTTCTACTTACCCTCCACTTCAAAGTTGAATTTGTGCCGTTGGTTGCTTTTACTTGGGGGGTGACATTTACCCCTTCTAGGGGGGTAAAAAAAGCGTGTTTAAAATAAAGCCGAAAATGGATAAATTGACTTATTTTAAGCACCTTTTGTTCTATAAAGTTTTTTAAGTAAGTCAATACTTTTCGAGTTATTCGCGATTTAAAATGTTGATTTTTCAACAAAAAAACTACGTTTTCACACTGTTTTTCCCAAATAACTCAAAAAGTAAATATTTTATCGAAAAAAATATTTTTAGCAAAAGTGTAGCCTATAAAAAAACGAAAAAAATGGTGTACCAGTAAAGTCTACAAATTGAGTAGAAGCAAAGTTGTAGCTCATGAAAAATACGTTCTTATTCGTCTAATTCCAAATCGAATAATTCAACGCGAAATCACCGAAGAAAGAAGCGTTTTTCGGGAAAACCTTATTAACATTTTTAAAGTATCGAAGAAAAGCTTATTATTTGTTTTTTACAAAAGTTTACAGCATCAAAAATAAACGAGTTACACTGAAAAAAAAAGTTGGCCCCTTTTTTTTGGTAAAAAAAAAATCGTGAAAACCTCCCTCTATTTAGCACCCTAAATAAAATTAATCGTTTGGCTTTACCATCTATTTTAACTGTATGTGTATTGTTTATATGATCTGTAAGTTTGATTGGTTTGAAGTGCTTATTTTAAAAAACATTTGGTTTTATAGTAAAAAAAAAATTCTAAAAATTTTTGAAAAATTTCATTTTTTTAAAATAACTTAAAAAGTATTAGTGATAAGAAAAATCTTAAACAGTAAAAAATGTAGGTTTTGCTATTATAAATATGCTAGTTTCATTTTGTTTCTCCGTAAGACAAAAATTGGTTAAGATATGGCTGTTCAAAATTTGCATACACTCGTGATTAGTGACCCATTCAAGCTTTCTCAATTATAACCCTTTCAAAAATAAACACTTTAAACCGGTGAGACTGACAGATCATATAAAAAATAGATAGGTAAGTAAATTGTTTGTAAATCGGTAGCGATTAATTTCATTTGGGGAGCTAAACACGGCGAGATTTTCATGATTTTTTACAAAAAAAAAGAGGGCCAACTTTATTTTGAGCGTAACTCGCTTATTTTTAATGCTAAAACTTTTGTTAACAATTAAAACAAAGCTTTTTATAAACACTTTAAAAAAGTTTAAATGGGTTTTTCCCGAAAAGTTCTAAATTTTTCGGTGATTTCACCTTGAAATATTCGATTTGGAATTAGACGAATAAGAACGTACTTTTCATGAGCTCCAACTTTGTTTTTATTTAATTGATAGACTTTACTGATACACCATTTTTTGGGGTTTTTTATAAGCTACACTTTTGCTAAGGATATTTTTTTCGATAAAATATTTACTTTTTAAGTTATTTGCGAAAAACCGCCTGAAAACGTAGTTTTTTTGTCGAAAAATCAACATTTTCAATGCCAAATAACTCAAAAGTATTGACTTAAGTAAAAAACTCTATAGAACAAAAGTTGCTTAAAATCAGTCAATTTATCAATCTCCGGTCTTATCTTGAACGTATGTTTTTTCACCCCCGAGAAGGGGTGACTGCCACACCCCAAGTAAAAGCAACCAACGGCACAATTTCAACTTTGAAGTGGAGGGTAAGTAGAACCTAAATCCAAATTTTCATGTAATTCAGAGTTGCCCCTGAAAATTACAGGGTATCGCCGAATTTCCCGTTAATTTACTGGGCTATATCTGCATATTTCTCTTAAGAGGAAACAGTAGCGATCAACAGGTAGCAAAAACGCGTTACAAGATTGCGGCTGTAATTTTGAATATTTTTCGAGATACCTATTTGGCACACGTATTCGTAATATAATAGAGAATGGCGGTACAGAGCCCAATTTGAAAAATATATTAATATGCGAAAATTACTCTGTAATTAAATACAATATTAAAAAAACGAGCCTGTACCGCCATTAAGAAGAACAAAAACTACACTTTCTTCAAATAAACTTTTTTATCCGATGCCTAGATTTTGTGTCATTTTGGAACTACTAATGAAATAAAAAGTTTTAGTAGTTCCAAAATGACACAAAACCTGGCATCGGATAAAAAATTTTATTTGAAGAAAGTGTATTTTTTGTTCTTCTTAATGGCGGTACAGGCTCGATTTTTTAATATTGTATTTAATTACAGAGTCATTTTCACATATTAATATATTTTTCAAATTGGGCTCTGCACCGCCATTCTTTATTATATTACGAATACGTGTGCCAAATATCTCGAAAAAATATTCAAAATTACAGCCGCAATCTGAGAACGTGTTTTCGCTACCTGTTGATCGCTACTGTTTCCTCTTAATTTAATCAATTTCCGATTTATTTTTAATTTTATTCAATTTTATTCATGCATACGGTGGTTTTGAGGTGAACCAAACTGACGTTAAATGGAAAATATTGCATGTGAAAACGTTAAAGTGATCTGGTGAAAAATATGCATTTTCCAGATATGCCGGTTTAATTTCACAGCGACGACACATGGCTGCTTTAAAAGTATTAATAAAAAAAGACTAAAAACTTAAAACATATATTTCAAACTATTTACACCAATAAATTAATATATCACAATTCTTGAATCTAGTTTTTTCGCACGTGAAGATCGACGTTAAAACATAAAATAATGTATTTATCCTCATTATTAGTAAATGAAACCTGCAAATTTAGCGGAATCTGAAAAAATAATCATTTATAAAATAGGTCTGGATCCTGGGTACTAAAAAAAGTTCATTAATAGCAAGCTGAAAATTTGTTAATAGCTTAACGGTGTCTATAATCTTATATATCTTATAGTCCAGGGCTTCCCAAACTGTGCGTCACGACGCCCTGGGGCGTCGCGACGTGGTCCCAGGGGCGTCGCGTGTCAGCGCGGGCTTTTAGTACAAAAAATACATATTTATTTGATTTTAAATGAGTATAAAATATATGTATTAATAAATAAATCAAATAAAAATATAACATTAAATCGATAGACCCTTGAATTACCGAAATTATTCAAAAAATTGTTGAATCCGAAAATTATCCGATGGTCCACGAAATTATTAAAAAATCGGATAATTATCCGGACAGTGGCAACATTGAAGTCGAGCGCATTCCGTATTCTGTTGTGAGTGATCCTAATAAATTACTGGGTTTCAAAAGAAGTTGCTCTTATGGAAGGGAAAATTCTAAGATCAAGAAATTGTCTGTTTTCCTGCTTTACAAGGTATTCTACAAGAAAAAACGATAGAAATCCTGAATCCCTTTTAAAAAATATGTTTACACAACACATGTTATCATTGAGCGAACACTTTGAGAAATATTTTCCCAAATATCTGGATCAATGTGACTGGGTACCCTTTCCAGTCATCGACATGATTAACAATTTCAAGAGAGGAGGAAGAACAATTGAGAGAATTGTCCTGCGATTGCAGCCTAAAGCTTCAATACGACAAGGACAAACTGTTTAAATTTTCTAGCTCAGTTTCTCATGAATAGCAAGCCATCAGCAATGCTACATTAAAGGTTTTATTACCATTTGCGACTTCGTACTTGTGCGAAACAGACTTTTCTGCAGTTGCAGTAATTAAAAACAAGTACATGTCAAACATAAACTTAGAAAAAGAAATGAGAGTGACAATTTCCAAACTGGAGCCCCGGTTTCATAAGCTGTGCTCAAAAAAGCAATCACATCCCTCACATTAACCAGCCACTTACATAAATAAATATCCCTTTTTATTTCTGTGCTTATGTTTTGATTTCGTTCTTAGTTTCTCATAAAAATTATAAATTATGTTAAAATAGTGTTTTTTGTTCTAACTATAACCTGTTACTAGGCTAGTACTAAAATTGGTAAGTATTATTGGAGGTTGGGTTGAGGGGCGTCGCAAAAAAATAGCACAGTCCCAAGGGCGTCACAGTACGAATAAGTTTGGGAAGCCCTGTTATAGTCTATAATCTTCTATATCTATATCTTATAGTCGGACAAACTTTTATATACGGGAACACTGGAACAGGGGAAGTTTTAATTGTGGAAAAGGTTAACAATTTGGAACGTCAGACTACGAAAACGTTCCATGTATTTTGTCGGGCGGAACTTCCAATTGATTTGTTACCCTTTCATTAAACTCTCATGCAAAAACAGACTGCTATTTACCACCAATATAATTCCTGTCATTTGACATGTTCTACGTGTCGGATTTATTAAAGTCCAACATATATTCGTCGGACAAACATTTTTTCATATATTACCCCAGGCTGTGGGTGAAAAATAGGTCGATTTCAGGATATAATTCAGGAATTTTTGAAACCTATCAGGTGTTGTAAAGAACGATGCCAGGAATAACTTCTACTAAAATGTAACCAAAAATATTGTGCGCTTTTTTTTAATTGCGATTTTCATTTGTTAAATTTGCAATTTTTAATGATTTTTAATTTTGCAGCTTAGGATATTGATTTTAGAGAAAAACTTTTTAAAAGAAAGTTGTAGTAAATTAAAAAACCTACAATTTGCGTTATGGTAGGTTTAATTTAGTTAATTGGTTATTGCAAAACAGCCTGCGAAAGGTCCAAAATGGCCGTTTTTTACAATTGCATTATTTATTGTACAAATAATTTTTTTTATTTTTTAAAGCTTTAAAATGAAGATCATTCAATTCCAAACATAAAAAAAATTGTAAAGCCAGATTATCGAATTTGTTGCTTAGATATTATAAATTGTTTATCCCAAGAGGTCAAATGTCGAAGGCTATAACTTTTTGAAAAAAAAATCGTAAAGAGTTGGTGAAACATCCAATCTCCTTCTAAAGAGTTATATTTTCATATTTTGATGTAAATAAATAAATTATTATAAAATATAATTACATTTAATTATTAAAAATTATTTTTAAAGTCGGTGCTTTTGCGAGCGGCCGAATTTTGCAAATCGCCCGGCTCGCTTTAAATCCGCGCGCTCGGAAAATTTTTACGTAACTTGTATTAAATTTTGACAGAAAACAATTTAATAATATTACCATTATAATATACAGTCTATTTACCACTGTATTTGTTTTTCTTGATAAACTTTTATTGCTACAATTGCATTATTTATTGTACAAATAATTTTTTTTATTTTTTAAAGGTTTAAAATGAAGATCTTTCAATTCCAAACATAAAAAAAATTGTTAAGCCAGATTAACGAATTTGTTGCTTAGATATTATAATTTGTTTATCCCAAGAGGTCAAATGTCGAAGGCTATAACTTTTTGAAAAAAAAATCGTAAAGAGTTGGTGAAACATCCAATCTCCTTCTAAACAGTTATATTTTCATATTTTGATGTAAATAAATGCGTAAAACATTTTTAAACCTCTAATTTTTGGGTTTGAAAATAAGGGGGCAATTTTGTTATAAACATTTAGAGCTGAAGCGGCCCTGTACATCCTATGAGTTTTAACTTACAGATTATTGTTGCTGAAGATGAAACGAAGATTTATAAAAAAATAAAAAATTTGTACGACCAACTGAAGCCGAGATAATTTTTGGGTTTGAAAATAAGGGGGCAAATTTCGTTATAAACATTTAGAGCTGAAGCGGCCCTGTACATCCTATGAATTTCTAACTAACAGATTATTGTTGCTGAAGACAAAACGAAGACTTATGAAAAAATAAAAATTTTCTACAACCAACTGAAGCCGAAATAATTGTTTTTTTTTTCTTAAATCGTGGTGCCTTTATTTATAACAACTAAGAAATTATTTTACAGTAATTGACTAAAGAAAGACTTATGTTATCTTAAAATAAAAATTATTATAAAATATAATTACATTTAATTATTAAAAATTATTTTTAAAGTCGGTGCTTTTGCGAGCGGCCGAATTTTGCAAATCGCCCGGCTCGCTTTAAATCCGCGCGCTCGGAAAATTTTTACGTAACTTGTATTAAATTTTGACAGAAAACAATTTAATAATATTACCATTATAATATACAGTCTATTTACCACTGTATTTGTTTTTGTTGATAAACTTTTATATGTGAAATTTAATTTCTGAAGAAATAATATTACAAAAATGATACATATATATGAAAAATGTACAGTCGGAAAAATGAAAGAATACCCATGAACGAACATATAAAACACGCTGTATTTTTCTGTCACCGTGTCACAAAGAAAATTGCTCAGCGCAAGTACATGTAATAATAATTATTACATGTACTTGCGCTGGCCAATTTTTTGTGTGACACGGTGACAGGAAAATACAGCGTGTTTTATATGTTCGTTCATGGGTATTCTTTCATTTTTCCTACCGTAACTATATTTTTTCATTGTTATATAATTATAATAATAATAATGTTACTTCTTACTATAATATACAATATAAAACTTTTTCTTCTTGTAGTGACTATTCGTTTTGGATTTCACATATAAAAGTTTATCAAGAAAAACAAATACCGTGGTAAATAGACTATATTATAATGGTAATATTATTAAATGGTTTTCTATCAAAATTTAATACAAGTTACGTAAAAATTTTCCGAGCGCATGGATTTGAAGCGAGCCGGGCGATTTGCAAAATTCGGCCTCTTGCAAAAGCACCGACTTTAAAAATAATTTTTAATAATTAAATGTATTTATATTTTATGATAATTTTTATTTTAAAATAATATAAGTCTTTCTTTAGTCAATGACTGTAAAATAATTTCTTAATTTTTATAAATAAAGGCACTACGATTTAAGAAAAAAAACAATTATCTCGGCTTTAGTTGGTTATAGAAAATTTTTATTTTTTATATATCTTCATTTTGTCTTTAGCAACAATAATCTGTAAGTTAGAAACTCATAGGATGTACAGGGCCGCTTCAGCTCTAAATGTTTTTAACGAAATTCGCCCCCTTATTTTCAAACCCAAAAATTATCTCGGCTTCACTTGGTCGTAGAAATTTTTTATTTTTTTATAGATCTTCGTTTCATCTTCAGCAACAATAATCTGTAAGTTAAACACTCATAGGATGTACAGGGCCGCTTCAGCTCTAAATGTTTATAACGAAATTTGCCCCCTTATTTTCAAACCCAAAAATTAGAGGTTTAAAAATGTTTTACGCAATTATTTACATCAGAATATGAAAATATAACTCTTTAGAAGCAGATTGGATGTTTCATCAACTCTCTATGATTTTTTTTTTTTCAAAAAGTTATAGCCTTCGACATTTGACCTCTTGGGATAAACAATTTATAATATCTGAGCAACAAATTCGTTAATCTGGCTTTACAATTTTTTTATGTTTGGAATTGAAAGATCTTCATTTTAAAGCTTTAAAAAATAAAAAAAAAATTTGTACAATAAATAATGCAATTGTAAAAAACGACCATTTTGGACCTTTCGCAGGCTGTTTTGCAATAACCAATTAACGAAATTAAAGTTACCATACCTCAAATTGTAGGTTTTTTAATTTACTACAAGTTTCTATTAAAAAGTTTTTCTCTAAAGTCAATATGCTAGGCTGCAAAATTAAAAATCATTAAAAATTGCAAATTTAACAAATGAAAATCGCAATAAAGAAAAAAGCGCACAATATTTTTGGTTACATTTTAGTA